>NC_046655.1:15109756-15434756 GCF_900324485.2 Mastacembelus armatus | reverse complement strand
GAATGAATCTGATGTGAATTTGGGAGGAACTGGTGTAGCTTCAGGAAACAGGACTGGGTGGGCGGGGCAAAGAGCGGGAAGGAGGGGCTTATGTTGGGAGGCTCTTTTAAGTATCATCAGACCAGGGTGAGCATTCCTGTTCCTCGAGGTCCACCTTCCGACTGGCTGAACACACCTGATCCAGGTTATCAGCAGTGGGTCAGGCAGGGATAGATGGAAAACAGGTAGTGGCCCCGAGGATCAAGGGTCGCCCAATCCTGATCTGGAGGCTGCAAACACTGTGTGTATTTATTTTTACAAAACATGTTGTGATGCTGAAACTGTGAAAGTGTAAGTGGTGCTGGGGGACAGAGTCTAATCAGGAACTTTTCTGACTCTTCCAGTCTTTAATCAGACTGGAAGCAGCTGAACGTTTTTACTGAAGGACTTTGTCTTTTCTGAGCCGAGCTCTGGTGCTGATTTTTAGCAGTGCGCATGTTTCCATGTAAACACAACACACTGTAGGTGTCAGGGCTGCTGATGACTGACTGAAACTATGCGAGCCTCAGCAAGTCTGCGAAACCCACACGCTGGACTTTCTATAGCTGTGAGGACACTCGCTGGCATAATGCCCCTCACCCACTGCAACTAAACCCCCGTAACCCAACCCTTCCCCTAAACCTGGCTGTTACCTGACCCCTAAAACCAGCTCAGACTGGCCGTCTGAAAAGTCGTAGTGATGGTTTGGAAGCGAAACGTGTCCACAGAGCGACAGAAAAATGTGTGAGCACAGAACAATGAACTGCAGTGAGGCGTGAATGAGTCATCACAGCTACATGAGGAAAGACTGGCTGCAGACACACCAGAGGTCACACACACTCTCACACACACACACACACACACACACAGGCTGGACACACACTGCCCAGATGGCGTGTCAGATTATTTTAGATTAGGTCCGTGTGTGTGTGTGTGTGATTAGCCAGATTACCATGTCCCAGATTAAATTAACCTCAGTTTTCAGTTCTGTTACTTGATCACACAAACACATAAACAGTCTGTGTCATGATGACTTTACCCATTCAGTTTATTAGGAACCCCTGTGTCGGACCCGGTCAGTTTATTGGGAACCCCTGTGTCGGACCCGGTCGGTTTATTGGGAACCCCTGTGTCGGACCCGGTCGGTTTATTGGGAACCCCTGTGTCGGACCCGGTCGGTTTATTGGGAACCCCTGTGTCGGACCCGGTCGGTTTATTAGGAACCCCTGTGTCGGACCCGGTCGGTTTATTAGGAACCCCTGTGTCGGACCCAGTCAGTTTATTAGGATGTGTTAATGTGTTTTTTGTTATTTAGCCTCATTGATATAAACCAGGTGGACATAATAACAGAAACACCTGTCACTATAACTCCGTACAACAACAGATCATTACTTTGGACTAAAACCTGTTGAGATACTTGAAAAAGGCCCAGATGCTGCACAACGTGAAGTTAAAGGGCAAAGAGTTGGAGAGTTTGTTAATTTAATTTTAATTTCTGACTTTTTATACACTAAATGACGAAATGATGAAACCAATCAGCAGATCAATGGATAAGTCAACTCTGGTTACCTCTGACGGAGCGGCCGATGCTGTACAGGTGTGCGATGCTGGGGTTGGTGGCGCTGATCATGGACAGGTACTGCTCAGTCTCGCTGTTGCTGTGGTAACGAAACGACAGCGTCGACGCGAGGGTGAGGATGACGAGGGGGAGGAGGAGGAAGAGTGGTGACATCACTGCAGTGCCACCTGAGGAAAAGTCAGCAGGTGTAAAAAGGCAAGAAGAAGAGCAGGTTAACGTGGGAAGAAGAAGATTTTTGTCTCTGAACTGATGAATCTGTTTATCTTTCATCTGGTTTTTATAAAGATTTATTTTATGATTTTTTAAATTGTATCTCAAAACAACTCAAAATGCAAACACCAAGAACATGAAGGAAATAAAGTTCAATCAACACTAAAAGCCCCAGAACAGCTGCTGTTTCATGATATTATATATGTCATGATATTATATATGTCATGATATTATATATGTCATGATATGATCTCAAACATCTAGCAAGACTTTTCCTTTTGCTAATAAACAGTAACAGCAAGAACAGGTCACTAAGTATCATTTGAACTGATGCATCTTTATCACAGACTGTTACAAATCAGCTTCATCTAATATTTGGATTTCAGGTCTTTTCAATCGTTTCTCTGTGTTTAGCTCAGTCTGCAAACTATCAGTCTGCAAACTTGTCTCAGCTCAGAGAAATAAATTCTTCTGGAAGAATCAACTAATTGTTGCAGCTCAAAGTCTCAGAAGTCATTTCTGTTTGTGGTTAGTCAAGTCAACATTAACATTACAACATTAGTTTGCTCTCACTGTATCATTTGGGTCTAAGTCATCAGAATATTTCTGTTTAATAATCACTTTATTGATTAAGTCTATGACAGTGTCCGTATTAGAGCCAGTTGCAGGACTGTCAAACCCTCATGTGCTCAGTTTTCTGTCAAATGCATCACCTGGGGTTTTTGTCATTTCTCCTTAATGCCTATTTGTTTTCATTCTGAACTAATCAATCAATCAATCAATCAATAAGTTAATAGTAATAATAATGACCAGTGAAATCCAGCTGGTCCGGTGTAAAAACATGAGTCCTGTTAGACAGTGGTGCTGAACTGTCAGACACGTTACAGCGAGTTAAACGGACTTTTACAGGAACAGCACACGGATCGATTATCGGTACCGGCTCCCGGTCTTACCTGCCCGCCGCGGGTTTGTGCGTCGCCGTTAATCCGAGGAAGCAGCGACAGAGAGACGAGAGTCCGGATCCTGCAGGGGAGACGGGTCCAAACCGAGCCTGTCGCTGCTCTGAACGGCTGTTGGTTTTTCACCACAGGGTGTCCCTGTCTCTGCCCGGGAGGGGCGGAGTTTACACGCAGGTTGAGGAATGAAAGAAAAGTGTTTTACGTCATTTAAGTTCGTTTACGTCTCATAGGACAATGGACAACACGAATTTTGATTTATTCGTTTTAGAACAAAAAAGAAGTGGTGTGTCCAAAGGTCTGAGTGGAAAATATAAGTTAAAAAACAAGATGATGCTTTGATTGTTTTTAAGGCCCGTCAGACTGAGCTGCAGAAAAGGATGAATGGGCCCCTCAGGAGCTTCTAGACATCTTAAAAGGTACTAGAGGCATCTCGAAGAGGATCTTTGAAGAGCCTGTAAGGGTCCTGGAAGGGGTTACAAGAGTCCTAGAGGATGTTTTTGTCCTTGGTGGGTTAGCAGGTACTTTGAAAATGTAAATGGGTCCTTGAGGAGGTTGGAGGCAGCTTGAAGGTCCATAAAGTACTTGTGGGGTCCCCGAAGGTGCTTCAGGGATCAGTCAAAAGCTGCAAGCTGTTTCCGAGGATAACAAAACAAAAATATTTTAAAGTTTTGCCCTAAAACTCTTCGGCAGGTGAGATCCAGAGATGATTTCTTTTTCTTTGACTCCCACTGAAAACAGGAGCAAAGAGTATGATGGAGAGGAGGTCTCACTCTGACAGGGAGCTGGTCTTATGGTGCTTTGATGCCATCGTCTGGCTGCAGCTGCAAACTACAACACAACAAGACGTGTAAATGCAGTAGTCATAGATGAATAAATATGTAGTGGTCCTTAGGAATGTTCTGGAGGTCTTTTAGTAAACTACATGGATACTTAACGACAGAGTCCTGTGGACCTTCAGGGGCTTTGGGGTCATTACAGACACTGTAAATGTCATTGAAGAAGTTTTACAGTCCCTGAAACAGTTGTAGCCTCAATCAACAGGTCATAGGGGTCCAGAGTGGGGTAGAAGGGACTGTAATGGTCCTTGAGAGGATCATAGGGACCCTGAATTGTAGGCCTTGAGCAGGCCGTAAGAACCTTTAATAAGTTTGTAGAGGTTACTAAAGACCTGGAGGACATCGAAGGTTTGGAGGAGGCTGTAGAGGAGGTGTATACCTTGAAGACAGTGCAGTCCTGGAGGAGGTTCTGATGTATTTTGAGTACTCGAGGACCTTGGGGGGGCTGTGTGTATTTACAGCAACTGCAATTGCTATTTAAGAGGCTGTAGGAGTTCTTGAATGGACCCCAAGGCCCTCGACGAGACTCTAGTGCACCTTGAGTTAGTGGAAACATGCTGAGATATAAAAAGAAAGAGGAAACATAAGCTGAAATTAATATTCAGGCACTTCCTTCACTTTGTCAGCTACAGTTTTCTCCTCGTCCAACTCATGCTTGTGTTAAAGTGAACTGACGGCGCTGACAGTGTTTGAATCCTCTGTGTTGTACGTTGAGGTAATAATACGGGAGTAATGGCGGCTCCAGGGCCGACCGGTTGACTGACAGCTCATTTAAACAGACACGGTCACAGAGATGAGAGACGAGGCTCAGAAACAGGAAGTTAATGAAGCCGGAGGGATGAGCGACAGGTACAACATCACTGCTGTGCTCGTCTGTCTTTGTGTAACTGACACCTCATTTAGGTGAACACGCTGCTGCTGATTCGCCAGTTTTCTCTGAAACCAAGCAGCACGTGGAGACACTTCAATGTGCCTGAAAAGAAAGAACGAGGCTCTCTCTAAACCTCAATCCAGCTCAACAGACGGAGACCGACACGGAGGTCGTCGGCCTCAGCAGGGTTCTGCAGGAGGCTGCATGGGTCGCATGAAGGGTTAGTTGGTGCTGAAGGTGTTGCAGGTGTCGTCAGGAGGTTCGTCACTGAGTCTCATCCAATTAATTTCACTCAGAACAACAAACAGCAACCTCACGGTGGCACTAAAGGACCAGACCGTCAATTTGTCCATTTTGTGTTGAGATATTTCCTCAGAGCCTCGGTGCTAATGTGGCTAATTGAGATGCGTTCAGGTCGTGTGGGAGAAAAGACGATGGGAAAGATTTTCCATGTTTGCTGCTCATGATCATTCATGTCATCAGAAAAGTCTTCACTTCTTGGTGCAAATACCAGATGTCTTAACCAATAAATCCTCACACAACTAAACAGAAAGACACAAAGTTCAGACACACGTTTGCTAAAAACACTTTTAAGGGCTGCTGTCGTTTGAACAGAGTGGAATAACACAGAGCTTTGGCTGGTTTGTGTTAAAACACTTTGCTAAGTGTTTTTTCTAGTGGCAGATTCAAATGTGCCTTCACACAGGAGGTGAAGCTGAGCGTCGTCCAGGGACATGATTTGATCTCACACATAGCAACCTCTGGAGTAAATTAGTGCTAATCCTAACCCAGCATTTCCTGCTGCTGCTGATTCACCCACATTAATTAAAAGGCTTTTATTGTGAAGCAGTTACACCGACCAAAACATCTAGGAAACATCATTTTCTGCAGCCGAGCTATTTGCTAAGGAAGCGTAAACGTTGAGTGATGCTTTCAAACCAAACCGTTTTGTGTGTCCTCATAAAACAGCTTAAATCAATGAGTGTACGCGGAGATGTTTCTATGCATGCAGGCGTCTTGTAAATAAAGCACTCGAAAAACAAAAGAGACTTTAAATGAGGCACTCAGGAGACCGTTTCTGGCAGTGCGATTGCTGAGTAATGTCTTCTGTCACGAAGAGAGAGCTGATTATTTTGCTAAGCAGGAAAAAGTTGAGCAGAGATTTGAAGGCAGGCAGAGACGAGAACAGAGACAGAGACAGGTCTGCACTCACAGTTAATCTGTTTGAGATAAGACTCTAAGTCTTGGAGCGGCGGAGGAAATCTGAAATCCAGACCATCGTATTTCCATAATCTGCCTCATATCCTAACCAAACAGCCCCGACATGAGCTTCTCCATTCCCATCATGCACCTGGCCTCCGACACATTATCATAATCCATTCAGTCTGCACAGACCTTCAGCCGTAGCTCGCTGCAAGGTGAGGCTGGTGCCGCAGGATATTTTTGTCTAAATGAAACAGATGACAATCTCAGAGGCAAAAACCTTTTTCTGTGGAAATGTTTTAGTTTTATTTTAGACTGAACCTGTAAACCAAAACTGAACCTGTACTAACCCAGAAAAGGTCACATGTCCTCCTCACACTGAGCAAGACATGAAGCAAAGTCTTCAACCTCCCCACCCAAACGCACTCACAGAGGATCAGTCTGCATCAGTCTGCATCAGTCTGCATCAGTCTGCATCAGTCTGCATCCTCAACATAAATTAACAGACAGTAACAGACACGAAGGAGCAGCGGGTCCAACCACAGTGAGCGGAGCTTCAGTTAGTCACAGTGTTTCCTGTTTCCAGGCCCAAATCCTCCCCAAACAAAACCCACTGGCTCACGCAGCCTCAGAATTCAGGATCCCAGTCAAAGCTTGTTTGTTGTTACTTCACATCTGTGTAGACAAACCTCGTGTGTGTCTATGAGCTCACATTCTACTAACTATTAGATTTCTGATCCACATGTGCTCCCTACCTGGAATACGGTTCAACAGGTCACATGACCGTCTAGTGTCAGCATGTGACCTGCGCTGGTGTCGTCATTGTGAGCACGTTAGCGTGCTGATATTAGCATTTAGCTCAAAGCACCATGTGTGCCTGTAGCATGGCTGTAGACTGACACTGTGCAGTTTGAGGAAAACAATGGGATGTTTGTCGTCACGTCCTCACAACGTGCTAAAAGCTCATGAATGTGCCGCCCACCTGTGCTTACAGCTGACCCTCACCTGAGTCTGTCAGACGGCCCAGCAGAGCCTCCCCTGCAGCTCTTCACATGAATGTTGCATGAAGCCCAAGTCTGTTTAAGCAGATCCACACAATCTTTGCTCTGCGGTGCTGAGTGGGTCCTGCAGCTGCCAGCAGCTCCGGGTCATCCCTTCACCGCTCCGATGTTTATCTCTACTGTCTCACACTGACTCAAAGACAAACCCCCAAACTAAAATGTTTTGTAGTAAACATACCAAACATACCACTTTGTATTAGTGCCCTGTGGTACTTCCTGGTGGTTTCTTGTGCTATGCAGTACTTCACAGCCAATCAGCTGGAAGGAGAGAAAGACAAATGAGTCAAACTGAAATGTTCAGAGTAAGAGAAGCAGAAAAACAGATGACAGATACTGTGTGTTGGGAAATAATGACATGAGCTGACGGATGATTACAGCCTGAGGTGTGTCCAACATCACCGCTGTCTCTGAGTGTGTGTTTGTAGTAATTATTGTAGTATCAAAACTGTCTGCTGTGTACTTCCATCTGTCCAGTGTAAGAATAAGCTTTATTAACAGTTTATGGGTCAGTTTGGGAGTTTTCCTTCTCTGATTGTCGGCTCTAACAGAAGAGACTGTAGTTCAGGCTGTATACTACTTCTACTACTTCTAATCTGTAGTACTTTATATACCGCTGACGTTAACCACCTTATATACTTCTAATTTGAAGTACTTTAGGTTCACAGGTTCACAGACACAGTAAAACTCTGGTAAAGTATAAAACAGTGGAGGAAGTGGGATGAGAAAAGGCAGAGTGACATTTTTACTGGATGTGTCTGATGAAAACAGTAACTGTCTTGGAGTCTGTGCAGCTTTCTGTCAGTAGGGGGAGCTGCTGCACCTGCTGCCACATGCTGATTCATTCACTGATGCAGCAATAAACTTCAGTGCATCAGTCTGTAATATTTCTGCCTAGGCTGCCTGAAGGTCTCATTTCCAACAGAGAGACTTCCTGGACACTCTTGGACAGTCCTGGGAATAACTTTTTCTTTCTTCTGTGTTTGACTCTTTTAACACTGTTTGTACAACTTTGTGTCCTGTATCTGTTGTACTCCAGCTCTACACTGGTGCTGTGATCCAGGCCTCGGTCAGGTCCCCCTAGCACAGACTCATGTTCCACCCACCTGGAGATGAGCAGCCAGATCAGTGTCTGTGGCTTCTGTGTGCAGGTTCATCCCAACCTGAAGCCCCTGAGTTTCAGCCGGAACAGAAACATCCTGAGAAGATGAAACACAACACACTCACACGTCAGACAGATAACTGACCCTGCTCTTTATTTCTAGCTGTGATGCTTATTAATAGAAAATCTGTCTGTGATGTGTTGCTGCACTTTGTTCCATACGGATTCAGTCTGTGCTGAAACTCAGCTGCTGTTTGTGGGAGGGTGAGTCCTGACGGGGATGGGGGACGTCCACACTGCTGGCACCAGAGACCTGATTAATACAGTTCAATTCCAACTGGAGAAACCTGATTATTTGGCTGTGTAAACCTTTAAACAGGTTTAAAAAGGCTTTATTAAGGCTGAGAAAGCTCCACACATGTTTACGCTGCTGCTGAATCCCCAGACTCACTCACACACACACACACACACACACTCACATTCAGACTGCTGTAATCCAAACCACAGAGAGCGGCTGGTGTGTGTGTTTCTGAATACAGCTCAGTGTGTTACAGTGTGTGTTGGTGTGTGTGCTCCAGGGTAAACTGCGTCTGATTTGTACTGTGACTCTGTGTGTGTGTGTTCAGGGATTCAGCTCAGGTTTTAATCCTATCAGGCCCGGAAACCTGAACTGACACGAACAAGACAGAGCAGCATGAATGACACACTCGCTCGCCACGGGGTAACCATGGTAACAGGCCTGTCTCTATTGCCATGACTGCAGGTTGGAAACCGGCCGCCGATGTGTCCATGAGCAAAGCAAAGGGCGGGAAATAACACTGCTGTAAATATGACAGAAGAAGAAACTCAAAAACATCCAACTAAAGCTTCTAAAAACAGAGAAACGATGACAAGTTAATAATTATCAAAAGAAGCAGACAAAGACTTTTAAAAAGAGAGGAGCTCAGTCTCATCAAAATGCTGGACACGACGAAGAAACGAGCGCAGAGTTCAAAAAGCCTCCTGTTCCTGCGTCTAATGAGTGGGTTCAGTCTCCTAATAAAAGGCTTGAGACAGAAAACGAAACCTTATCCTTATTATTCTATTCTGCTGCTGTCACACTGCAGAAGGCCTCAGTGTGACAGATATTACCATATCAATGGCTTCCTCCTGATGGCCTCCACCCACTTCTTCTCTGCCTTTCTGCTGGGACGTAATTGAGGCTGATTATCAGAGAAGAACGGTTATCACACACAGGGGGATGTGAATCAGAGCAGGTAAACGTCAAGGCAGCAGAGACACTCGCCTGTCGAGGAGAGAACAAAATAAACCGGCTCAGTGAACAGCGAGATCGGAAAAACAGAAGGTACAAAGCAGTGGGACAGCCCGCAGTGACGGATTTTTTATTCTCTGGGGGGGAAATGAAAACACGTTGTAAACACAACACGAACATCCCCATCGCCTTTGAGTTTATTATATGTTTCTGTGGAGCGAGGAGAACCACAAACACCACGTCTCCTTCAGGTTTGACTGCTGCTGTGATCACGTCTTCTTCTTCTGCAGCACTTTGATGGCACCAACAAACAACAGCAGCAGCTGGTGGTGGGAATTTTCTCACCTTCAGTTAAAACCTGGGCTAAATATTGATACTGGTTGAAAATATTAAGGCCTGATGGGATTGAAGAGTTTATTTCCAGCAGCTCCAGATCCACGTGTGTCACTCATGAGTCCGCCTGATGAAGCTAAAGTCTCTAAACCTGAGGTGTCCTTCAACAGTTGTGAGATCCTGCCTTGTCCGACAGAGACACTAAAACCACATCAGGTTGCAGATGTAGAAAAGCTGATTCCTGCTCTTGTCTCCTCCAGACCGGACCGTTGCAACAATCTGTATTTACCTGTGACTTCCTGCTTGTTTTTGAGGCTTTGACTGATCCGGCTCCTGTTGTTGTCGGTGCTGATTCCAAGAGTGATTCCCTTGGTGCAGACGACGAGCTGAGGTTCAGCTGAGCGTCCTCTGGAGCTTCATCACCTTTCACCTTGTTTTTCTTTCTTGCACTCGGTTTAAACATGAATTTACACCTGGAAGCTGCCACTGAGCAGGTGGGCGGGACCAGATTTACTCCTGTTCTGTAAAGTTTGGCTCAGGCACAAAACGTACTGAGTCAGATTTAGGGGAAGATCGTGGTTTGGGTTAAAATAATTCTGCGGTTAAAATTCCTGATCCAAGTCTTTGAATCGTGAGTTGAAAACTAAAATATTCTTCACAGTAAAACTACTTTCAGGTTAAATATCCATCATATCCCATATACGACTATAAATAACCTCTACTGGATAAAAATCACATTATTGGTGTGTTCTGATTTGGGTGTTTTTGTGATGGTACATGCCAGAAAACTGAGGTTACTACGTTCAAATGTTTCCCATCCAACCCCTCAGGCTTTAGAAGACAGTAGATTTCTGCATTTATTCTGTATTTCATGGGGATTTTGTTCATCTATTTATAAGTGAAAGCCTCTAAATATCTTTAAGTTTATTAGCTTAGCTTAGCACCTGCTAATAACTTTGAAATGTGGCTTTGGTTTTTGTTTTGTGTATATATACAAACAGTAGATGCTGGTGGTCAAACACCAGGGGGCGCTGCAGAGAGAGCTTTAACCAGCAGCAGCAGCAGCAGCAGAAAAGCCTTTTCACAATAATCCATATTCCACTAATCATTTCTCTTTAGTTTCATTAATAACCGTCTGCTGCTGTTTGTCCACTGAAGGCTGAAACAGGAACATGGTGGATGTGATTCTCATCCTGTCACGCTGAGACTGTTCTCCAGTTCATAACAAGTCATGAATATTCATGTTGCTGGTGTGTAAACAAAAACAGCCTTCACACTTCTGCTGGATCCTTCCATCTGACAAACAAACACAGAAATTAACGAAGCTAATTGGTTTGTTTGTGTCGCTGTCACTTTATCTGTTCATTACTGTAACCTGGAAGTACGTGTTTATGTAGAGTGTGTGGATGAGGGAGATCCTGTGGTTATGAATTATTATTATGATGATGATGTTCATTTGTGAGATTAATCCTTAATGGTGCTAATAAACATTCAGCTGATTCATGTAGAGGAAGAAATGAAAAAAGACAAAACTGATTGAATAATTCAAAGTGAAAAATAATAACTGAGCATCTTCAAAACCAACATCACATTAAAACCTAAATATGGACTAAAACCAACAGGATGAATGAATCTAAAGTTAGATAGTGAGCAGATGTTTGTTGTGTTAAACTACTACCGAGAGCCACCTCCATAATCCTATTATCACCCCCCGGTGACACGGAGTGCACGTGAACACGTCCGACCCAGAAGAAAACCCTCAAACTGGCTCCAACAGCAGATGTTATTCTAATATCGACACAAAACCAGCCAACTATGGTGGACAAACCTAAACCCAGACTGCCTGTGCACGGCACTGAAGGCCTGCTGAATAGTCACTTCACAGTAAAACCAGTTCACATCGACGTTAAGCATGAAGAAAACCCTCCTGTGAACCATGTTTGAAGCTCTTCACCTTTGAAGACACAAACTTTTCTTTGTGCATCAAATCTGAGCAGAAAAATCTTTAGGATGTCACTCACTCACTTTCTGATCAGGAGTCGTCTGCAGTCACATGTGACACGTGTCTGTTCTCTGCTGTGACAGGATGAGGATGAGGATGATGAGGATGA
This sequence comes from Mastacembelus armatus, assembly GCF_900324485.2. NCBI lineage: Eukaryota > Metazoa > Chordata > Actinopteri > Synbranchiformes > Mastacembelidae > Mastacembelus > Mastacembelus armatus. The sequence continues at coordinate 15,423,224 of NC_046655.1, read as the reverse complement.
GGAGGATGATGATGATGATGATGATGATGATGGCTGCCTGATTGATGCATTACTGCCACCTCCTGGCCTGGAGTCACTGCAAAAACCCAATGTGGTGAAAACCAAAGCTTTTCAGTGCAATGCAGACGTTTGGCCAGTAAAGAGCTAAATGAATATTACTGTCATTAAACTGACCACAGACACATTTAAACATTTAACATGAGCATATATGTTAATGCAGACGAGTAAAACATTTTTATAAGTGTGGGTGTTGTGCTTGTTTTGTGCATATTCATGGTAAAAATGACAAATGTTCTTTTCCAGAGATCCCATACTGCACACACACACACACACACACACGCACACACACACACACACACACACACACACACACAGAGCTGTATTTAAGATTTAACTCTTTCATATCTAAGGGCTTATTGAGTGAAATCTGTTTTCCTGCTCCCTTCACCTTTATTTTTAAGTACAAATGTGATCCATTAACTCTAATCTCTTTGTTTTTAATGAGATGAAAATGAATTAATTCTTCATGGTGCTATTTCAGAGAGGTGATGTCTGAATACTATTTTAAAAACATCAGTGTGTGTTAAGTCTCCCACATGGCAGCATATAGTCATTACATTCAGCAACAAGGCTGTTAATGTAAATTCGCTCTCGCTGTCTTTCCTGTAAATACGTATATAGTGTGAATGTGTCTGCAAAGCACGTGCAAGTAAATATAATTGGGTCCTATAGGAATTCATCACTTTCTTGTCTCTGCAAAATCCACAACTTTGCAAAAAATCCCTGAGCATGAACTGCCACCAACCAATCACACGACACTGGAGGTTTCCACCAATCAGCACGTTCTGTTTTCACTAATGAGGCTTGTTATAAAACAGACGCTCCTCCTGATAAAAATGAGTGAGGATGAAGTGCTCTGCCTCATTAGCAGCTTGTACCCTAATTAAATACCAATTAGCTCCACCCACCTTGTTATCTGAGTCACGTGATTGGTGCATCATGTTGACATCAGTCTAATTAGGGAGCTCTTCTTCTCCATTGGTTCTCAAAATAAAGTCTGACCCACTTTGTCTATAGTCCCTTCCTGTATTTCATACAAAGCTGCACAGTCAAAGACCTTTACTGTTGTCGGAGACAGCAGATTGTCAATACTGAATGTTACATGAGATTCATTTGAAATGTAAATTCAGCCTCACAAATATTCATTACACACAAAGCAAATCAGTTTCTTCAGTTAAAGACATGTATCGGTTGTCTCAACAAAAGAGTCCAAAGAAGAAGAAGAATGAAAGAAACTCTGAAAGTGTGGATGAATCTATTAAAGTTTAAACAGGCTCAGGTTAGAGGCTGAGGCCGTGCACAGGAGAAATCATTAATTCGATATTCCATTACCTCCTCATTTGGAGCGAGAGACTCATTTATTCTCATCAGGAAAGTGACAGAGAAACAGGATATTGTGTATTAACTCCATCAGTGTAATGATGTGGAGCTTTTAGATAAAGTTTATAATGAAATGCTGTGTGTGTGCGTGTGTGTGTGTGCGTGTGCGTATGTGTGTGTGTGTGTGTGTCGGGTGGTGGGAGGGTGGGGGGGCTTTTTGATAAATCTCCCAGCAGCCACTGGGGGGTGCTGTACATCTGTCCATCAACACAAAGAGCTTCCTGTACCCTACCTCCTTGTCTCCTTTCCTCTCTTTCATATTTCCACAATTGTTTCTTCCCTTCCTTCCCCACTTCCTTGTTTCCTTTTGTTCTTATCCTTCCTTCTCTCTGCATATTCTCCCTCATATCTTTTTACCTTCCTACCTCCTTATTTCCTTCTCTATTTCCTCCTTTCCTTCACTATCTCTGTGCACTAGTTTTCTTCCTTTCCTCTTTACTTTGCTGTTTCATTTTATGTACCCTTGTTCTGTTTCTGTGCCTCCTACAGTCCCATTGCTCCCTAACTACCCTAAGCCTCCTCCTTTCCTCTCTTGCCTCCTCTTCTCCTTTATGGCCTCTTATTACTCCCCTTCCTTTATAACTATCTTTTGTCTCCTTCTCCACCTCCTCTTGCTCCTTTCTTTCTCTCCAGGTTATAAATCCAACTTCCAGCAGGTAAATGGATCAGTCTGAACAGATGGGTGGCCTAATTTCAGCCTCTCTCCTCCTTCTATCGACCCCTCCGTCCCTCTATCAATAACCCATCATCCATCCATCAGTCTCTATAAAACAGAATGAGGAGTAGGAGGAGAAAGACTCAAAGAGACTCAGTAAAACACCCTGAACCTTTGCTCGAGGCTTTTTGATTGGGGCAAACAAATTAATGCAAAAGTGCTGCAGAGTTACTGACTTTCAGAGTAAAAGCTCTTAGTAAACAGACTGACTCTAATGGTGACGGCTGCATTAAAGTAAATAATGAAAATGTGATTTTATATGAACAGAACATGAGTTTATCAAACACTTTGTCATAAACATGAAGAACTAATGTTGGTTATGACATAAAAAATAGAAAATGGCCTTTTATGTGAAACAAAATCAGTATTTAGATTTTCTCATGATCTGTATCATAATTTCAGCCTTAACTGATCAGAAACTCGTGTTAGATTCTAACAAACAAACCATTTTTATTCCTCCCTCTTCTTTTGTTAGGAGTGTGTGTGTGTGTGTGTGTGTCTGTGTGTGTGTGTGTGTTTCAACAACAGGTAATCGGCTCTGCACAGAGCTCAGAGACCTGTCCTGGGGGATTGTGGGTATTTTCATGAGTCAGTTCACATCAGGTTCAACATGAGAGAGTTCAGCAGAACCACACACACACACACACACACACACACACACACACACACACACACACACACACACACACACACACACACACACACACACACACACACACACACACACACACACACACATTTTCTATTCACTCAACACATGACACACATGCCTGTTTCTTTGTGTGTGTTTGAGTCTCCAGGTGTGGACGTGTCTTTGTACAGCTGTGGTTCTAACCTGAGGCCCAGGAGGTGAGGACGTGTGGTCCATCTTTCTCCACAGTCTGTGTCTTCGATGGGGGAAAACTCCACTAGCTTACAGACGGACAGTCGGGCAGCTTCGTTTACATTCAATGCCTAGAAATTCCTGCAAACACTGGACTTCCCCTTCATGGTCCGTAAGGATTCCCCTAAGGCAGGAGGAGGCTTTGCTGTACTTCTTGAGGTGTCATGCAGACGCTATAGCAACTGTGTTTTAGGGCTGAAATAACGCGGCTGCAGTCCAGACTGCCTGCTCTCTGACCTGTCGACTGCATCCGTACTTATGTACGACAGCTGCACCTGGAGACATTTCCATCTGCAGGTTCAAATGAATGAATTAATAAGTCCTGCGTTTCACTGTGGAAGTTTTTCATTGATAAGAAACATGGAATCTTCAGTTGGCCTCAAACTTGAAAATGTGATGCAGAGTTAAACATTAGGGTCTAATTCTCAGACTGATCACAGCTTTGACCATCAGTGGATTATGTTAAAGGCATTGTAGTATTTTTCTTTAAGAAATAAAGCTCTGAGTTCTGCTTCCCCGGCTGCATACCAAACATGTAATTTAGATCCCCTCTGAGGGAAACTTATAAAACATGCAGCCTTGATTTACTCTCACAGGGAAACCAGCTTGATGCTGTCTCTGATGCTCGTGTATTGATCCAAGCGATTGATTTGTTTGGATGATTAATAACTGTCTGTCTGTCGATGCCGATTTAAACAAAACCGCGTAAATTCTCTGCAGGGCTGCTAAAGTAGCATCAGTTAAACTTCCTGACTGAGCCTGTTCCCTGACAGAGAAAAATAAACCCAATAATGCATTAATAAATTTCAATATCACAGGACCCCACAGCTACACTGAGCCCACAGGCCCGAAAACACATTAAACGAGTGAATCCCACAGCAACATTACAACCACGAGAGTCTACAACACATGAAAGTAAATAGAAAATGCTCCACAGTGCAACAGATCCAGAGTCAGCCCCTAGAGGATCATAAGAGAGATTCATTCGTATCTGATGGTTCATGCAGTGTGTTCAAATACAACAGTGCGAAAGTACAACTCAATATGTGAAAGTGGTTTTTGAGCTCCCAAACATATTCCATCAATCCATCCATCCATCATCTAGACCCCCTTAGTCCTAACCAGGGTCCCAGGGACCTGCTGGAGCCTATCCCAGCTCTCTCTGGGTGAAAGGCAGGGGTCCACCCTGGACAGGTCCCCAGTCCATCACAGGGCCACATAGAGACAAACAACCTCACACACTCACACTCACTCCTATGGGCAATTTAGAGTCACCAATCAACCTGACATACATGTTTTTGGACTGTGGGAGGAAACCAGAGTACCTGGAGAAAACCCACACACATTTACAAGATTAAAAATAAATAAGTAACAACCAAAGTTAAAACATCCTCACTTAGAAATGAAAAGTTAAACCAGGTGATGGACTTCAACAGTGGCCTGGATCCAGATTCTGAATCTCTCTATTTTCCTCCTCAAACTCTTCCTTTCTCCTTCCTCAACCACAGACCAAGTCCTGCCAACAGCAGCTTCTTCTGTTCTGGATCAGAAGCAGCTATAAACCATCTGTGGTGTGAATATGGTCAGGTTGTATATCTGCACTATAGGTCTTCCTCTGTCCCTTTTTGACTGACCAATACAGACTACTGCCCCCTGCTGGTCTGGAGAGGTACTTCCTGTGAGCAGGTGCTGGATGGAAGCTGACTAAATGTCATCTTTGTCTAGACCAAAAAGTGGTACTTGAACACACCACCGATTCCAGCTGACTAGTTGTTTACTGGTTGGTATCAATGCCCTTAGTTTTGTATTTCAGCTTGATATTATTTATTATAATATTGATTTAATACAATCCTGAGAGAACTCAGCAGTATTTAGTTTAAATTACTATATATATATATATATATATATATATATTTGGGAATATACTGTAGGATATCATGTATATCTTTTCTAACAATTATATTTTGTAATGTGCAAATGGCTGAATTGCTGAGCATCAATACATTTATGGACATGGCTCCAGTACAGTAAAAGTAAATACATGAAGAGTTTATTTTAATATGAATATTTGAAAATACACCAAGAGGCTGCTGATAAAGTTTGGTGGTTTACAACATAAACTAATGTTTATACATCAGTGGTCCGAGCGCTTGTTCTGACTGATGATGGTCAGTCTGTTTCACCTTGCTGCAAGGTTTTAGAGAGGTTTAGTATAAATAACAGTGTCCTGGTGTTCAGACAGCTCTTTCCCTCTGTGCAGCACTATAATAGATCCTCTGTCACGACTGCCTGCAGGTCAGCTCCCTCCAAACTCCCATTTTTCTTCTCTTCCTGCCTGCAGGAGGTGTATTGTTGCGTTCAGTCGGTGGAAACCACAGCAGCAGTTTCCCCGTGATCCCCCTGACTCAGCCGGATTGGACGACTCTGTGTGCCACCACATCACCCACTGAGCAGCTGTGATTCATGGCATGAAAAGTCAAGATGCCAAATAATGGGGAAAGTCCTCAGGGATTAGGTCCAGGATGTGAAACCAAACTCAGTGACCTACAATCACTAGCAAACTAGCTGAACTGAAGAACCAAACTCGAGATCTGGACACTGGAACTAAACTGAGGAGTTAACCGAACTGATCTGTGGAGCCAAATTTAGCGCCGAGACTCAAAGCTGCAACCTCAGGAGTTTAACTAAATTCATCACTAATTCTATCGTCATTCTCTCCATATGCAGCGCTCAGTATCTGTGGGATATAAGACAAAGTGCTGAGTCTTAAGTGAAAAGTGTGAAGATGTTTGTTTAATTAAAAGAGTAAAAGGACATTAAATGAAGTACAATTATATTTGTCTTCGGCCCCGTCTCAAAAACAAATTAAGCCAAGAGCAGATGAAACGATAGAGCTCCATCTGAGACTGAAATGTTGAAGGCAGAATTTAATTTTCAAGTTAATCATGCAAGTATAGATACAGAGCCATAATTACATCCAATAATCCCCCCACCCCTGAGAAAACCAAAGTTTTAAGTTTCCATGGGTGATTTTTTTCATTTTGACCTTGGCCTTCCTTCTTCTTCTCTGTTTCCTCCTGCGATTATCTCACTATCAGTGTAATTACAGCTCATTTATCTTTTCTGATTCTCACACACACACACACACACACACACACACACACACTGACCATTTCTCCTTGTTAAAGAGAAAAAATTTAGAAAAGAAGAAGAAAGAAGTATATAAGGTAGTTAAAATCAGCTACCCAGCGGTATATAAAGTACTTCAAATTAGAAGTATATAAGGTAGTTAAAATCAGCTACCCAGCGGTATATAAAGTACTTCAAATTAGAAGTATATAAGGTAGTTAAAATCAGCTACCCAGCGGTATATAAAGTACTTCAAATTAGAAGTATATAAGGTAGTCAACGTCAGCTACCCGGCGGTATATAAAGTACTTCAAATTAGAAGTATATAAGGTAGTCAACGTCAGCTACCCAGCAGTATATAAAGTACTTCAAATTAGAAGTATATAAGGTAGTTAAAATCAGCTACCCAGCGGTATATAAAGTACTTCAAATTAGAAGTATATAAGGTAGTCAACGTCAGCTACCCGGCGGTATATAAAGTACTTCAAATTAGAAGTATATAAGGTAGTCAACGTCAGCTACCCAGCAGTATATAAAGTACTTCAAATTAGAAGTATATAAGGTAGTTAACGTCAGCTACCCGGCGGTATATAAAGTACTTCAAATTAGAAGTATATAAGGTAGTTAACGTCAGCTACCCAGCGGTATATAAAGTACTTCAAATTAGAAGTATATAAGGTAGTTAACGTCAGCTACCCAGCGGTATATAAAGTACTTCAAATTAGAAGTATATAAGGTAGTCAACGTCAGCTACCCGGCGGTATATAAAGTACTTCAAATTAGAAGTATATAAGGTAGTCAACGTCAGCTACCCGGCGGTATATAAAGTACTTCAAATTAGAAGTATATAAGGTAGTCAACGTCAGCTACCCAGCAGTATATAAAGTACTTAAAATTAGAAGTATATAAGGTAGTTAACGTCAGCTACCCGGCGGTATATAAAGTACTTCAAATTAGAAGTATATAAGGTAGTTAACGTCAGCTACCCAGCGGTATATAAAGTACTTCAAATTAGAAGTATATAAGGTAGTTAACGTCAGCTACCCAGCGGTATATAAAGTACTTCAAATTAGAAGTATATAAGGTAGTTAACGTCAGCTACCCAGCGGTATATAAAGTACTTCAAATTAGAAGTATATAAGGTAGTTAATGTCAGCTACCCGGCGGTATATAAAGTACTTCAAATTAGAAGTATATAAGGTAGTTAACGTCAGCTACCCGGCGGTATATAAAGTACTTCAAATTAGAAGTATATAAGGTAGTTAACGTCAGCTACCCGGCGGTATATAAAGTACTTCAAATTAGAAGTATATAAGGTAGTTAACGTCAGCTACCCGGCGGTATATAAAGTGCTTCAAATTAGAAGTATATAAGGTAGTCAACGTCAGCTACCCGGCGGTATATAAAGTACTTCAAATTAGAAGTATATAAGGTAGTCAGCGTCAGCTACCCGGCGGTATATACAGTACTTCAAATTAGAAGTATATAAGGTAGTCAACGTCAGCTACCCGGCGGTATGTAAAGTACTTCAAATTAGAAGTATATAAGGTAGTCAACGTCAGCTACCCGGCGGTATATAAAGTACTTCAAATTAGAAGTATATAAGGTAGTCAACGTCAGCTACCCGGCGGTATATAAAGTACTTCAAATTAGAAGTATATAAGGTAGTCAACGTCAGCTACCCGGCGGTATATAAAGTACTTCAAATTAGAAGTATATAAGGTAGTCAATGTCAGCTACCCAGCATTATATAAAGTACTTCAAATTAGAAGTATATAAGGTAGTTAACGTCAGCTACCCGGCGATATATAAAGTACTTCAAATTAGAAGTATATAAGGTAGTTAACGTCAGCTACCCGGCGATATATAAAGTACTTCAAATTAGAAGTATATAAGGTAGTTAATGTCAGCTACCCAGCGGTATATAAAGTACTTCAAATTAGAAGTATATAAGGTAGTTAACGTCAGCTACCCGGCGATATATAAAGTACTTCAAATTAGAAGTATATAAGGTAGTTAATGTCAGCTACCCAGCGGTATATAAAGTACTTCAAAGTAGAAGTATATAAGGTAGTTAACGTCAGCTACCCGGCGATATATAAAGTACTTCAAATTAGAAGTATATAAGGTAGTTAACGTCAGCTACCCGGCGGTACATAAAGTACTTCAAATTAGAAGTATATAAGGTAGTTAACGTCAGCTACCCGGCAGTATGTAAAGTACTTCAAATTATTGGGCCTTTCTGCACAATAACTACTTTTATTTTGGATACTTCAAGTACATTTGGATGATGATACTTTTACTGCAGTAACATTTTCAATGCAGTACTTTCACTGCATTTTACTTTGTGGTATTTCTACTGTTACTGCAGTAAAGACCATAGTTATGGCTCAGGCAGTCCCCAGTCCACCTACCAGAAGGTTCAGTAGGTTGTTATTGTGCCATATACCTTCATTGTTGTGGTTACAGAGTAAATGTGTATATTTTACTTCTGTCATTACATTGAGGCATAAAAACTACGTGTCCTCCTGGGAGGCTCAGGAGGCCCCTCCTGAACCATATTAATGGTTTATGGCTTGCGATAACGAGTGATAATGGCTGTTAATGGTGTGACAACACTCGAATCGGCTGTAAAAGTCCAGGGATTTGAGCCCGGACTCTGCAGCCAAATGGACAAATACAAGCTGCTCGGCTCTGAGCAGCAAAGTGATTTCCAGACCAACAGAGTGTTTCTGAAATCGAGTTGTAGATGTGTGTCGGCGTGCTCTGTCGCCCCTCGTATCGCTCGCTAAACCATCCATCAAATTACCGTGGCAACGCAGCATCCATCAGACCATCCATTATGGGAAGGAGAAATACAAGAGAGACTGGACAGAGAGAGAGAGATCTGACAGGAGAGAGGTGGTAACGAGAGAGGGAAGGAAAGGTAAAGAGGCAAAGAAGAAGAGAAAATGGAAACAAGGGGAGAAGAGACTTGGAAAGAAGAAGGAGAAAAATAAGAAGAGGGAGGTGAAAAACACTGGAAGCAGTCAAGTGTAAAATGTAGGGAGAACGGACACAGGAAAAATGATGAGATGAGGAGGAGAAGAGGAAAGAAGTGGAAAAGATGAAGACGGCAGGAAAGAGGTGAGAAGAGAAAGCAAAAGGAAGGAGGAGAGGAGGGAGGAGAAGAGTGCAAATCAGCAGAAAGCAGAATAATTCAGTCTTGCTGAAGTCAAGGTGAACTTGTAAACTGTGTCGTAATTCCCAAAACTAATACACACACACTCAGAAGCTGACGGAGGGGATGAAGGCAAATCCTCGGAGAGGAGAAAAATGACAAGAAAAAAGGGAGGAAGGTGGAGAGGGAGCAGATAAAACAGCTGTGTGTCGGACTGAGTGTGTGGGTTTGTCCGTTTGTGTATTTCTGAACATAAAAACTCTGATTTCATTCGCTTCCCTCTGAGGCTTTAAAACGTAAACTCAGCTCTGCCTGTAGAAAGTGACGTCCGGTCCGGCAGAACAAAGAACGGAGGAACGATGGAGGTTGGGAACAAAACACGAATCTATTAGCTGGGTAGCAGGTTCCAACGGGGCCCTGTTAATTCCTCTGCAAGCTGCCCAGTGGAGAACAATAATAATAGGAAACGCTTGTTTGACAGCTGCTCCTTCGCCTTTTTGGGGCCAGTGTGCGTCACATGATGAACGTGGAAGTTGTATGAACAGGATGTGGCCACTTTGCCTCAGGGCCCAGAGCTGCTCCTGGGGGCCCGGAGGAACTGGTGAGGGACAGGAATAGGAAACAAAGAGCTGGGAAGCCAAAGCAAGATGGTATGAAAGGTGGATGCGTGAGTGTATAAACCACATGACTCTGTCTGTGACCCATCGGACCCATCCAGTCTTTGTCACAGGTTCACTGGGTTTTTCACATCTGACTTGATTATTCTGGTTAAATCAAACTTTGAGTTTTCCCCTCGGTGCAGTTTGTTTGGGCAGGTCTGAACACAGCAATCGCACTCAGGTTTGGACCAAAACAATTGGACCGAGACCCTTTACTGGACGGGGTCTTGGCTCTACCCTTTGTTGTTGGCCTTTATAAATAAAGTTTATAATTATTAGTTTATAAACAGACTCCGATATCTTCATGGATTCAGACTGTTGCAAACAAACTACAGGTCTGAAAAACATCATCATCGTCGACAAAGAAGAACCAATCATCGTCATCCCTCATGTTGTTCTTCTCATACAAAACATCAGACTCTCCCTGTATCGTCAGCTAACGTCAGCCAATGAGCCGCTCTGCTTTCATCTCCCTGTGCTCCTCATTGTTCCTCTTCTTCTTCTCTCTTACATAATTATTTGTTTTACACCTGCCAGAGTCAATTAGTCACAACAAAGCAGTGCAATTTTTCCTCCTCGTGTCCAAACAAACTGTTCTGTCAAAAAGAGAAAGCGCCTTTGTTTCTCCAACTCATTTGTCATTTTTAAAGCGTTCTAGTTTCTTCTGCTTTTATAAGCTGCTCAGGACTGGCATTAAAAGCCTGAAGAGACCGTTATTGATTGGACTATCATGTGAGTTTCATAAACAAGATTGTAAACGTGTGAATATGAAGATACTCGATATGTTTAGAGGCGAGGAGTTAGTATCATCTGCGGGGGAACAGAGCTCCGACAACGTTTTATTGACTTTTCATTTCAACCATGAGGCTGATGGACTGTTTTCAGTCAGGCTTTAATTTAGCTGCACCAGTGAGTGAATTTCTAAGCAGGATGAGGATAGAGAAAGTATCAGCTCATCTCTGTCCTCACAGGACTGAGGATTTCTGCAACTACACTACAGGCTGGTGCATCTTTACTACTTCATTTACAGGGACACCAGATCCATTTATTTAAGATGTGTGGTGTTTGTCTCAGCGACAGTAATTTTCCTCTGAGCTTTTCCTGTGAGCTGAGCTCTTTGGAAACTCAATGCAAAAAAGCAGGAATCCCAGTGGAACTCCAAGCTGGACACCATGAGGACTAAAACCTTCCTCGCTCAGCAGAAAATCCACTGCTCGTCCATTACAGCTCGTCTCTCGTCAAGAGGACGTTGGCGTTAAATGGAACTACGACAGACGGGACACTGGGATGCACCGGTCGCAATGCATCCTGGGTGTTGTAGGATTTCTGGGAATAACACGTTTTCACTGTTTTCTCCAGTCACTCAGCATTAAAAACATTTTTTGCTGTTTGACACATAAAGGGCTGAGTTGGATTAAACGCGGAGGTTGTTCCTTTAAAGCTGAATTTAATAAAAAAAAATGCTGACGAGGGGCCAGAAGAAGCCCGGAAAAACACATCATGCCCTGACATGAGCTCCAACCCAGCTCGGACATATTTTTCACCTGAAAGCAGAATCATGCTGAGTGGTGGTTTGTCCGACTGATGGATGGTCGTGCACGTATGCAGGTGCACTGTGGGTTTACGAGCTGCTGCTGAAAACAGATACTGAACCACAAAGTAAGGCTGGTGATAATTCTCAGCCTCATTCACTTTAAGCACAGCCATTTGATAAATTATTAATGTGAAGTATTGATTAACTGGAGCTCAAGATCAAATAAAAGCATTAGATTTAAAGTTATTATGCAGGAAATAGTGACATTTCCTGCTAAATGTGAAGCCTGTTGTTACAGATGGTGGACCCACCAAACCCTCGGGTTCATTTAAAGTAACTAATTATTTTTCAGCAGGATTTTATACGTCCTTTACACATTTGGCTGCTGGACCGTATGTTTACTGATAGAACTGAAACCAGGAATGTGTGTGGAGTCCCATGGAGCTCCTGCTGCTCTCAGAGGGGAAAAAGATATCATTTAAAGGGGAAAACATATGTCCTCACCCATGGGTGGGGTGCTGCATAAAAAATCCAATTCCAGGCAAACAGTGAATTTGTGTGTAATAAATTGGTTTCTGCTTGAACATCTCTCCTTAGCTCTTTTTTTATTTTTTATTTTTTGTTTTTTTTTGCACAAATTAGGATTTTCAGGCTGTGTTAACAGACAAAGATGCTGCTGAGGGGCAAAGCCAAACCCCAGGGTGATAAACAAACCTCACGGGGGGCACAGACACTGCAGACCTGCAGGGCTGTTCAAGTGAAGCCTGGGGATGGAACCAAATATCACTTTGGTCCAGCTTTTCCACAGTTTTCCAACTCTAATGTGCAATAACACTCCCAGCCTCTTGGGGGTGTTAGTGGGGCGTTTCTATTCATTATGTAAAGCACATCCATCTCACTCCTATTATTCCTATAACATTTGGTTTGTCTACTGGAGGAATAAGAGCAACTGGTCCTAGCAGGTTAGTTACTGGTCTGAAAACATGAACAGGTAGGCAGGTAGGAAGTGTGCAGATAAATAAAACAGCAGGGGGCCTGAGAGCTGAAATCAGAAGTGACAGCTGAACATCTTCAGCTTGTCGGTGTGTGTTTGTCAGGATGAACACACTGATCAGATCTGTCAGAGTGAGACTTCCCTGCTGTCACCCCCCCCCCCCAAACCTTCTGGTGTTATTTTCCTCTTTAAGTCTGTGTTTTCTGCAGTTTGATTGACTTATTGTTTTCCTGCTTCTGTCTGTGGCTCATTCTCACTGATCACGATGCTCTTTCATTCTTAGTGAGAAAACAGTAAAGCTGCATTTTATGTTGATCGACTGAATTAATGGACCTTCCTGCAAAGCACAGCCCCCTGTTGGCTGTAAGGCGCATGAAACACAGCTTACCATGTAACATGTAGGACAAACACGGCACCAGCCCTGATCCCTTACCCTAATCAGAACCGTCTACCATAGTAGCATTAAGGTATTTCTACTGCACGTGAAGTACATTTGCTACATAGCGTGTTGTTTCTCTGTGTTGGGGTGAACTGGGTCGATCTTGGACTCGTACAGACGATTGAAGTGATTTGTAAATGAGGCAGAGACACTGTCCTCATGCAGACTTTAGAAGGGAAGACACACACAGTGTCCAAACACACAAAGTCAAACCTCTCTCAACAGTGCACAGTACACAGTACACAGTACACAGTACAGAGTACACAGTACACAGTGCACAGTACACAGTACAAAGTACACAGTACACAGTACAAGTACAGGCCTGTTAAAGCGACTGATGGGCTCTGTCTTCGTGGTGTTCAGACATATTGTTAATGACCCACTGATTGATTTCCAGAGGGTGGGAGGCAGGAGGAGTGTGTCATTATTGTCCAACAGTATGTTATTGGTTTGTATTGCAGCGTAAACAGATGCTGACAGCCTGATTATTAGACGGTGCAGGTTTCCTCTGCAGGTCATCCTGCGACTATCGCATCATTTTAACATTCAGAGTGTATCTCCTTCTCCTCCTCTGTCCTTTACGTCTTCTGGAGAATGTGGAGCAGCTGTTATCAGGGCGAGCTGCAGATAATTGGTGGACAAGTGGAGTTTGAATGGAGAGAGAAGCAGCATTTCAATGTGAGACAGTCTCATATGAATTCTGGTCTGTTGCTGCGAGTGTGTGCCTGTTAGCATGCTAATAATACAAGCTCTAATTTTGGTTGTGAGTCTTCAGCCTGTGTGTTGTGTTATTATCCCATCAGGATGAAACAACCTCCACAGCGACGGACGTGGGGGGTAATATCAATACTGTGCAGCAACATGGGAGAGTTTTTGTCTTTAACACTAACTACACTGTGAGAGCACAGAGCTGACCCACTGCAGCTGCAGCTTCTCTCTGTGTCAGTGTAACAGCAGGGAGGACATGGAAAGATGAGGTTTGTGTCCGTCTGATCCACGGGCAGGAAAACCCCAGAGATTTCACTGCATGGACAACACAACTAAAGTCAATTAGCATATTGCGCCTAAAACCAAACAGCCTCATTTGTATTTCTCCCCTAACTCCAACCAATCACATTTCCATTTCCCTTCAGCAAACCAATCAGTTCCGCAGTCCGAGCCTCAGTCATGTGTTTAATGAGCTGTCAGCCAATCACATTCAGCCCGGGGGCATACGCTGGCACGTGATTGGACGCTGGCTGTGGATGTTGCCTCGCCCTGTGTTTAACATTTCAATCGACACAGTAGCTGATTTGCAGTTTGTCAGGCTCCGGCTCTTCGGAGCTGCACCTGTTCAGCGCCTGCTCATGCACGGCACATGGTGGTGCATTTCCACAGGTGTGCAGTGTGCACTCACCTGTGGGCAGGGGCGGTTACCTGCTTAAAAACATCCACACATACGAACCAGGTGAACATCTGTCAAACAGCCAAGAACCACACTAATGTTTACAGGTTATGTCATGTGATCATGCCATACGAAGGAGGAAGTTCAGGTGAACTCCCCCTGAAGTGAAGATTTCCATCTTCAACCACCCCTGGTCCAAGATGGCTGCCGTCCACGCTCTGGGGACATGATGCTCCAATGTTTCATGTTCATGTTAAAAAAAAAAAAAGAACAGTGGAACGTGTTGTTACGAACTGATCTTGCTAACGACAGCTAACCAGGCCAGATTCTGGTTTTCTGACTCATTTAGACCTGGAACTTTCTAACGAGGACAGACATCATGGGTCCTGCAAGGCAAAACCCAGGGCAAAGACAGTGGCAGACACTTGCTGGTCAGGCTGCTGCTTAGAAGTTTTCAGTTTTCAGTGTGAAACAAAACTAAAGTGCAAACATGAGGATTCTGAAGTCAGTGAAAGGGGACACTTCAGGTCAGGTCCAGACTGAAACTAATAACTTCAACTAGTGAAGCCCAATGAACAGACCGAAGAAATGATAATTAGAACAAATCAGGAACATCTGTGCTCAGATAAACGTGTGTGTGTGTGTGTGTGTGTTTTACATCTGCAGCAGCTGTTTTTTTGTCTTCAGGCCTCTAAAGTCTCTCTCTCTTCCTCTGTGTCTTATTTCCACCCTTCCATCTTTCTTTTCTTCTGTCACACTCATTCTCTTCCTTTCTAGTTCAAGTTTACTTCCTCAGGATTTTTCCTCCTTGCTTCATGCTTCCACACACACACACACACACACACACACACACACACACACACACACACACACACACACACACACACACACACCCTGAGCAGGCTGCCAGGCTGTGATTAGAGAGGCAGGATTGAAGGGATAGAAAGTCAACACAGAGCAGAGACTGCTCTGGATCTATGTGCAGTTATTCAAGCTGCTTCTCAGCAACAATCACATTTTAATAATTGAGTTGAGCTGTTTTCCTTTTGTCTTTACTTCAGACGGACAGAGACAGGTTGATTGATTTCCTTTGGCTGGAGGGTGAACTCTCCTCTTTCCCTTTTCTCTGCTCTTTCAGTTCATTTCTGGAGGGGAAAACACATTTTCTTCTTTCCTCCTCTTCTCTGTTTTCTGCCTTTCAACAGCAAAAATTTATAGATGGATGGAGTCAAAACATGAATCAAACCGAGCCAATGAAAGAGACGCCATTCTAGCCGACCTGCCTTATTTAACAGCGACCAGACACCTGACAGGGGAGCCATTTTAGATCCTTTACACTGCCGCTATGTGTTTGTGTGGCGTCACAAAAATCAAACTAATGGTGCGTTCAGGCGCTCCTCATCATGTTCCCTGGCAAACTGCAGCAGAAAATATCAATGTCTTTGAGTTAATGTGTGGAAATGACTGTACCTGCTGCAGGAACATGATAAACAACATGTTCTACTAACAAGAACAGTTCTGTGCCTGTGCATGAAACAAGCAAACAGCACAGTCGCTTCCACAACAAAGACACAAGCACGTGTAGAGGGAAGTGAACTACGACTCCCAAGGTGCAATTCAGTGCAAAACAAAGAGTCACAGAGTTTGTTTTGCTGCCAGTGGTGAATATTCAGCAGGTTCAATCCAAGTCAGCCGCCACATTCACCCAGAACATCAACCCCAGCCTCATTTCTGATCTGACGCCAGATCAGCAGCAGCACGCCATCGTCTGTCTGTGCTTTTTAAAACGTTTCATCACGTTCACACCTGAACTGCAGCCCAGTGGCAGAGCTTTAATTTAGCTGTTTGTTTTTAGAAATGTACTGTACTGAAATGTACTTAAGCTCATATATAAACCACCTGACATCAGATCAAATATGCAGCACAGTCATTTTATTTCAAGTATCTTTTTTTTCCTTCACAGCAAACTGAAAATTTGGATCAATTCTGCTTTTGTCCCAGCGACGCAGACACACACGCTGAGCTGTGTCATTGTGTTGTGGTAAATCACGGCTGTGACACCTCAGGAAAATCTAACAATTTAAACATCACATTCTCACACGGTGATTAATGGGAACGCAGGACGACTGACAGCGAAACTAGGATGGAGAGAGAAAAGTGAGAAACAATCAGAGCTGAACTCAGCACCTGACAGTCTGTCTCTGTCTGTACTTATTTATTTATCTGTGGATATTTGTCAGGCTGTGCCTCCTTTTGTGGTGGAGTCTAGGAAGATCAATCATAGATCTTAAACCATGACGTCTGTGTGTGTTATGTCACGTAGTAAACTCTGAAACACCAAGTTTGACAGTCAGACTGATGCTCGTCAGGTTAGCGTTAGCAAAAACATGGATTAACAGGAAATACAAGTCAAGGCTGAATGCAAATAAGATTCATTCCTGAGCAGTGAACACAACACACACACTGTAATGAAAGCCTAACAACATGACCATTAACATTAACAGTGCTAAACCTCCAGTTCCCATCATGCACCTGGCCCCTTCACCTCTGCCTCTGAAACCTAACGTGGATGAAATCGGAGGAAAAAAGCAGCTGGATGCAAACAGCAGTGACATCACTCAGAAAGACAGATGTTCCAACAGCTGCAGCCTCACATAGAAGCAGAAAGCATAAATGAAGCTGTTTGGTCCCACACGCTGCCGAGGAATCTGACTAACAAACTGTCATCTGTAAAAAGACATCAGGATATGTAGGAACTTTTACAAATACCAATCAAATCTTTATTTTGTCGTTATAGTTCCTGTTTTGTGTAAATCATCATCATCACCGTCTGTGAGCTGTGTTTTAAATTCCTCTGCGAGCACTGTGACATTTTTAAAATCCCTGGTTCGGTGGTTCTGCTCGGCTGGACGCTCTAATAGAAACACTCACTTCCTATTGTCTAATAACAAGCACAACAAAGATGAAGCAGTTTCTGGTGAGTACAGGTCTTTGTTGTGGCTGCAGTGAGTCACAGCGCTGCAGGAGGAGAACACCTGAAGCCACCAGACAAAGGCTGGATGAGGGAGAAATAAGGAGCCGACTGATTCAGGCTCAGCCTCTTTTAGTTCTTCTATAACAACAGCGTCTGCATCAAATGCAGCAGGAGCACGGAGCTCTCAGAGAAACCTACAGAGAAACCGCATTAACATTTTGCCTCACACTGTTCTGCCCACAGGATGCTAAACAACACAGCCACTATAGGCTGCTAGCACTCTCACAGTTAGCATTATTTTCAGCTTTTTGTGGTTCCAATGAACATTTTCTTCTGCAGGCTTGATAAGAATTTGGTTGAATTTCTGCTAAACTTGGATGAAACCCAGCAGCTGAGATCCAAACAGGCACCACACGACAGAAACTTCCCACCTTGTTCTGTCTACTAACCACAGGAAGTCTAGTTAGGACCTGACTCCTGCCAGATAAACAGTTCCTGTCCTAACTTAGGACACAAAGAGCGTCCTAACTTCACAAAATCCTAAACAGACTCTCCTAAAATGTCCCAACTGTCAGAAACTTCTGTTCAGACGTGGTTTGTCTTGATGTCATGTTCCCATGTGAAGGTTTCAGGGTTGATTCCGTCGTTACATTTTTTATTTCCTGTCTGTCTGACTCAGTGTCTCTCAGCCTTTATCTTCCCTCTCTGACTGTACAGTTTCATCTTCTCTCTCCTGCTGCATGCATAACGTCTGCTGTCTGTAAAACTGTGTAAGCCCCAAACCGCCACAGGAGGAGCAGGAGGCTGGTTTGACGAAGAGGAGGTAAATAACGAATAAGGAAGATGAAGGGTAGACGAGTGAGAGGAGGAAGAAGCTGGAGAAATAAAAATCATTCGGTACAAAACGCACAGACAGAAAATAAGAGAGAAAAATGAAACAGGAGGGGAAAGAAGCAGCAGGTAGAAGGGTAGCGGTGAAAAGGTGACTCACTTACTGCTCAGGTCTCCGTTGCCCTCCCTCCTCTGTGTGTCTGATGGATGGAGCGAGCGTAGGAGGTGCAAAGCGTTACTTATAGAAACTATAGAGGTCTCCATTAAACCTGCTTTCAGACTGAAATGACAAATGAAAATGTCAATGACGTGAAGAAAAAGGCAGAAGACATTTAACGTAAAATGTCACCAACAAATAAAGGGTTAAAAACCTCAGGCAGCGCCCACAGACAGCCTTTATATAAAACATGTGAACTGACCTGGGCCCACACAGACCTTCATCAAACACTCCCAGACACTCAGGAACAGCGCCACACTGTGGAGCAGTGGCCAAACCGTGGTACTACAACTTCATGTCACGGACAGGTCCCGGACCCTCTAAAGACATTTAGACTAGACTTTAGCTTAAGGGGGGTGTGTGTGCACCTGGTGTGACTCGCATTGTGGGGCCTCGACCTTCGACTGAATTTTACTGTGATGACTGGGTGTAAGGTTAGTGGGAGGTTAGCGAGTTGTTAGTGAACGGTTAGTGAGAGGTTAGTGAATGAGAGGTTAGTGAATGGTTAGTAAATGGTTAGTGAGAGGTTAGTGAATGAGAGGTTAGTGAATGGTTAGTAAACGGTTAGTGAGAGGTTAGTGAATGGTTAGTAAATGGTTAGTGAGAGGTTAGTGAATGAGAGGTTAGTGAATGGTTAGTAAACAGTTAGTGAGAGGTTAGTGAATGAGAGGTTAGTGAACGGTTAGTGAACGGTTAGTGAGAGGTTAGTGAACGGTTAGTGAGAGGTTAGTGAGAGGTTAGTGAATGAGAGGTTAGTGAACGGTTAGTAAACGGTTAGTGAGAGGTTAGTGAATGAGAGGTTAGTGAACGGTTAGTGAGAGGTTAGTGAGAGGTTAGTGAATGAGAGGTTAGTGAATGGTTAGTGAGAGGTTAGTGAGAGGTTAGTGAACGGTTAGTGAGAGGTTAGTGAATGGTTAGTGAGAGGTTAGTGAGAGGTTAGTGAATGGTTAGTGAACGGTTAGTAAACGGTTAGTGAATGAGAGGTTAGTGAATGAGAGGTTAGTGAGAGGTTAGTGAACGGTTAGTGAACGGTTAGTGAGAGGTTAGTGAGAGGTTAGTGAATGAGAGGTTAGTGAGAGGTTAGTGAATGGTTAGTGAATGAGAGGTTAGTGAATGAGAGGTTAGTGAGAGGTTAGTGAACGGTTAGTGAACGGTTAGTGAGAGGTTAGTGAGAGGTTAGTGAATGAGAGGTTAGTGAGAGGTTAGTGAATGGTTAGTGAATGAGAGGTTAGTGAATGAGAGGTTAGTGAGAGGTTAGTGAACGGTTAGTGAACGGTTAGTGAGAGGTTAGTGAGAGGTTAGTGAATGAGAGGTTAGTGAGAGGTTAGTGAATGGTTAGTGAATGAGAGGTTAGTGAACGGTTAGTAAACAGTTAGTAAGAGGTTAGTGAATGGTTAGTGAGAGGTTAGTGAATGGTTAGTGAGAGGTTAGTGAACAGTTAGTGAGAGGTTAGTGAGAGGTTAGTGAATGAGAGGTTAGTGAGAGGTTAGTGATGGTTGTGACTGCGCGTTAGTGAACGGTTAGTCAGTTAGAGAGGTTCGTGCCTGGTTAGTGAGGCGGTTTGCATGGTTTCGTGAGAGGTTAGTGCGTTAGTGAACGGTTCGTGAGGGTTAGTGGAGGTTAGTGCCTGCGCGGTTCGTGCGCGTTTCGTGCCTGGTTCGTGCATGAGCGGTTTCGTGCCCGGTTCGTCCGTTCGTCGCGGTTTCCTGCCAGGTTAGTGAACGGTTAGTAAACAGTTAGTAAGAGGTTAGTGAATGGTTAGTGAGAGGTTAGTGAATGGTTAGTGAGAGGTTAGTGAACGGTTAGTGAGAGGTTAGTGAGAGGTTACCATTTGGTTAGGGTTAGATTAAATGTTAAATGAGGGCAGGTCTCCAGGGAATGTCAAAGTAAAGTCTCTGCGATGAATGAAGACAAAGCTGTGTGAGTGTGTGTGTGTGTGTGTGTGAGTGTGTGTGTGAGTGTGTGTGTGAGATCACCTTCACTCTGTCACTCCAGCTGATGTAAAAAAAAAGTAACAGACCACACACTCGGCTGTTATCATGTCTGTCATCTTGCTCCATTAAAGAGCTTCTTCTCTCCTTATCAGCTCCACACACACACACACACACACACACACACAGCAGTATAAAACAGATTAGAGCTCCTCCACTCTTTCAGCTCAGTCTAATGTAAAAACCTGGTTAGTGAGAGCGACATCGATCTGTCTCCAAGCACAGTCAGATGGATTCTGATGTGTTTGCTGTGATGGACGCTGCTCCACAATCATCGCTGGGGTTTTTCATCACTGCTTGTGCTTTTGGTGGCGTCAGTGCAGGAGAAGATGTGTTGGCTTGGAGAAGAAGAGGTTGGCGGCTTTTCCTGCCTCAGGTTTGTTTGGATTTATATTTATTTCTTTGGAAGAAAAATAGTGTTTGATTCATGTTGAAGCCTTTTTCTTCCACAGTGATCGAGCAGAGACTGGTTTAATTCCAGTCGAGTGCCATTTAATCCTGTTACTGCTTGTGTTTCTAACAAGTTTATTTATATGCAAATGTAAAGTTCAAAGACGTAAGACAACACTGAGCTTTATAGTTATCACAAATACCACTGTTCTTTACAACTGATTCAGTTCAGCTTGTTTGGGATTTTATTTGTGTTCTCAACTAAATTCCTGTACTTCAAATTAGAAGTATATGAGGTAGTTAACGTCAGCTACCCAGCGGTATATAAAGTACTTCAAATTAGAAGTATATAAGGTAGTTAACGTCAGCTACCCGGCGGTATATAAAGTACTTCAAATTAGAAGTATATAAGGTAGTTAACGTCAGCTACCCGGCGGTATATAAAGTACTTCAAATTAGAAGTATATAAGGTAGTTAACGTCAGCTACCCAGCGGTATATAAAGTACTTCAAATTAGAAGTATATGAGGTAGTTAACGTCAGCTACCCAGCGGTATATAAAGTACTTCAAATTAGAAGTATATAAGGTAGTTAACGTCAGCTACCCAGCGGTATATAAAGTACTTCAAATTAGAAGTATATAAGGTAGTTAACGTCAGCTACCCAGCGGTATATAAAGTACTTCAAATTAGAAGTATATAAGGTAGTTAACGTCAGCTACCCAGCGGTATATAAAGTACTTCAAATTAGAAGTATGTAAGGTAGTTAACGTCAGCTACCCGGCGGTATATAAAGTACTTCAAATTAGAAGTATATAAGGTAGTTAACGTCAGCTACCCGGCGGTATATAAAGTACTTCAAATTAGAAGTATATAAGGTAGTTAACGTCAGCTACCCGGCGGTATATAAAGTACTTCAAATTAGAAGTATATAAGGTAGTTAACGTCAGCTACCCGGCGGTATATAAAGTACTTCAAATTAGAAGTATATAAGGTAGTTAACGTCAGCTACCCGGCGGTATATAAAGTACTTCAAATTAGAAGTATATAAGGTAGTTAACGTCAGCTACCCGGCGGTATATAAAGTACTTCAAATTAGAAGTATATAAGGTAGTTAACGTCAGCTACCCGGCGGTATATAAAGTACTTCAAATTAGAAGTATATAAGGTAGTTAACGTCAGCTACCCGGCGGTATATAAAGTACTTCAAATTAGAAGTATATAAGGTAGTTAACGTCAGCTACCCGGCGGTATATAAAGTACTTCAAATTAGAAGTATATAAGGTAGTTAACGTCAGCTACCCGGCGGTATATAAAGTACTTCAAATTAGAAGTATATAAGGTAGTTAACGTCAGCTACCCAGCGGTATATAAAGTACTCCAAATTAGAAGTATATAAGGTAGTTAACGTCAGCTACCCAGCGGTATATAAAGTACTTCAAATTAGAAGTATATAAGGTAGTTAACGTCAGCTACCCGGCGGTATATAAAGTACTCCAAATTAGAAGTATATAAGGTAGTTAACATCAGCTCCAACATTAAAGTGATCAACACAATAATCATCAATAATTACAATCCAATAATATCAGATCCGTTCATGTGGAATGGGCCCTTCTGCACAATGAGTACTTTTACTTTGGATACATGAAGTACTTTTGGATGCTGGTGCAGTTCCATGGAACTGGATGTGACAGCGTTTAGAAGAAACCTTGCACCTTATTAGCAGATAATGAGACGTGGAATTGAATCTGATTGGTCAGAAACATTTCTGGGAAAGTTGTGAACTTTATGACAAAGTGGTAAATTCCTGCAGGAGCCAATTACGTTTCCTCGCCACAGTCACACCACATGTGTTTTTACAGGAAGGAGGTGACATAAAATAGACTGAAGCTGTTTTAACAGCATGAACATTCAGATCCTTCCTTTGGTTCTTTACAACTCAAACCATTTAACTTCTTATTAACGCTCGTCAACAAAACAAGACTCTTAACTATCAGCGTGAGAGCAAATCTCTACAAATGAAGTTTAATCCACAACACAACTGATCGATATTTGACTTTGACTATAAATTTCATGTTGTTCACTTTTACAGGTCACTTGAACAAAACGATCCACCTGTTTTCATCAAAAGAACTGGTCTAGTTATTTATTTACAGGTCAATATGTGGTTAAATATCACACTAAACAAGTCTCTGATTATTTCTTATTTTTATTTATTGATTATTTTTCAGAGAGCTCTTTTAAATGGCGTGTTAGTCAGTAAACGACAGCTGCCTCTAAGGGCCATAATTGAAAACCTTATGGGTATTGATTTACTCCCGTGTGGAGGATAATCTTTATAACAGGCACTAGTTTGATTATGAAATCCCCACACGCTGCTGTTCACTGCTCGCCGACAAAATCAGCAGAACTACCTGAGCCGAGCTGCAGGTGACAGCTTCAGCTTCAGCTTCAGCTTCTGACATTCGTCTCCCAGTGTGTTTGTCATTCTCAGGCCTTTCTTCGGTCTGATCTCTCCTTCCAACCGACTGGATTTGTTTTGTTCCCAGTCTGTGTGTGTGTGTGTGTGTGTGTGTGTGTTGATAACAGTGCTCGTCTGATAATCAGCCACAATTACATCCCAGCAGAAAGTGACAGCGAAGAAGTGGGTGGAAGGAGGAGAGGACTATTGATATGGTAATATCAGCCACATACAAACATGCAGTCGTGCTTCAGTCACTTCAGGGGACTTTACGTTCATTTCCTGGCAACTTATCCCGACCTCAACCATAACCAGGACTTGCCTTAGTCCAACCTAAACCTAAACCTGACTCTGACCTAAAACACATCTTCATGCCAAAATGTGATGGTTTATAAAGTCGAGTCCCCACAGTGAGAGTGTACAAACAGGTCTACGTCCCCACAACATGAGTAATCCAGCTGCAGCCCGACAGCTGGAGAATAGAGGGTTTCATTTTCTGTCTCACAAACCTTTTATTACAACAAGAGACTGAAACCACCCATTAGAGTCTTCAAGAGGAGAGGGGTGTCGCATTCAAGTGAATTCACGCAATTAAAAAATAAAATGCAGAGCAGGTGACGAAGCCTGACTGGTTATAATTAGTATTATTATCTGACACATTTAAAGCCTCTTCACAGAGAATCAGACTTGCAAAAGAAGCACTTAGACTGATTTCATGTCTGTGTAATGAGTCCGTTCTCACAGGAACAAGACATGTGAAACATATGGTTCCATATTCACACAGCTCAACCTGGAAGGCCAGCAGCATGAGGTCTGGGAGAGCTGGGACCTGTTTGGGCTCATACCAGACATGGAACTGATTCTATTTATACCCTAATGGGTTGCTGCGATGTTCATGTGTTCAGGTGTGTGTTCATGTGTGTGTGTGCCCCTATGGTCGAGGCTGCGCTATAAATTGTGTTAGATAGAAAACAGCCCTGTGTTAAAAAAAACAAAAAAGGCTCGGTGCCGCTTTGACGGGGCTGTGATATCTCAGGTTCCAGTGAGACATGAAATCCAGTCCAGGAAGCCCAGTTTAATAAGAGATTTAAAAGATTAACAGACGCCAACGCGCTGCACAGTCAGAGACGAGAGGGAAGTCATTACACAACCAGTTGTTTTATCTTTTGTTGGGAGAACAATGAGATAAACAGGAAAAACACTGCACCCTCCTTCCAAACGTCTGGCAACAGCTGAGCCTGGTTCAACGTGAAGTTGGTCAGTGAAGCCATGAGGCCATTTCTAAATGAATCTGTAATGATCCGACTAGGTCCATCCAGACTTTTACAGGAATAATCCACTGATTCTCAGATGATTTAATCTTAATAATTCGTTTAATTTAATCCAACTCAGCCCTTCTGTGATTGGACAAAACTGTGAAAAAGCTCTGAAGGTGAAAAATCCTACAATACCCAGGATGCAGCAGCCTCCCAACACTAATGGTGGCAGCACTCTCACACTGAAGTTAGTCTGATATTAAAAACTAAGTCAACAGTCTCCAAACACGCACTTCCAACATAAACTGCTGTGTATGGGCTCACACTCTCGCACAAA
The DNA here is from genome assembly GCF_900324485.2 of Mastacembelus armatus. Lineage (NCBI taxonomy): Eukaryota > Metazoa > Chordata > Actinopteri > Synbranchiformes > Mastacembelidae > Mastacembelus > Mastacembelus armatus. Next base: position 15,398,432 of record NC_046655.1, on the reverse strand, counting down.
CACACTGCAGTGATATCAGATTAATAGTGCCGTGGTGCATTCAGGGCCTTGGGCTGCAGATACAACCCAAAATCATCCATCAACCCTGACTGCTGATATAATTACTACACACACGCACACACAGAATCCGTCATTTTCCTGTGTTTCCTCCACTTGTCTTGAGAAAACAACCAATTTCCTCACAACATTTCAATTTAGCTCAAAGTCCCCACCCCCCTAAACCCCCCACCATACTGTACCTTTGAACGGGACCCACAGGACCCACCTACCAGACCAAACACATCCCGGGACCCCCCCCCACAGGACTATTTGCTATATTCTCTAACACTGTTGTTCACATGTGTCAGACAGTTTGAGGCAGTAGCTCCACTTGTCTGTTACCCCGACACAAGACCTTCATCATCATGTCAACATGTCAACAAGTTTGAGGTTCGGTTTAGTATTAAACTGCTTTTGTCTTCAAACCTAACCAAGGTTTTAGTCTCATTTACAGCTAATTAGTCTTTTTCCTGTTTATTTTTGGAGATAGAAAGTTCCAACAAAGTCCCTGTTCATGATGGTGATGATGATAAAGTGATGACGACATAGAGGTGAATAAACTTTCCTACTCGAACACATTTAAGGATCCTCACACACAGAGCTGCACCTGTTAAGTAGCATCCATGTCATGGATCAGTTACAGGACCAAGTACAGAGGAACCAGAGCTGATCTGCAGCAGATGTAGATCATTACAGCAGCAGAGTGAATCATCTTCCTACACAAACACTCTCTGAGACCAAACCAGCTCATCTGCAGGCTGTGTGTGTGTGTGTGTGTGTGTGTGTGTATGCTCTACACACTGAATGTGCCTGAAGACATTTTATGTAAAAGACATTTTTTACAAAACAAGAACAAATCTGCAAAACCGTGAACAACTGGGTTTTAAGTGTGTGTTTCAGTGTGTGTGTGCTTGTGTGTGTGTGTGTGTTGTTGTTGTTTTTGTGGTTAAGTGTGTGTTTTGTGGTATGTGTGTATGTTGGTGCTGTCAACTGGTTTAGAAAGCTCCTCATGTTTCATCTGTTTTCTCCAAAGAAGGAGCTAAAGTGAAGTGTTTGCCCTTGTTTCTCAGTGTGTGTGTGTGTGTGTGTGTGTGTGTTCAGACTAACCACATTAACATGCAGATCTTCCTCTCTGTCTCATGCTGTTCTTGATTTCCGTGGATGGATCTTCACCAAAGTGTCACCATGATGTAGAAAACTGAAACAGTTCCTGGCTTTAGTGTCACCACATCACACAGGACACCTGGACTGTCTCCGTCAGTCTGTCAAAGCTCTTTATGGTCCTTATGCTTCATCTATCACCAACATCAAAATGTAATCACCTGACATGTCTGACATGTTGAAGAGCTGCTACAACTGGTACTATTATTATTTTTAGTCTGTTCAGTCCTGACAGCACCAGTGAATGTGTGTGAATCCAGAACCTGGTTCAGCTTATGGGTCTGAGCCGTTTCCATGGTTCTTCCTCACCAACAATGGGAGGCCCGTCTGTTTCCACAAACCAACAGGTACAAGTTCAGCTACAGGTGGTTCCTGTAGGTCCTGTTTAGTCTCTACACAGGTCATCTATTAGCAGGCTCACATTAGCTTTGTCAGTTATACAGTTACAGTTACTGTAAGTATTCAGTAACAATAATTTCTATTAAAATATAAATACAGATCAATCAGAGACCAGGACTCCCTGTTGCCCTGATAAAACGGTCTAACTGGACCAAAAGCAGAGGAAAGTGTTTATGAGAATCTCACATACAAACTCTCCATCACTGTGAGGTCATTATATAAAAATCTGTTTAACCGAACCCTGAACTTCATTCAACCAGCAACCCAGTCCAGCTGTGGAGTCTCAGAACAGAAATTAAATTAATTCAGTTTGCAGAGACGGAAAAATGCAAATGAATATTTATTGTGTGTTTCGCTTCGAGCAAAATCAGCTCAACTTTCATTCATATTGAAATGAAGCAGCGAGAGAAAAGAAAGGGGGATTAGGAAGTGAAAAGATAAAAGGAGGGGAGGAATTAAGGATGGAAAACAGGAAGGAGGGAGGAAGGATTGAAGGGGAGAAGAAGGGGGAGAAAGTGAAAAGGAAAGGAGACAAGGAGACAGGAGGAGGCAGTGTGACGTTATCTTTGTTTCCTTGTTTCCTTGTTTCGCTGTCAGAGAGAAAACTAATCTGTCAACACACGGCGTCACAGCCGGTTTTCCTCTGAGGTCACAGCAGATATTTAACAGCGAACACAGCGTTCACATTCATGTCGCACTGGAGGTTCTGAGTCCTGTCGATGCTTCTTCCATTCAGATTTAAAAGCAGGAGCAGTGACGGCAACTGTTCAGGGTGAGACCTGGCTTTGCTGCTCTGTGGCCCCGCTGAGATCGGCTCATTCAAAAAGCTCCCAGCTCTACTACGGCGGAAAGCTGAGAAATCCTCAGCTTTACACAAAGATCCTCTGGCGCAGTGCGAGAGACAGCCAGGTGGGAACCAATCAGATCATCCTGAGTTGTTTACTGCTCCTCTGCAGGACCTGAAGGACTTTCAGACCAGAGCTGAACATCATTGCTGTGAGCAGAGAGAAGCTGCAGTGGAACCAGAGCCTGTAAACAGTGACAGCCGGTCTCAGAGTCTGGAGCTGGTTTTTGGAAACAGACGGGCCTCCCATTGTTGGTGAGGAAGAACCATGTGAGCCAGGTCAGCAGTGTGGCTCCCTGCTGGGTTTTTAATAGTTTTTGGACAACAATGGAGGTCTACGGCTCAGACCCATAAGCTGAACCAGGTTCTGGATTCACACACATTCATTGGTGCTGTCGGTCTCTGGATGGGATCTGGACTCAGTAGCACAAACATAAAAAAAACACTTGACTTATCCTTTAATCCCTTAGCACCCATTCCCTTAATTTGTGCACAAGCCCAAAAATGGCAGAGCCAAAGTAAAAGGTTACTAATGTGGACTGGACTGAAACATCCCAGCCACCGTCCTGTCGTCTTGTCTCTGACCTGTCAGCTCGGTTCACTGTTTTAATTCCAACATGAAGACACCTGCTTAAACTTGTCCCTCAAACCTGGTTCTGTGCTTCATGAATATCAGGCCTTTTCTCAGAAAAGTAATAAACTGGGGGAGATCAACATTATCTCACTGCTCATGTTTTAAATATGATCTGGGATGTTACTCAACTGCTGAGATACTCACACGTTTTGGTGTCCCAGACTGGATTCCCGTGGCTGTGGGGGGGGGTTATGGAGCTGTGACTCTTTGGACTCAGTGCTGACTGGAGGCTGCAGGTCCAGTTTCACTCCACAGACGAGAGCACAGACGAGAAAGGACCATTTTGTTCTCCATGCTCCTTTATTCACTTCTGGATTGAAAAGAAAACTTTAAAGAGCATTTTACCAGAAGTGAAGATACAAATCCCACACAAAGATCCGGTCCTTGTGGTGAAGCAGTTACCATGGTAACCAGGGCTTATACTTGTTATCAGAAGACGAATTATTATGAATTATTGTTTCTCTGTCCCAAACTGTTTATCTAAAAAGCTGCTGCTGTTGTGGCTCTTCACTCCTTCACTCCTCCTCATGTTACCTCCTCCCTCCTTTTCTTCCAGTTTTCATTTTCATCCTTTCTTTTTTCTCACTTTCTTCATCTCTTCTTTTGTTCTTCTTTCCCACCTTCCTTTTCATGTTTGTCTTTCCTGTTTTTTTTGCCTTTCACTTCTTTACCTCCCTCTTCTTCTTATCTTAAAACTTCCTCACTGACTTTTCTCTTCCATTTCTTATTTTCCTGTTCCTCCTGCTCTTTTTTTCATTCTACACACAGCTCTTCTTCTGCTGCTGCTCTTACTTTGTGTGAGAAAGTGACTGATTCAGTTTGCTGTTGGAGTATTCCTCCTCCTCCTCCTCCTCCTCTTCCTCCTCCCTCTCTTCGCTCTATCGTCTGTTCAGCTCATTTCTGTCTCTGTCACATCTTTTCTCAGCTCCATTCATCTCAGCACACACACGCACACACACTCCACAAACTCTCAGTGTGTCACACTGTGATTTCCCATGATGCCGTGGGAAAAGCAGTGGAGTCATTCATCAGCGAGGATGGAGTTTAGAGAGATGTCACACCGACAGATCGGGCGGTTGCTGGTTTGAATCCCGTTCCTGACTCTGTCACCATCTTCATCCCTGGAGTTAAATTCTAAAAACTCTGCCAGCTGCAACTGTCCTGCACATTTTGGAAAAATGGGATGTCTGACTGGTTGCTGTGTTTCCATGGTGACCAGTGCTGGTCACTTAAACATGACCGGTGCCAACTTCAGCTTTAAAGAGTCTTTATGGGAGAAATGCTTCAGTGCACTAAAAATAACATCAATATCTGTTGTCAGCACTTTCTTATTATTAAACAGAAAACAGGTTTGTGGTGAATCATCAGGGCATGGACAGGATTACCAAAAGGGCCTACCAGGCACAGGCCCTGGGCCCTGGGCCCCAGAGATCAGGGGTCCCTGTATGAAGTGATACAGTCATAGAGCTCAGTTTAAGGACACAAAATGACCACAAAGAAAAGAAGTGCAAAATTAACACAAGTAGAGACAAGATAACAACCACAGAGACACATGATAATGGTAAAGAGTCACAAAATGACCATTAAAAACATCATTTGATGTTTGATGTGCTCAGGGGCCCATTTTTTTTATAATCCATCCATTAGGATCAGGATGCTCCTTTTCCTTCCAGCTGTTGCAGGGTCGCATAGTTTTCTACAGCCGTTTGCAGCAGCTGGCAGGCTGACACCTGGCACAGGGGAGAGTAAACAAACTGCAGCTTACAAGCAAAGATCAGACAGCGATGCTGTGAAGAGTGACGAGCACGGAGGCATCTACACCGCTCAAACTGACATGTGCATGTTTCATTATTGTAGGTCTGATACAAAGGAGCAGGAAAGTTAATGTGGGTTGTTGTTGCGTCTGTGTCACATATGATACAGTGATACAGGAAAGAGCTGACAGTTCATTTCCTACTTCTAAAGACAAAAGTGTTGGATAGAAACAGACTGAATCACACGTGATTTATCATTTTAATATCACCCAATCAGAAAACACAGGAAACCACAGCAGTGCAAACAGGAAGTAGGATTAAACTCTTTTCTGCGACTTCCTGTTTCTTTCACAACATTGTCATCATCATTATGATCAAAATCATGACGAACGCCATCAACCTCAACATTTTCAAATTTTCATTTTAAATATTTTTGTATCATTTACAGTGTTTTACTGTACATGTGGCTGATTCATTGTGTTTGTAAACCAAATCTCCTTCACAGCACAATAAAGGTTTAAAGGTCACTCAATAATTAGCATAATACTAATTAGCCTTTACACATCATCATCAATTACCACTGACGCCACCGTCGTCATTACAGCTACCAGCATCCTCAGTTTAATCATTTTAATCATCATCACCATCAGTGCTGCTGTTATCGTCATCGTCGTCATCACACACACACACAAACCACTGGACACACAGTGTATAGAAGCAGGCAGGCCCATTAATTCACATATGGCTCAGTTATTAACATCAAAGCCAGATCTGACAGAAGAGGAAGGATAACTTCAAGAAGTCTGTTTGACAGGACAGAGTTTCAACACAGCTGAGTTTTCATTAGTTAATTATTATTCAAGTCAAGTCTCCAAAGATTTATTTGGTCCATGGAGCTGACCCCCCAACCCCCCACCCCCCTCCCCAGAAAAAGTCACACACATATATTCCTCTGATGCTTTTTGTGTCCAGCTTTGTGTCTTGAAGACTTGCGATCCCACAGTACAGTCTAACATCAAAACATTTAAACCTCTGTGTACAGGAGACATCCACACCCTGGAAAATCCATCCCGGTGTCAAATCCATAGCACTGTACAATCCATGCTGCTAGGAAATCTGCTGATCCATAGACTCAGTCAAATTTTCACTTTTAGAATCAATGGTAATGCAGAAATTTCCATCTTGTCATGAAATCCATCACAATGTCCTGCAGTATTCATCTGCAGGACATTGAAAAAAAAAATTCAACCCTTTTCTAAGGTTTGTCAGGTTGTGAATTTCATCCTTTCTGTCACCGTGTCATAGAATTTACAGCCTTCCTCAATTGTAAGATTTTCTGTCATGGCACAGAATCCACTGTGCTGCAGAGTTCGTTGTGCTATTATGGCCATCACATTGTCCAATCTTTTAAACAAGCTGTAAAAAGCAACTGATAAGTTTAAATCTGTCACATGAACAGGCTCATTAGAAAGCCACATCGTCTGCGTATATAGACACTCACATAAGCCAGATGCTCTCACCAGTTGTTTTGTTGGACATTTCTTTGCCCCAGTTTTCCTATATTCATCCAAATGAAGACAGAAAAATGGGGTGATTGAAAGATAATCATTGACTAGCTAAAATCTTGATATCTATTGTTGTGATGTTTTTTTTTAATTTGGTCAAGGTTTTGATGTCAAAGGTTGCAGTCAGTCAAACGGTGTCATTTACATGTCATTTACAGCCCCTTGACTCCTCTCAGTTTTCCAGAAAGAAAAGATTTTCTGCACATTCTCAAATTAGTCTCTCTTAGAAGGTACTTCCAGGTCTTATAAGGTCAAACCATAAGAAGAAACTTCAGTTTGTCACAGATTTTATGTAGGTGGACTTTGGGCAAAATATTTTACCATGAGATGTGTCCAAAAATCTGTGCCTATTTGTGTTTAATACTGTTTACTTTTTTTTAAACTGTTAGTCTCCTTTTTCTGACAAGAATTAAAAAAATAAATAACAGTAAGAAAAGACAAAGTTAAGAGTCATGTCTAGTACTGAATCCACTTAAAGCCATTATCCATTACCCATAAAATCGTGTCAGCCTTGATGCAAGGGGCCGGAAACACATGTGGCTCATTAAATTAAATATATTATTGTTCTACTTGCGTTTTTAGTGTTGTAAGAGTAACAACATCTCTATTCTACGTGTTTTATTTGCTTTGGCTGATCGTTGTGGCTGGAATCATTTAGTTTCACAAAATGTCCTTGTTTTTAGTTTTTATTTTCTTTTTCACTGTTTGTTCTGACTGCAATGACCATTGGCTTTCAAAAGCGAATTAGCATTTTGTACTAATCATTTCAACATAATGTCAGCTAAGAAGATTTAAATGTATATCTCATATTTCTGAAGCAGGGCTCCAACAAGGCCTCCCAAACCTGCTGATTTTTCCAAACTACTAGAGTTTCTGATCATGAAACAGCACAAAGCTGCTCTTTAAATTCAAGCTGTTTGAATGTTGTTGAGAGTTAATGAGTCTGAATGAGTCCTCAGAGGGCTGTGATCAGAGGACATCAAGTCCATGTAGTGTTAATTAGAGCTCTGTTCAATGATCGACATGCAGCGGCCTGCTGGGAAATCTGCCTTTTACTGTCAGCAAACACAGAAAGGTCCGACATAAACAGTTCTGGTCTCAGGAAGGGAGGAATTTGGACCAGAGTCGAAAGGGGCTAAAAACCACAAGTTTCATGTTTAGTCACATTAGCAAACAGTAGAAAATCACATGAATATGTCTTGATCGTGTTGGAGACTGTGCTTGGTCTGGATGGTTTGGCAGCTTTCAGGTCGGTCTCAAGTTGAGGTTGACAGGTGATATGATTTTCAGAGCTGTGGGGACCTTTAGCTGCACAGCTTGCTGCCTTGCTCAAGGGCAGTCCAGCCTGTAATAACAGCAGGACTGAGAACTGGAAAATTTTAAACAGCAGAAGTGAGGATTAGAAAAAAATAGTTATAGTGTTATTTTGAATTTTGTTGAAATCATAAAGTTGTAAATTTCCTGTAGCAGCTGCTGCAGTGGAGACGGATTGGCTTTTAGAAAATCAACTAAAAAATGTTAATGAGTGAGCGAAGGCTAGTAGACCTGTAGCTGGCCGGACAGAAAAACATATCAGCTCTTTAGACTTTGTTGTACAAATAGAAAAGCTTTATGTTAAAAGTTTGTTATGTTGCTGGTAAAATTACATTGTTTAATCATAATTAAGCTTTTTTTCTGACTGTTCATTGATTGACAGCAGGTTCTTCTCTCGGTCTGGCTTGAGGGTGATTTGGTTGTTGAGCCAATGACAGAACCTGCTCACTAGCTAGCATCTAAATGTGTCTTTACGCTTTCACAGCACAGAAACCAGTTTAACCACATCAGCCACACATGGAAGAAATAACAAATAATCCATCTCAAATAAAAGCTGGAAAAACAAAACCAACAGAGAAAACAACTGAACGATTCATGTCAGTCTTTCTCTTCAATGTCAGTTTTTATTCTGACTGCGTCCTTATGCTAGCAGGTTGTTAGCATTAGCAGTCAGGTTGCAGTCGTTTCACTCTAGGTATATCTGGTGTAGCATTATCCGAGGGCGGAGCTTGGAGGTTTGCGCAGCCACTGGTAGAACTGCCGCCGGTGGAGGCGGTGCCAGCGCACGTTCCCCTCAACAATCTCCAGTGCCCGAGGCAACGCTGGCCCCGCCCCCACGCCACTGGATTGGATGAACTCTTTTAACTGAGGAAAGAAAGGACAGGGAACAAACAGGAGGACAGGGCCATAACAGGGAGGGAAGGAAGGAGGTGACAGGAAAGTAATTAGAATACAGAACTCTGAAACCCCCCAGGTGGGAAGAAAAGAAAGGCTGAGAGGGTTTGACAGAACCCACAAAATGCTAATGATTTAAAGCAACACTGTGTAGCTTTTGCTCACGGTTTCCTCCATCTGTTTGAGAAGCTTTGATTGTCTGTGTCGTAAATATTGTCGCAGTATAATCTTCCCCATGGGCAGAGCAATACACGTGAATTTGTTGAATAAGCTGATGGATCCAAAGTATAAGCCCATCCGATATCTATTTGTGTTCGTGTCCAATCACTCTCTTTCTTTTCTTTGCTTCCTCTGACAAGGTTGAAAAACTACTGTGTTGCTTTAAGTATTTGTACAGCAGATACTGCAGCTTTTTGTTCCGAAGGGACATACAATACTACACGGCTAAAACAGTGGCATTAAACCTCTGCTGTAACAGCCTGCCCTCTCCTCTGGTGCCAGACTCTGGTGCTCCAATCAGACACAAGAGCCTTAATGAGTCCAAGACTTGGTGCAGAGCAGTCAGCCTCTTCCACATCCAACTGAGACAACAACTGGACCTTGAGTTGCAACAGCAAATATTCTTCCCAACCGAAGTGAGAGACACGTATTTGTGTAAAAACAGTCTCGCTGGTGTCTCTGAATAAACCCACACATTCCCACGTCACAGCTGGTGAAAGAAGAGCACAGCAATCTGAAAAACTGACCTACTGGAAAGACGCCTGTCCTGCAAATGTCTGTCAGTGGACTGTACTGTATGCACCCATTAGCAATCAGTCTGGCAGCTGAAGCCACTGATTAGTGTCCACATATTTTGGCATTTTATTCTACCCCAGTGCTGGAAAGAGCAGCTGTTCAAAAACAGGAGGCTTCTTGATGTTTTAGTAAGACAGACTTTTCCTTTTTTAACGCCTGTCAAACAGAAACGTTCTCACAAGAAAATGTGAGTTATTAAAGTGAAACCGTTAAAGGTTGATAACAAAAGCTTCAGTGTCTTAAATGTTCATAATTAGAGGTAAAGTTTTCAGCCTTAAAGTCGAGGTATCAAAGTGAAACTTTGTTTTAAAGCAGGGTAATTAAACGGGAGCAAGAGAGGTGAGGCATTAAGGGGAATTCTTTTTGTGGAAAGAGAAACTTTGGAAATTCACTGGATTCTTTTCTTTCAAAGTTAAGGACTGAAGGGGGAACTCAGAGTCGCTCAGTTTGACAGATTCACTGGAGCGCAGGAGAAAATCCATCCCTTCAACTCCCTTTAATACAGATCATGTTATTAAGTCCTGTCCTTGTCTCCTCTCCAGGTTTTCTTTTCTTTACACTTTCCCTTCCCCTCTGTGACTCAGCCCGAGATGCTTTTTCAGATTTTGCTTTGTGGGTGGAAGCAGACTTTACTTTTCTCTGAAAACATTTTCAGAGAAGTAAAAAAAAAAATAAAAATGCAGCTGTAGTACTCAGGGGTCTGGTGTTAATTGCCCGTGATTTTGCTCAGAGATCAGTGACAGTGACGCCCACGCCAGGGCTGAGTTTTGTTACCCCACCAACACAGGTAGTGCAGATTTCAAAGGAACTGGCTTTCACAGAACATATTCATTACAGGAAAAAGATTTGTATTCTGAAACGCCCACAGCTCTTGAAGCTGGTACAAAATGTGATGTGAACATTAGAAAGTTGGATCCAAAACAAGTATTTTTCTGTCACTTCTTTTTAGTGTTTAACCTGCTACTTTCATTTTATTTCAACTTTCTGTTTTGGGAAACATCAGCACAGAATGTTCTCACACAGGAATCACTTAAACACACAGTTTTGATTGTTGGTATTATTGGATTATTGATTTATGGATAAACTGAGGCTTCTTGTTTGTTTTTGCTGAAACTAGCGAGATGTAGATAAAGGATAAAGTAGAAGAGGGACTGTTCATCAGGTCACAATATTCAGCTCAGATGAGGCTGCACATGAACCCACTTCTATTGTTGGTGTTTGAAAGAGGCAATTCTTTCATTCAACTTCTAAAAGCTGCACAGGAGTCTGGAGTTCTCTACAGTCCGGAGGGACTAGACCCCTGATGCGACACGGCTGCAGGTGAGACGCCCAGATCTACATGTGTGTTTGTGTATTTACCTCATTGAGTTCGCGCTCAGTGTTCAGGAACTCTGTGACTCCACTGACGAGTTTTGAATTCATGAACAACGCCTCCCCATACCTGAGGAGAGACAGTGAGAGAAGACAGTGAGTGTTGGAGCCACAGTTTTTCCTTTCTGCAGTTCAGGAAGTACAATCCTCCACGCGGACTGACTGGTTCACTCTCACCGTGCATTCAGAACATCCCATTTCTCTCTGAAGTATTTCCAGGCCAAGTTTCGACCCTGAGGGTTCCTGCCAACATGGATTATGACGTCAATCACATCCTGCTCTGGGACCAGGTCTGAGGTCAGAGACAGGTTCAGTAACCTGGGGACACAGAGACACAGCTGTTGTTTTTTAAAGTGGTCTATATGAAGTACTGCTCAACATGTTAACACGTCAATATATCAGGATTCTTGTTTTTCAGATTTCATTCCTTTATAGATCCATGTTGAGTCTTTTCTAACAAGTTGATCACAGCAGGATCAGCATGCTAACATTTGCTGCAGCTTATATTATTAAAATGTTATGACTGCAGATGTTCAGACCTTGTAGCTTACTAACACCATAAAATATTCAATGTTGATAAAAACACTATCAAATAAAATATTGGCACCGACATCATCACATGTCCACTGACATGTGACCCTCTGACAAGAAAAGTGCTCATCCATTTCCCTCTCGTGTGTGTGTGTTTGTGTGTTTGTGTGTTAGCTGGTTGTTTGGTGCATCCGTCTTTTCATTAAACCCCAAAATCAATTTTCTCTCTCTTTTCCCACAATCCCTCTGTGCTGAAACTATTTCCTGTGCGCCCAATCAGTGTGTTTCTGCGCTGTGGTTTGGATTTCTTTGTGTGAGTGTGTGTAATTGTGGGTGTGTGTGATAGCTGCTATCTGAACATGCAGTACTAGCTCTCTGATTGCAGAACAGTTTACTGTGCTGGAAAATCAATACGTGACACACACACACACACACACACACACACACACTGTACAGTTTGATGTGAGAATGAGCTCCATCCCTGTTCATTTCTGCTAAAATACACACACTTAGACACAAAGGGATGGCAAATTGTCAGTGCACCTTTCATTCAGTCTGTTGTGTCTTTCAGGGCAACACAAGACTCAGCTTGCAGACTGGAAACTTACTGCAGTTCCCAAAAAAAAATCCATTTAGTGACCTTCAGGTTTTGGTGATGTGTTATTTTCATACGGTGATGCACCTGAGACCAGAGACTGTTAGGAAAACTACTTGTGCTGCATTTGAAAAAAAGTTTTTAAGTGAGCTGCCACAGTCTTCAGTGTTTGGAGGTTGCAAAAAACATTTAAACACATTAACAACCTTAAATCCTTGTTTTATTTCCTGTAGCCAATAAACTCCACCAATTATGTTCAGCTTCACCTTCACTTACACAGTAAATACAGCAATAAACTCCACGTTTACACATTTTCTGGGCAATAAAATACAACTAAAACCTACATATACTGTTCACCTTAAAGATTCCTCTGTCACACCAGACGTGCTGCTCAGTAGATGACACCAAAGTAAAAATACGCTTGAAATCAACATTTCTATATTAACAGTAACAATATAAGGCTGTGCAGAGGTGGATCTAAAGAGTGTTTTTCATGTCAGCTCACTGTTTTGGTTTTATACTTCACAACTTCACTGTTTGGGTTCAGTCTCAGAGCTCTCATTAATCCTGGTTCCAGCAGCAGCAGGAAGCAGATGTTTTCAGAGTAAAAGCTAAAACCCCCAGTGTTCGCCACCAAACAGCAGACAGAGACAAGCTGGGTCACCGCTCAGCGTTAAAGAGCCAGAGGTTTCCCTCAGGAAGTGGTGGAGACCAAACTCGGAGCCAAATCAGACCAGACACAAACTCCGCCCCACATGACCCGTCATGTCATCATCCTAGGGAGGGATGTGGAAGTGTTGGAGGAGTACAGATACCTGGGAGTGACCATCGACAGCAGTCTGAACTGGAAGGCCAACTGTACAGTTGTGTACAAGAAGGGCTGCAGCAGACTCTACTTCCTGAGGAAGCTGAGGTCCTTCAACGTGTGTATCCGTCTATCTATCTATCTATCTATCTATCTATCCGTCTATCTATCTATCTATCCATCCATCCATCCATCCAGCTGTCTATGTTGCTCTGTAGCTGCTGGATGTCTGAACAGTTTGCAGACATGTTTGTTCTCCTCCTGCTTACTTTGTGTAATATCATCTTTTTAGTGAAAGTTTTCCACTGTTGTCCAGGGACGACTGTGCACTCACACTTTTTAATTTTAATCTTCCAGCTACACAAAAGTACAGAGGCACTTGTCTACACCTACACATTTGTAAAAGAGTAGATGGGAAACCCTAGAAGATTTGGAAATTGAGAAAATATTCCGTTTTTTCTTGCAGTTGCAGAACATCCTTAGCCGAACCACAGACAGTCTGGGGAGGGCAAACAGAAGCTGCGTGATTAGACTCGAATTAGACCAAATGTTCAGACCATTAACAGATCAAATGATAAATGAAGCAAAGTTTCTATCCTGTAAGGTTAAACAATCCAGAATCCTGACACAAAGACAGGACAGGCAGCGACGTGTACCTGTTGAGGAGGAAGGTGTTGTCGGAGCAGGTCAGCGCCTCCAGCAGGATCTTCTTCTCTGAAACAGCGTTGGACGAGTGAAACTTCATCCAGATGAACTCCCACACGTCCTCGTCCATCAGACTGACCCCGGTGCAGTAAACTATGTCTCTGATGTTGGGAGGAATTCTGGGAAAACACCACATCAGACCCTGAGACTGAGCCCAGTCACTCTGCCACCAGGACATTTCCAACCCGGCAGAAGTAAAAGTGTGTGTCACATTTTAAGAAGCTTCTGATTTGAGTTTTACTGTGCAGTAAGAGCAGCAGACACAGGATGGGAGTGTGAGAGTGGACCTGGAAAGGTAATAAAACTAAAACCCTGATTAGACACGGCCGCAGGATTAACGAGGACTCTCCCTGGAAGCTGAGTGAGAAATTCTGATTCCATTAGAGAGCTCCATTAAAATCATGCCTCCACTTCCACTGTGGGCTCCGAGACAAAAACACACTTAAAGACAAAGGAGACTCCAGGACGTCTACGAAACTCACCCACTGGATTCAAACAACAATAAATAAAAGACAATAACAGCAGCAGGGTGACAACCAGGCCTGAAGAAGATGAAGTTCATAAACCAGATCTATAAATTAAATAGGAACATTGTTTATTTTCACAGACGGATTATTGATCTCACAAATGTTTCCTCGTGTCCATATGGGCTCACAATACTAATGTTTGCCTCGAGCTTTATTTTCAGATTTTGCTAAACTGTGTTAAATTCCAAAGGTTGAGATTATTTTCATTAAAGAAATATCTGAACTAACGTCATTTGTGACTGCACCATGTTTTATGTCTCTGTTCAAGGTGCGTCAGAGTAACGTCATGGTCAGGACAGAGCCTCAGTAGAGATCATCATTCAGTGTGGGAAACATCAACATGGAGCAGGGGGGCAGTGGAGAGACCAGGACGCTTGTCCCTGACAGACATGGATGTGAAGGAACAAACACACAAACAGCAGGACAGTAAGTTCTGGGATGTGGACGAAACCTACAGTTGCACAAACTCACAGAGCTGGAGTTACTACAGGTAACTACTGTACCTGTGTTGGTGTGTTTTAGCCACAGACAGTCTGGTACTGACACACACACACACACACTCTACGGCCCAGCTGATCACTGGACCGAATCCACAATAAAGGTGAACATTTCTTTCCATTATAAAGGGCATGAGTGTGTGGACTTGACCTACATCGTCACAAAACTAAAAACTTTCACCACAATACACGCAAGTCAACTGGCAGCAAAATTGTGTGTGTGTGTGTGTGTGTGTGTGTGTGTGCATGCAGAATGAGTGATGCAGGGACAATTACATCATTCACCGACCTGGGAAATCATTTTAGAGATGCTCCACTTAAAAAGCAAGCTTCAACACACACACACACACACACACACACACACAGGCCAACTTCCACATCAGTGCTGACTGTGGCATTAAAGTCTTTCTCTGACAAACCCTGAGAACTTGAGTGAATGTGAGTGTGTTTAACCAGATAACATGATCCACCACATTATTTATTACATCAAACATAAAATGCTACTATTTTTTTATGTCCTGTACTTTAGTCAGTTTAGTTATTTCTAATAAAATAACAGTAATGATACAGACTTTATGATTTAAAGTTCTCTGCAGAATATAAAACAGAGGTAGAGAGTCCCTGGAAACCTCCAGATGGCTGTGATCCCATTAACAAACGCACTCACCGTGTGTGTGTGTGTGTGTGTGTGTGTGTGTTTTAACAGCCTGTAGAGGATGTTTAATGTCCTAAAGCTTTATCTTTCTCCTGAAATATCTTTCCTTCCCACTCATTCTTCCTCTGCATCAGGCTCCCACTCTGACGTGGAGCATGTCCCTCCACCATCTGCTCTGTCTGTCTGCTCCACAGCCTAAATGTCAGTCTGAACGTTGCTCAGATGAAACGTTGCTCCGATGAAAGCTTCAAACAGCCGACAGAGCAACCACAGCTCGGTCAGGTGGTTCAAACCCCACTAAGGCTGACTGCTGTGTGGTTACTGTGACATCTGCACAAACACACGGCAAACACACGGCAAACACACGGCAAACACACGGCAAACACACGGCAAACACACGGCAAACACACGGCAAACACACGGCAAACACACGGCAAACACACGACAAACACGACAAACACACGCCAAACACACGCCAAACACACGCCAAACACACGCCAAACACACGGCAAACACACGACAAACACGACAAACACACGCCAAACACACGCCAAACACACGCCAAACACACGACAAACACACGGCAAACACACGGCAAACACACGGCAAACACACGGCAAACACACGGCAAACACACGACAAACACGACAAACACACGGCAAACACACGACAAACACGACAAACACACGGCAAACACACGGCAAACACACGGCAAACACGACAAACACACGGCAAACACACGGCAAACACACGGCAAACACACGGCAAACACACGGCAAACACACGACAAACACGAAAAACACGGCAAACACACGGCAAACACACGGCAAACACGACAAACACACGGCAAACACACGGCAAACACACGGCAAACACACGGCAAACACGACAAACACACGGCAAACACACGGCAAACACACGGCAAACACACGGCAAACACACGGCAAACACACGACAAACACGACAAACACACGGCAAACACGACAAACACACGGCAAACACACGGCAAACACACGACAAACACGACAAACACACGGCAAACACACGGCAAACACACGGCAAACACACGGCAAACACACGGCAAACACACGGCAAACACACGACAAACACGACAAACACACGGCAAACACACGGCAAACACACGGCAAACAAACACACGACAAACACACGGCAAACACACGATGTAATGTAGAAACAGGAAACGAACACGGACCCTGTACTTCCACTGTCTGAGGCTTGATGAGTGTTGGCAGAGTGGGGGCCACTCAGCACTGACTAATTTCTCCTTCTGTCTCCTACATCGGGGCTTCATGCCGTAATGAACGTATAGGAGGAGATTTGAGTGAGCTGACTGTCTGCTGGTGGAGATTAAGACTCACTATGGAGCATAAAGACATGAATGACCTGCTGCTTTGAAACAGGAACCTCCAGACCAGCAGGTTTTACTGTCTGCTGGTTTGAGGTTTCACAGGTCTGTTTGGCTCCTAGTAAGAGTCGACCTGGGACCTCAGTTGGGCTGGCTCCAGATTCAATTTAATCTAATTGGGTCTTAAGTCTGTTTTCTGCGATTTCTAATGCTCAAGTGGATCTCAGGCTCAGACCAGATGGTGTGTCATCGGCATCAAAGGAGAAAACGTGTTCTCTGAGGTGTGGAGAGCACGAAGCTCCAGGGATTCGATTTTAATTTAGGACCAGACAAAAAACCAAGCTAAGACAGAGAGACGGTGAGCAAACTCCGTGGACACGATGGTGCCACTAGAGGAACCAAACATCGGGGCCACATATCCAGTAGGTGTTGAGATATTTCAGCCTGTAGATCAATAACAATCAGCTGTAAGACCATCATCACTTCAGCTCTGTGTTTATATGTGACATATTCCTGATTGCACAGCAAACCTGATATTCCAGCACAGAAACCCTGGACTGAATGCACACAGCACCGGGGGGCTAATGGAGGCCCAGCAGCTCATTGTTGCCCTGTGACCCCCCCGCTGGGTTAATCCAGCCCTGGCTGCAGCTGCACTAAGATGAATTTGAAAACTGATCTTTTTTGAGCCATTGAGACTGTTCATTTACAATAAGAGCCCAGTGGGACGTGATTAATATTCCACGGGGACGTAGGCGCTAAGATATTAGCTGTTCTCTGCAGTAATTACACTCATTGTTCTGGAAGGGATCTCAGCCAGAGTCACATTACCACAGGGCGTCTCTAACAGCGACTCCTTCTGTCAAAGGCTTATCTCCTTGTTGTCATAGTTCACAGGGGCCGTAAGAGACGTCTCACACAAACCACACAATCAATGTTCAATAATTCCATGAATTCAGAGTAAAGTCTTTCTGTCTTTTCCAGAGAATGAGTGGAGCCAGGTCAGGAGATACCATACATGTGACCCCCAGATGGGATTAAATTCACTGAATAGATCATGAAATATTTAAAAAAATCCCCCCTGGAGAAATGAATCCTGCATGAATGTAGATTTATCCAGAAAATGGAGCGTTTCCAAATTGCTTCCTAAAGTTAAAAACTTCAGACTTGTGGTGTTGTGAGAGTGGAAAAGTGGAGCTTTTCCAAAAGCCTGCTCCCCTGCCAGACTCTCTGTAAACAACTAAAGTCTGAAAGCAGAGAGAGAAAACTAGGTCTCTGTCCACGTCCCTGAGTGTCCTGCTGTTTCCATCAGATCTGCTGTGTGTGCGTTTGTTCCTTCCCATCCACCCCATGATCTGATCTGAGAACATCTGGACTGTTCTGTCCACATCAGGCTGAGGAAAAGGCATAGATGGTGGCGCCTGGGGAAGTGTTTTGTTGTTGGTGGTAAACTTTTATGAAACTACATGTCAACACGTGTTTGATGTGAGCGAGGACACGCTCCGCCTCAGAGCTCCTTCTCTGACAAACCATTCATAAAATCTGCCGGTTGCAGTCGGAAGCACTGTTTAATTTAGTGTTTTTTTAATTTAAGCTCGCCTCTTATCACCAGCTCCCTGCTGTCCTGTACAGAACACCAGCATCTGTTTCTATTTAATTTGCTGTTTGAAATCTAATTTTGCAGATCTCGTTAAGGACCCAGAGGGAGCGAACGAGCCAGCAGCACATGAAAGAGAGAAACTTCCAGGCAGATAGGAAGAGAGGGAGAGGAGACGGACGGACATTTGGAGGAGACAAATTGATGGATGTGAAATGATGCTGGGTCTGGATGTCAGACATGATTTACTCCACTTAAAAATCAGAATCATGTGTTTGGCAGATGATTTTGTGACTCGCGTGTGTGTGTGTCACGTTTTTGCTTTGAGTTGTTTTTGATGGAACTGTGTTCACATCAACTGTACAGTCTGCAGCGTTTAAACTGTGTGTGTGTGTGTGTGTTGTTGTACCTGTTCTTGTTGCTGGAGATCCAGTCTGAGATGTAGGCGACAGCCTGACGATGGCACTGTTTGTTTCCGAAGCTACACGCTAACATGATGAGCTCCCTCTGCAGCTCCCTGCACACACACACACACACACACACACAGACTGGACTTGACACACCTGAAGAAATGTTTCCCGTTAGCACCTCATCCAGGCTCAGGTGAGAAGACCGAAATCAGGTTTTGTGACTGTTTGTGTGACTGTTTGTGTAACCTGAGGTGCGTACTCAGTCTGGTAGGACGCCTGCAGGACGTTGCCCTCAGTGCCAGGGCCATTTGTTGGCCAACCCATCTGATGGTACCGCGATGCAACCTGCTTCAGCACATAGTCCTGATAACACACACACACACACACACACACACACACAGGGTTAAGTGTGGATTAACAGACACCCAGCTGTCAGGGCTGCGCAGGCAGTTTATCCTGATAACACAGAGCTGTTACTGACTGACTGATTGATTATGTGAAGGACTGATTCAGAGAATAACTGATGGATTGGCTATTTACACTGAACAGGCTGTATTCGTCCGTGCGGTCCAGCAGCTTGTCCAGCTGGTACAGCGCTCGGCTGGCGGCGTGCCACGGCAGGAAAGACGTCTCCTCTGGCAGGTAGCCAATCAGCTGCAAGGGAATGCCTTGGGGGAGGTACCCCGCCCTGGGGGAGGGGGAGGGGGGAGACAGACACAAACATCTGACTCAGTTTCGCACCATCACTCTTGAGTTTTAAACACAGCTGCAAACAGTCTGAGCCACTTTATTTACACAGCTCAATATCCCAAATTAGCTTCAAGAGCTTTACACTGTACAGCACATGACCCCCCCGTCCTTAAAACCTTCAAGTGAGACGAAGAAACACTTTAAGCTCATCGATCACTCCCATAGTAGTTTACTTCTTTGTTTCCAGTGAAAAGCTCCGGACAGTGAAAGAACAGCCTGTAGCAGCACAGCCACAGCTTTTCCCTTGGATCTGTTCTAGTTTGAACATTTTCTTTGTGCTGTTCTTTATGTAGGGCAGCATGGTGGCTGAGTGGTTAGCACTGTTGCCTCACAGCAAGAAGGTCGTGGGTTCGCATCCCGGCCTTTCTGTGTGGAGTTTGCATGTTCTCCCTGTGCTTGCGTGGGTTTACTCCGGGTACTCCGGTTTCCTCCCACAGTCCAAAAAACATGCATGTTAGGTTGATTGGTGACTCTAAAATTGCCCGTAGGAGTGAGTGTGAGTGTGTGAGGTTGTCTGTCTTTGTGTGTCTATATGTGGCCCTGCGACAGACTGGTGACCTGTCCAGGGTGTACCCCTGCCTTCCACCCGAGAGAGAGCTGGGATAGGCTCCAGCAGATCCCCGTGACCCTGAACCAGGAAAAAGCGGGTATAGAAGATGGATGGATGGATGTTCTTTATGTAATATTTAACTTCATCTACACAGTTTCCCCTTTTTTAATCAAAACATCTTGCCCTTAAACCACAAGTCAATTAAAATAATGTAAGAAAGGGTATTTGAGCCCTTGTGCATGCCATCCTGTCATCTTTCATTACCTTTTCATTTTCAGGCAGAGCCAACAAGACACAGAGGTGCATTCTGGGACGTGAATTCAATTTAGGGCCAGGTCCTGGTGCAGATTTGATCTTTAAGCCAGATGTAAGCCTGTCTCTGTGCTGTGTGTACGAAAATGTGGGCCTCTAAATGCCACCAGAGATATTTAGCAGCACAGTTACATCTACTGCCTCATGAATATTAATGAGCTCCATTTGAAACATTCATTAACATTCATTATGCTTTTGGCGTGTGTGTGTGTGTGTGTGTATGCGCATCCTGCATCAACCTTCAGCCCCGCCCACCACTCATGCATATTAATGAGGCGTGGCAGAGGAGGACGGACAGTGAACTCAGGGAGGTGATGTTAGTTTTATCGATGTTCAGCAGACAGACTTCGGGGAGAAGTGAGTGCTGAAGTGTAATTTATGACTTCACACCACTGAGGCCGAGCAGTGACCTTTACTGAGGAGCTGTCAGTCAAAGGGACTGACACACAGAGCAGGGGAAGGGGTTTGTTGGCCTTTTATTTGAAAGGGCTTTTTGGGCTGTTTTTTTTTATTTACAGACAACAACAGACGACAGCTGACTGCTGACAGACAGAAAGTTAAAGATCAATAACATGTTATCTAATCTGTCTGAGATAAGACTCTAAATTCCAGACCATCGTATTTCTATAATCTGCCTGATATCCCATCAGCCCCACCTCCTCACATTCACCTCCATTCCCATCATCCACCTGGCCTCTGTGACATAACCGCAATCCATCCAGCCTGCAGAGACTTGGTGGGACTCAACACAAACGGCGAAGGAAAGATGCTGGTCTCCATGGCAACAGCATCCATCCGCTGATCTGTTTGCCTGTTTTTGTGTTTGTCAGTGTTTTCCATTTTTCCAAACATTATCCGTCTTCTGATTATCCATAGCAGGTGAGCAGTCTGAGTGTACGGTGGCCCACCCCCCCTGTCCTGGTTCTTTCTCTGGGGCTGGGCTAACTGGTCGGGCTACACGGGTCTTCAAACAGAGGCAGACTTAGAACAGGTATGGGGTTACCTACAACTAAAGGTATTTACAGTCAAAAATAGAAACCTCACACAAATCCACCAACATGATGTCTGAGCCTCACAGTCCTCTCATTTGAGAAAAGGATGCCTGTAGCCCACGCAACAGATATTACCATAGCTGGAGACGACAGGGTGATGACGCACATATTTCAGCCTATATCTCTGTCTACCTGTTCTGAGAGGGCAGCGGGGTGTAGGGGTGAGTTTTTCTTTCCATCGCTGTTATTTTCAAAAACATCAAGGCCCAAAAACATCCAGGGATCTATGATGCACGCTGTGAAATTACAGTGTTCCTCTTACTTTCTATCTCCTGAAATTGTCTAAAAATAGTAGAAAGCGTTTCTATCTACTCTACAAAGTCCATCAGCCTCAGTTTACAAGTATAAATGCTTTACATTTACAGCTATCGCTACAAAATCACAAAGCTCCTGACAACACTGGAACGTTAGAGAAATCAAACTAGGAAAATACAGGAAATCCAACACCTGAAATGAGTTCCACTCTGACGACCCCTAAAGTTTGACATTTTGGGAAATTGGTTTAAGGGGTTGGGGTTAAACTGTTAGTCTGCTTCATAGAGAAGCAGGAAAGTGAAGAGACTATAGAGTTTCCTTTCAGTTTCAGTCTGTGTGTGTGTGTGTGTGTGTCTGTGTGTGTGTGTGTGTGTGTCTCCCACCATTGTCTTAACGAGCTCATTAACTCGTTAACATCGTTAAGGGCTCGTTAATTGTTTGTCCATTAGCCATTAGCGATGCTCACTGGAGAGCTAACGAGAGTCTGCTGTGGTCTCTCTCACACACACATGCACACACACGCACACACACATACATACATGAACACAGAAAAAGAGAGGTGACATCCATCACTGTTTAAGTGCACACTCATTTATTACTGCTTAAGTAGCTTCACATACACATACACGCACACACACACACACACACACACACACACACACACACACACGCACACAGTCCTGTCATCAGTCAGCATTTAGCGCCTCGTGGACTGATCAGGGTTCGGCCAATCGAACTGTGAACAGCAGAAGAATCAGCGCTGGTGAAATTAATTCTGAGATTAAAGATCTATCAAACTGTGATGAATTCAATGAGCAGTATTCAGAAAAACATGCTGAAGTTCCATCTCTGCTGCATTTTCTTACTTAGATGAGCTTAGCCAGCAGCTTTTTCCCTGCGTCCATGCTAAGCTTGGCTACACACACCCAGGATCCAAAGCTTTTCAACCTTTAGATGACATGGCAGCTGACTCCTCTGAGTTTAGCACAACCTTTGTCTTAGTTTTGGCCATCATGTCTGCCAGTAATAAGAACAACACTGGACCTGCCAAAACAGACTTGAGATGGGAGCAGTTTAGTTGGAACAATAGTTTTTAGTCCTAACAAATAAAATAAAAATGTGTTTGTCTTATACAAACCCAAAAACAATAAACATACTCTCCTTATGTACTAGAAGTTTAAAGGCTGACCGTAAGTACTGGAGTTGTGCTCACTCAGTTTTCCTGTGCACTGTGGTGTCCATTGACATGTTAGACACAGTTCTTTAGTTTGACCTCCTCAGTCACTGATCATCAGTCTGTGTCTTCTATCTTCAGAACCAACATGACTGTGATCATAGTTGACATTCCCAGTGTCCCTATTGCAATATTTGTCATATTCATGTGTAAATATTGTAAATAATTAACCACATGTGTGACAGAAGTTGTCCTGACTCTTCTGTGTCAAAATCTTTTAATGTCAGTCTCTGAAGTTAAACCACTTTGCATCTGGGAACATATGAACATACAGTATCTCCAACCCAAGTCCCGAGTGCCCACTACACACCCTCCAACATGGTGTTGCGTCTTTACCCACTGATGCTATGAACCACCGTTGGTAGACGGCTTCAGCCTGCATCTGTTGCTATAGCGACAGATGCAGGCTAACGCAGTAGGAGTGTCTTCTGCTGTCTGTGTGAATATTAATGGATGCATAGTTCTGTTTCTTTTCCTGTACAGATGGAAACCTGCTGCTGAGCCCCTAACTCATCAACACACACACACACACACACACTGGGACGGCACAGTAGTTGTTGCTCATTTAACATGACAGAGGACAGATGGCTGAGAAAGAGGGATAGAGCAAAAAGGAAGAGCGAGGGGGCAGATTGAGTTATAGGGTTGGTGTCAGGGCAGATTTGGGTTAGAGACCTCGGAAACCTTCAGGCTAAAAAACATCACTCTGAGAAACGACTCGCTCCCTCATTCATCACTGAGTTTCGCCTGGTTCGGGTTGGAATTTCTTTTCACAGTGTTCTTATGTACTGTAGGCAGCCTACTCTGAATGCAGAAACATGGGCGGTCATCTCACAGAGCCAGATGGGATTCTGTCACTTTGGGGTAACAAAACAAACTGCAGCAACGGGGTAATTCCAGGCGACCAACTACAGCTCTGAGATCAATGCACTGCTTACAGGGGAATTCTGGTATTTGTCTGCTTGGGTTTAGTCACAGATTTATTTCCAGTGGTTTGATTTTTACTCGTGTGCATGTTTCCAAAGTACCACAGGGGTGAATGCAACATGATTTGTGTCTGCAGGTGAACTCTGCAAAAACAAAATGACAGACAAACAAATGAGGGTTTTAACCAAAGCCTTCCAGGAATTATGGAATCAGAGGAGCTGCACTCAGGCACCAAACTAGTGACTAAATGTCCCGTTTAAAATGTATGTGCCGCTTCATTAACAAAATAAGTAAGAACTGTGAAAACCAGGCAAATTAGATCACAGTATTTACTGTTTGACTCTGCCAGAGGAGATTTAATGAAAGAATAAAAAGCAGACTGAAAAACCCTCAGCAGAGGATCAGATGGTTGTTTACATTCCGACAGTATTTACACTGATTATGTGAATATTAGGAATATATTAGATGGTAAGTGAACAGTTTTTTAGCCCTGTGAAGTCCACCCTGAAGCAGCAACAGGAGCTTGAACCTTGAGCTCTCACACACAAACTAAGCTGGTTCCTCCCAAAGAAACGCAGGTAAAGTTTGGAATTCCTTAAAAGTTTCTTGATCCTGACACCACAGGAGACAAATTCCAGGAAAATACCCTGTGGCTTAATTTTTTTGTCCGCTGTTTCTAAACAACAAATAAGGTTTGTCAGCTGTGGGGGTCTCACACCAAACATGCACGTCTCTTTGTAGGAAGTGAGGAAAATACTGTAAAAGAAAACATGCAAACCTCGCACAAAGAGAACCCCGACTCAGGAAAACCTCCTGCTGTAAGGTGACAGTGCTAATCCTTGAGCCGCCAGGCTGCACTGATCAACATCCACTACAGCGCCAACACCTTATATGGATGGAAATTTGTGTATGAAAATCCATAGGTCTTAACTGAACTCACATCCAGTATATAAACCTCAGTACATACAGCTGACTCTGAAACAGCAGCACGAAAGAACCTCTGCCACACCAAGGACAACAACTCTGCCATGACCTGCCCACTCAGAGAGTTCAAGCCATCACCACACTCTCCCCCTGCGTGGCCACATGTCTTACAGACCAGTGACAGACAAACCAGTCCGACCAGAACCAGGCCTCAGCTGGTCAAGAGAAGACTCACCTGGCCAGGTTAAAGGCATCGTCGATAAGTCCTGCCCTGTTTCCAACAGAGATTATCTAAGAGAAAGAGCGAGGGAGGAAGAGAATTGGTCAAACATGAAACCAGAAACACTTAAACAGAGACAGACTGGTAAGCAGGTTTACCTGAGGGTTGGTGTGGAGTTGTTGAATCAGCAGTTTCCAGTTCTGGAGGTCATAGTTCACACGGAAGTAGCCCGTCTGGTTGATGTTGCCTAACAACCAGGTGTTTTCATCCATCTGACCAACCCTGTGGGTCTCTGAGTTAATAAAACATTAATGTTCAGTTCCAACCAAAACAAGTGATGGTCATCAGATATGCAGACGACGCCGCGCTGGTCTGCTGGGTTCCTCTCAGTACTTTGGCTGCCCTGAACTGTCATCACTGTCTTAAATATGATCTGTAGTCTCTTAAAAGTGGATCCAGTTCGGTACTGAACCTTATTCATGTTTCAGGGTAACACACCTCTACCTGTTGCTGTTTTTGGAAAATCAAGTTTGTTCTGATAAACATGCTGGTGGGTAATAATAAGTGCCCTCAAACCTCTATCAGTTTTTGGAGAACACAGCTCATACTGGGTCTATTTTTGTCTTTCTGGTCATGAACAGTAAAACT
Organism: Mastacembelus armatus; assembly: GCF_900324485.2. Taxonomy (NCBI): domain Eukaryota; kingdom Metazoa; phylum Chordata; class Actinopteri; order Synbranchiformes; family Mastacembelidae; genus Mastacembelus; species Mastacembelus armatus. Next base: position 15,373,102 of record NC_046655.1, on the reverse strand, counting down.
CTGCTGGGTATTTTTATTGACAGCTGATGACAGTTCTGCTACGGGAAGGAGGGCAGGCTCCAAGTTCAGGACTTAATTTTCATTTCAACCGGAGGGAAGGAAGGTGTGGGCAAGACTGTCTCAGCAGCTATTTTCTTTGCTTTTTTTAGCTGTTACAAAGTCTGAAAGCTGTTCTACTAAAGCTTACAGCCCATTTTTATAACCTCTGAGCGAGCTCTGAGGCTGTAATGCCACTATAATCACCCCATCCTTTCAGTGCAGGGGGTGGAAAAGTGGTGAGGATTTTGCTGCTTAGATTTAGAAGCTGAACAAGCTCTATTCCTCAAAACGCGTCAGAAATAAAACTTTTTAAATCTGAAAAACTGACCGAGTTCTATTCTCTGTAAACACAAGTAGAAGCAGTTTTGTTCTGCAAAAGTTTTATTTAACAGAAAATAGAAGCTCAAGACCCCTGCAAATCACCTCTGTGGCAGGTTGTTACAACCCAGAGTTATCTTTCACTGTTAGGCGACAAATTACTGATTCACAAGATGAGTATCACAGGGCAGGAACAAGGTTGGAGGAATTTTCCAAAAACTCAAACATCCAAAGCAGAATAAGCTTCATTTTCCACAAACAACAGCAGAAATGAGGTTTATTATTATTATTATTCCCAGGGCTCCCAGAAATGAGCTTTTCTTCAAAGGAACATACCTGTGAGCTTATTCTGCTCAGACCATTAACTACCAGTTACAACTCAAGATAATGAGGCAATTAATTAGTGATCAGGAGATAGTTCCCTGTATTAACATAACATATTATTAACATAACATAAAATAATCCCTAGATAACGGCTGCTCTCTCGAGGTAACGGGATCATTCCAGACATTCATCAGAGCAGCAGCATTTATGGTACTGTACCTGTCCTGTTGCTGATCCAGATGAGGCTCTCAGAACAAACTGTGGATGTGTTTCCCACTGCGACCGTCAATGGGACCTGCCACTGTAAACTACACAGAGAGAGTGATGTCAGTAATGGTCAGTAGAATTGGATTGGGTTTTATTGCCTCGGTTATCAGATAGAGACACATTAGAGAGTGAGAGTGATGGTCAGCGATGATCACTCAGCATCAGTCAGCTGGAAATGGAGCGGGAGACGGAGGCTGAGGTGCAAAGCGAGAGTGTAATAGCTGCAGCAGCCAGCGGCCATCAGTCAAGTGAGGCGGCCGAGGGTTACTATGCTCTTCACGGAGCCAGAGGTTAACCACACTGCCCAGTCACAACTGTGCACGGCTGATTTTTGATATTTAGAGATCAGCTGAAAGATACATAAATTGCTCTTTACTGCATGAGTGAGTAACCTGACCCAGCAGGCTCATAAATCCAATTCACTTATCTCAGAATGGCATCACTGCTGCGCTTAAACAAGGCTGTTTTTATTAGTTCTTGAGAAGCTGACATTTAGGAGTGAAATGGTTTTTGAAGAGCAGCAGACAGACAGAACAACTTAGGACAAACTTATCTCTGCAGAAATGACAGTCTTCAAAAAGTCTAACCAACAAATCAAAACGGCTGTGATTGTTTCACATTTGGCTCCCAGCACAACAACATCCTGTAAAAGCTGTTTAATATCAGCTACTATTTGCTATTTGAATATATTTTGTTGCCCTATTTTCCCTTTATTACGGTAACAGAGTTGAAACAGGGACACAGAGACCTGCAGCTGTCAGGATGCTGCTGCTTTTCTCCTGAGTCCTGTTCTTCATCCTACATCTGTTCACATTTTGACAAACTGTCTCCAGTAAAGGCAGAATTAGCAGCTCCTGTTTGCAGTGTCCCCGTGGATGCACATATCACTCTTTACTGGGACCCTGAAGAGAAACGTGTGTGGTTTATTAGTGATGGACGTCAGAGATAACGATTCACGAAGATGTTGGGTTTAAAGTGGACGCCATGGGCCAAAACGAGACAAACCCACAGTCAAACAAAACCCAAAACGCTCCATAAGTTTTAACACGTAAAGAAAAGTAAAAAGTCATTAGGAAAAACACACACTAATAAAAAAGCCTCTAAACTCAAACTCTCAGATCTGGTTTTTAATTGGACTCATTCTCATCAAATTGATTCATATTTTAATTAGAGTGTTTTTTAATTATGGACAGCAAACAATCAGTTGGACACACTGCAGCAATTTAGAGTGTGTGTGTGTGTGTGTGTGTGTGTGTGGTAGGGGTCATTGTAACACCATCAGCCACAGTAACCCTATTTACCAATCCCATAACCAGCATCTGTCGCCGCAGGCACCTGTGGATCGATACGGCTGCCTAGCAACCAAATATTTAATCTGATATTTATATTAACGTGACTGACAGGAGCTCAATTACACTCACACACACTAAATCACAGTCAGCAGCATGAACAGCAGAACGTGTTTATTAATATTTGATTGAGATGAAGACAGTTTATTTAGACAACAGTGTGTGTGTGTGTGTGCTGCTTTGTGCCCACACACACACACACACACTGCGGGTAGAGTAAGGCAGCGTGAAAACTTTAAAGGCTCCTGCGACGGCCCTTCACCTCTCCGTCCGTCTTCCTCCATTAAAGTTCGCTCCGACCTCATTTACACTTTTCATCTCTCAATCCTGATCAAATCTAAACTTCAAGTTCAGAAATGCACATATCAGCACGTGACAAACCACCATCAGAATACAGATATCAGGCTGACAATGACCCGACCCAACAGTCAGGGAGTGTCAGGAATATAAAACCTGAAGCTGTCAGACCAGCAGTGTCTTCAGCCCCTTGGGATTTAACTCTGCAGGAGCTGTGCTGATTATAATATCACCTGCCCCGGTCACTGATTTAAATCCTGTCCACAGCTCGTATGTGGCTAATTTTTAACACCCCCCCCAGTAATAATTACACCTGCCATCGCCTCGTGTCTTTCTGTGAGCTGACTGATTTAAATCCTGTTCAGATACACGTCTTTGTGCTTTGCTGCTGTGTGAAATTTAACATTTGTGCGAAAACAGGATAACGTCAAAACGTTAATCTGAGAAACAGCGACATGCAGGTCAAACGTGGCTCCATCAGTTACAGGCAGGTGCTGCTGTTCTCTGCCAAACCCTGTGTTTTAAACCTGCTCACATTTAAAGCCTGCAGAATGAAGTGTGAGCAGCTCCTGTGTGCGTCGCACAGACACGTGTCAGCGGATTATTTGGAGACAGGAGAAAACTTAAAAATGTGAATATTCTCAGGCAGGTCTTGTTTCTGATTTATTCATAGATTTATGGAGGTTTATTCTGAAAGGACATCAGAGATAACGAGATCATCAGAAGCATCAATGACATGAACCACAACATGTTTGTTTTTTTGTCTGTTTTCATTAATTATTGTGATTTTCTTTATATTTTGTCCTGCTGTAGTTTTTACACTGTTCTAATCTCTGCGTCACTCTGGTCTCTTCCTATGTGGGACAGACAGGTTTCCAACATAAGGAAACTTTACTTTCTTATCACTGTGGATTAAAATGATCCATCACCGTCCTGTTCAGCATTAAGGTTTGTTAAATCAAACACTGATCTCCTCTCTGTTTACCTGGGAGCCGATGAGGCGTCTTTCCTTTTTTTTTCCTGTCGTCACTGAGACGAGCTCTGATGTGTTTAAATGCAGTTTTACTTCCTGTTTGATTTATTTTCAGTACCATCAGCCCGACCTTATCGTTAGCTCGCGCTGTCCTCTGGTTTCTCTTTCTCTTGCTTTCTGTCAGCTCAGTTTTTAAAAGGCATTTACCTCGTGGCTGTGGCAGCTGTTTGACGTTGGCAAAATAAAAGACACACATTTAAAACATCTCCGTCAAACAACCTGAGTACTGGAAGCCAAGAGGAATAGAAAGTGTTAGATAAAAATAAACCGAACTTTAAAATGTCCCATAAGTTAAAAAAAAGTTTGAAAAGAGTGATTTTTAAAATTACGGAAATTCGTTTGACATCTGTTGAAAACTAAAATAGAGACACAGGGAGATGTTTGCAGCCTTCTGATGGACAAATAGGTTTGGTTGGTGGATCACAAAGGACAGCTCAGTTATATCAGTAAGGAAGAATAAGAACATCTCAAATTCCCTTTTGCTTTCACGTCATTAAAGTAACAAAGTTCAAGTTACTGGAAACCAGTTAGTCCCAGTTCAGAATTTGCATGAGCAACATTTGAACCTCAGCTTCCCTATGAGCTCCCTGAAAACACAAGTACAAGTACTCACATCTGCACTAATGAATCGCAGAGATAAGACACTACACTGCTCAGCTGACTGCATCAAAAATTCACCATAAACTACAACGTCCCCACTTCAGGTTCCACATCAAGGCCCCTGGTTTCTCTCAGTCATCTGTCATGTCTCAACTGCTAATTTGACTGCTCTGCCTCCTAAAGAAATAACACAAATACCAAGGTCCATTTTGGACTCAACACATGACACATGACAGGACACTTCCACCCCTGCTGTTGCTAAAGGATCAGGGTAGTCGGGGATTTTAGATCTGGCCTCATTATTGTCACAAGGCATCAGCATCTACAGACGGTTGCTTGGCTGCTGTTTTATTTCAGTATATTTCTGAAGAGGAAGTTGTAAAAAACAATAATATAGAGAATAACAAAAATAAAACAGGACTTTAAATCAACAGAGTGTAACACTGTGGGACTCTGCTGAGCTTCTGAACACAGCTCCACTGATCAAACAGCAGCGTCAGCCTCTGATTCAATCCAGCGCCGCTGCCGCGTTCAGCCGTGACGACGCTTCAGCTAAAAGCACAACAACAGTTTCTTTTTACAAGTGCCGGTGAATGCCCGGGAGCACCGAGTGTGTCTGAACGCAGCCTCATGAGAATCAACAAGAGCAAAAGAAAGAGCTCAGCTCCACCTACAACAAACAGCTTCAGTACATCAGCTGACGAGACTCTGAGCAGAGGAGCTCAAGTGAAACACAAAAGGCCCCCGATGAAAGAAGGAAAGAATAGAGGAGGAGAAAACATGACACAAGAAAAGTAAAGAAACTTTTGGTGAGAAGCTGATTGTAAATGTCAGCTGCAGCAGAAAACATGACGGAACGAACCAGAAAGTCTTGAACAACAGGTAAAAAAGGGGAAAGGAGCTGATGAAGTATTGATGGAGGAGAAAGTGGGTCGATAAAACAGCAAAGGGAATAAACTCCAGAGGTTGTGAAGGACGTGAATAAAACATCATGTGAATCAAATATAAATGAAATATAAATGAAGTAAAGATGGTAAAGAATGTGAAGCAAAACTTAAAGTGCTTTTTCAGGAGAAACTGCAGCGTGATCACAGTTAGAGCCGCTCACGTCCAACAGGTGGACGGACGTGCACAGTCCAGAGGCCGTGAGTGTGACCGGGAGCAGAGCTAGAGGAAAGGCCATGGGGTCAAAACAGCTTCACCACATCTGCAAACAACTGGACCACTAGGCCTCACCTCTGCTGTGAAAACAGTTCTGACAGTTCTCCACTGGTAAACTTTACACCACCCACTGGTACAGTAACAGAGTTTGATCGATGCTGAATGACGGCAAATTAAAGACAGTGCTTAGTTTTACTTACTGTGAATTTATTTTGTAGTATCTATAGTATATCTACTGTGTATCTATAGTACATCTACAGCATATATATAGTACATCTACAGCGTATCTATAGTACATCTATAGTATATCTACTGTGTATCTATGGTACATCTACAGCGTATCTATAGTACATCTCCAGCATATCTATAGTACATCTACAGCGTATCTATAGTACATCTACAGCGTATCTATAGTACATCTACAGCGTATCTATAGTACATCTATAGTATATCTACAGCGTATCTATAGTACATCTATAGCGTATCTATAGTACATCTACAGCATATCTATAGTACATCTACAGCGTATCTATAGTACATCTACAGCGTATCTATAGTACATCTATAGTATATCTACTGTGTATCTATAGTATATCTATAGTATATCTATAGTACATCTACAGCATATCTATAGTTCATCTCCAGCATATCTATAGTACATCTACAGCGTATCTATAGTACATCTATAGCGTATCTATAGTACATCTACAGCGTATCTATAGTACATCTATAGTATATCTACTGTGTATCTATAGTACATCTACAGCGTATCTATAGTACATCTACAGCGTATCTATAGTACATCTATAGTATATCTACTGTGTATCTATAGTATATCTATAGTACATCTACTGTGTATCTATAGTACATCTACAGCGTATCTATAGTAAATCTACTGCGTATCTATAGTACATCTACAGCGTATCTATAGTACATCTACAGCGTATCTATAGTACATCTACAGCGTATCTATAGTACATCTATAGCGTATCTATAGTACATCTACAGCGTATCTATAGTACATCTACAGCATATCTATAGTACATCTACAGCGTATCTATAGTAAATCTACTGCGTATCTATAGTACATCTACAGCGTATCTATAGTACATCTACAGCATATCTATAGTACATCTACAGCGTATCTATAGTACATCTATAGCGTATCTATAGTACATCTACAGCGTATCTATAGTACATCTATAGTATATCTACTGTGTATCTATAGTACATCTACAGCGTATCTATAGTACATCTACAGCGTATCTATAGTACATCTATAGTATATCTACTGTGTATCTATAGTATATCTATAGTACATCTACTGTGTATCTATAGTACATCTACAGCGTATCTATAGTAAATCTACTGCGTATCTATAGTACATCTACAGCGTATCTATAGTACATCTACAGCGTATCTATAGTACATCTACTGTGTATCTATGTATATCTATAGTATATCTACTGTGTATCTATAGTACATCTACTGTGTATCTATAGTACATCTACAGCGTATCTATAGTACATCTACAGCGTATCTACTGTGTATCTATAGTATATCTATAGTATATCTACTGTGTATCTATAGTACATCTACAGCGTATCTATAGTACATCTATAGTATATCTACTGTGTATCTATAGTATATCTATAGTATATCTACAGTATATCTATAGTATATCTACTGTGTATCTATAGTATATCTATAGTACATCTACTGCGTATCAATAGTATATCTACTGTGTATCTATAGTACATCTACAGCGTATCTACTGTGTATCTATAGTATATCTATAGTATATCTACTGTGTATCTATAGTACATCTACAGCGTATCTATAGTACATCTATAGTATATCTACTGTGTATCTATAGTATATCTACAGTATATCTATAGTATATCTACTGTGTATCTATAGTATATCTATAGTACATCTACTGCGTATCTATAGTATATCTACTGTGTATCTATAGTACATCTACAGCGTATCTATAGTACATCTACTGCGTATCTGTAATATATCTATAGTATATCTACTGTGTATTTATAGTACATCTACAGCGTATCTATAGTACATCTATAGTTTATCTATAGTACATCTACAGCGTATCTATAGTACATCTATAGTGTATCTATAGTACATCTATAGTATATCTACTGTGTATCTATAGTATATCTACTGTGTATCTATAGTATATCTATAGTACATCTACTGCGTATCTATAGTATATCTACTGCGTATCTATAGTATATCTACTGTGTATCTATAGTATATCTATAGTACATCTACTGCGTATCTATAGTATATCTACTATGTATCTATAGTATATCTATAGTATATCTACTGTGTATCTATAGTATATCTATAGTACATCTACTGCGTATCTATAGTACATCTACTGCGTATCTATAGTATATCTACTGTGTATCTATAATATGTCTATAGTATATCTACTGTGTATCTATAGTATATCTATAGTACATCTACTGCGTATCTATAGTATATCTACTGCGTATCTATAGTATATCTATAGTATATCTAATATGTATCATTTGCAGGCAACAAGTTTTTGGCATTTTCTACTTAATTAAATAAATGACAAAAATCAACTGATTATCAAAGTGAAGTGAACTAATCACTTGAGGACGATCCACAACTCAACTCATGCTGTATCTACACTACTATGTTCAAAATGCCCAAACTACCATGTCTGACCACCTCTGACCACCTCTGACCACCTCTGACCAACTCTGACCAACTCTGACCACCTCTGACCACCTCTGACCACCTCTGACCACCTCTCACCACCTCTGACCACCTCTGGCCACCTCTGGCCACCTCTGACCACCTCTGACCACCTCTGACCACCTCTGACCACCTCTGACCACCTCTGGCCACCTCTGGCCACCTCTGACCACCTCTGACCACCTCTGACCACCTCTGGCCACCTCTGGCCACCTCTGGCCACCTCTGACCACCTCTGACCACCTCTGACCACCTCTGACCACCTCTGACCACCTCTGACCAACTCTGACCAACTCTGACCAACTGACCACCTCTGACCACCTCTGACCACCTCTGACCACCTCTGACCACCTCTGACCACCTCTGACCACCTCTGACCACCTCTGACCACCTCTGACCAACTCTGACCACCTCTGGCCACCTCTGACCACCTCTGACCACCTCTGGCCACCTCTGACCACCTCTGACCACCTCTGACCACCTCTGACCACCTCTGACCACCTCTGACCAACTCTGACCAACTCTGACCAACTCTGACCAACTCTGACCACCTCTGGCCACCTCTGACCAACTCTGACCACCTCTGGCCACCTCTGGCCACCTCTGACCACCTCTGACCACCTCTGACCACCTCTGACCACCTCTGACCACCTCTGACCACCTCTGACCACCTCTGACCACCTCTGACCACCTCTGACCACCTCTGACCACCTCTGACCACCTCTGACCAACTCTGACCAACTCTGACCACCTCTGACCAACTCTGACCAACTCTGACCAACTCTGACCAACTCTGACCAACTGACCACCTCTGACCATCTCTGACCAACTCTGACCAACTCTGACCACCTCTGACCAACTCTGACCACCTCTGACCACCTCTGACCACCTCTGACCACCTCTGACCATCTCATTTCATCTGCTAATGTTCAATTTCATTGTTTCTCTAAGTTTAAAGAGACTGACCTGTTGTTGATTTTGACTTCCTGTCCGTACAGGAAGTGCTCCTGGCTGACAGTGATGTAATGAGTAGGGAGCTGCTCTAATTGGTTCTTGCTGATGGTGACCACAGGGTAGCCCATTTGCAGAGTCCACCTGTCCATCATCTCTCCAATGTCGATGTCCCGCCCCTCTGAACGCATGGCCTGGAGAACACGACATATAAAAACAAAAAAATAAAAATCAATGATTAATAACCATTTATTTATACTAATCAATCAATGATTAGTTACAGTATTAATGAGTTAATCTTCCATCCTATCAACTCATCAATAACCTGGTAAGACATCCACCAATTTTAGTTCAGTTAATTGGACAAAGATGACTAATGGTGAGATCATTTAAATTCTGATTGGCTGGCAGCTAATTAAAGAGCAGACTCAGTATAACGAACAGCACTAACGAAGATGAATCTAATTAAAGTCACAATTTACCAGAAGCTTCTTATGTGGAGGACATAGAAGAAGAAAAAAAACATGCCTCTGCTTGTCAGCCTTGTTGCCATGGCAACAAAACTTTCACTATCTATGTCTCATCAAGTCGGTCCTAACGAGCGTCTCCCTGGCCTTCGTTAGTGATGCTTCGTTAAATAATGAACAGCTTCCATCAGTCTGAACGTGGAGCTGTTACAGGCACCAGGGTCCTGCTCTGCCCAGAAGCCTTTGGGCCAGGGGAGGATGGAGACAGACAGGGCAGTGTTACCTGAGACAGTTTACTCCACAGGTCGTCTCTGGCTGCATTGCTGTACATGTGACTCAGCAAATAATCCTGAAAACAACAACAACAACAACAACAGATCAGTCCACAGAGCTGAAACTGAAAACTGCACGAACTGGACAAAGCAGATTTCTCTGGATGTTTCCAGCACGACAACAAAATGTTCATGTTTAATATTCACCGTCACCTTCCTGACAATATCTGTACATTAGACATTCTGCAAATAGGCTTATATGCAAATGTGCTGTTTCCAAATGTTTCCAGTCTTTATTCTAAGCTAAGCCGCTATTTGCCCGCAGTATTGATGTTTGCTCCTAATTCTTAGGAATCAAATAAACATATTTTCCAAAGTGTGAAAGAAAAAGGATTGTGATGAATTAAACACTGACTTGAAGCAGTCACATACTTTGTGCATCCACCCAATCAGCCAACAAACCGCCGCTCTGAGCATTTTCACTCCAATATCAGACTAATCTGCTATTTTGTCCCATTTATTTCATTTGAACCAATTTCTGCAGGGTGGGATTGTTTTTTCTGTTTTGCATTGTTTTCATTAGCACAGAACTGTTGGTGCAGCAGCAGTAGTTAAATGAAACAGCATCACACACCTCGTCGCTGCTGGTTGCTTCAGTGTGTCCTACCAGCCCCAGGGCTGCGTGAGGCACTAAACACATCTGAGATCTGCCATTTACTCCTAAATACATTAACAAGTCTAAATTGATGATCCAGGATTTGTAAGAGACTGGGTCGTGCAGGCGAGTCTGCTTTTCCAGCTATGCCTGAGTTAAGTTGTTAAAGTTGATGGAGGTGACACAAATGTCTGCAGCTGAACAGACGTCTGGGTGTCTACCCTGATCGGAACGATTCAGTCAGGTCTCAGTGACAGAACCATCCAGTGGGTTTTGGTTCTGTGTCGTATCTCCAGGGGATCTGGGCTCCGTCCCCACTGACGCTTCAACAAGGTGAAGCTTGAAATGAGAGTGTGCCAGTTTGAATGGGACCTAACGGTGCAGGGACTTTGTTTTCAACCTGTAATTTGTCAGTGACAGTCGTGTCACTTTGATCGCCAGCACCGTCACTGTTAGAAACCTTTCCCACTGCAGTGGGCAGTGGGTTGGGGTGATAAGGGTCCTGGGAGGCTGCTGGATGTTTCCACAATGTAAAACAAGTAAAACAAGCAAAAGGCAGGAAAGAGAAGATCTTGATCCTGAAAGATCTCTGGGAGTGTGTGTTGGGATTCCTCACACACAGTCAGATGCTTCATGGTGAGTATGGACGTTAGCAAGAAGACGCTCTGTGCACAGCACACGCTGAGACCGGTCCTGACTCCAATACAAGCCGGTGTAACAGCATCAAACCGCTCTCAGTGAGAGAGATGTGTGCGAGCGATAATCATTTCATTAAAAGAAATCTCTTATCAGCTGTGAGGGATGTGCTGATGAGAGAGGGCTGTTTTCAGAGGATGATGTGAACCTTGACCTCCATCCTCCATCCACACAGAAAACACGTCCAGCTTCCTCAGCAGACCCCTCAGGCTTTTTAGTTCTGCTTTTTCTTACCTGAGTTTGAAATTTAACAAAAACATGTTGTCAGAAAAACCTCAAAGCCCCACTGTGAACACTATTTCTGTATTTGAACCTGATGGATGTGAAACTAGAAAGAGCACAGAATGATGAAACTGGTTGTTCTGCTTCAGACTAAAGAATTTTAAAGACTGACGTGATGCCACCTGATGCATGACGAAACTGTTTAAATGTTGAGGAATAAAGCACATATAAGAAGGATATGATGTGTGACCCTGAACAACGTCTTTGTGTTTGTGCCTGGCTACACACTAGACCATTTCATGCCTAATTTTGGGCTTTTCACAACCGATTATTTGCCCAAACAATCCTCAAGTGTGTGGCGTCAGTACGATTATTTTACTGCCCCGATCAAGTCGGAGCCTCTGACAGAATCCCCACAGACCGGGAAGCATCTTCATCTGCATGTTGTCGTGTAGTTTTAGAGCTCAAAAACATGGCGGCAAACCAAAAACACAACACAACCTGAGCCAAATGGAAGAAGACCAGCAACAAGATGCTTCTACAATGTCACAACAGGACCAAAGTCACGTTTGATCACGCGAGTCTCTATGAGATCCTGTGTCTGTGAAAGAGTCACTACAGGCAGCAGGAGTGTGGTGTCGCGGTCTGGCTGAAGAGTGTGTGTGTGTGTGTGTGTGTGTGTTGACAATCACCTGGTGTGTACCCAGTCTTAGCCAAGCTTCATGGAGCTGTGGCTCAATTATCTGGGCCGAGGCTCCTGTCACTCACGAAGTGCAGACACACACCGTCTGTTTGTTTTATATTCACTACACGTCAATAGAAGTGCACTGAGAACGAGGGAACATGTGAGGAGAAAAGAGTAACGTTCTGTTTAGGTGGTGCGGTGTGATGTTCACTACATTGTACATAGACCCACGGTGCTCGCTGCTGGATCAGCACAGGTTTTATATAGAATCTGGTTCTCAGGGCGATCCAGGTCACCGACAGTTTCTGCAGGAAAACCAGGACATTGTGTGTGTGTGTGTGTGTGTGTGTGTGTGTGTGTGTAGGTTTCATGCATATTTCCATGACTGCATTCAGAACCAAACTCATTTATCCCATGTTTACTTTGCATCACATGACATATTTGTTTAGCAGACACATGAAACTGACCAGTTTTCGGTTCCAGTCGTGACGTTTCTGAGACAATGAAGTAACAGCATGAACCCACAGAGGCAGCAGCCACACGCAGATCAATGATAAATGACAACACAGTCTGTCACTGATGTCCTTATCAAATGTGGGTTGCTGGGAAAACATTCTTGACTATTCTGTTTTAAAATCAATCCTTCAAAGTGAAAATCTAAGCACTTTCACTGTTCAGTTATTAAGGATCTGGTAATAGACAGTAGTGGGAGTTTTTGCTTTCTCTCTGATACATGTTTCAGCACTTTGTACCACAGCCAGCGCTGCCCGACGCCACCACCGATCCATTTATTGGATTTTACTTTGAACCGTCCCTAAGAGCACTGTAAGGGCACTAAAAATATCATTCCAGAAAGCTTGTGGTGCCTCATTAAACTGAAACTTTGCTTTTTCATCTTTGGCTGCTGTCACACTGCAAATAGACAAACATAACTTCAGCAGAAACTGGACTTAGGCCAACATTTAAACCTTTATTATATAGGTGAGACACACACACACACACACACACACACACACACCATCCCTCCATACTGTGTTGGTGACACTTCACTTTAAAGCCAAACCTCAGCTGTCTCTGATGTTTAAACCTCTGTCTTCACAGCCGGAGCTGCAGGACAACGTGAACTTACATTGAGTCCTTTCTGGAACAGCGGCTGTCCCATCACGTTAGCCAGCATCCGGATCAGCGCCGCCCCCTGCAGACAGCGCAGAGAAACAATGTCAAACACAGCAGCAGGTGAACGTGGGAGATCTGCGTTTGGTCACAATCTGATCTGATGATCTGAAAACAGGATCTGGTCTCATCTACCTGTGTTCACATGGTAAGCACTAATAACGGGATTAAACCTTTAATAATCCGATCAATAGGAAAATATTGGCCATGGAAACACTTGATCCCATCGTTTCTCTCATGTCCGCCCCACGTGGGGGGAACATTAGGGGACGGGACCAGTTTCCGGGAGGGACAGAAAGATGGCGGCACCAAAACCACACAAACATCAGACCTGCTGAAAAACATCAGGATATTCAGACCTGGGATGAAATTTAATGGGAATGAATTCAGTTTCCTGCGTTTCTTGCAGGTGTGAACTGGCGCTCGCCTTTTTGTAAGCGATCCAGTCGAAGACTCTGTCGATGTCTGTCGCTTGTTCCACTTCCTGGGAGATCGGGTGGGAGGAACTGAGGCCGTCCAATAGCATCACCTCATGGAGGACGTCAGTCAGAAAGCGTTGCTTCTCCTAAAAACACAAACATCGGTATTTAGAGAGGATCCTGAACCTAATCCGAACCAGATGGGACCAGGTGTGTGATCAGGTAACTGTTCCCACAGTGTGACTAATATTCACCCCAGTGGATTCAGGAATCTGTTTCTTACAACAGACTCAGTTCAATAATTACTTTTGGAAAACGTCGGACAACACGCTCTCATTAACTTCAGCAGCTGCATCAGTAAACAAAGGTTTTACATGTGTAATTTGTTCTTCTTGTTTATTTCCTCCTCTTACAACTTCTCCCATTGTTTTCTCTTCCTTCTGCTCCTCATCCATCCAATCATCTCATCCCAGTTTCACCCTGATTTCCCCAATTCCTTCCTAATTTACCTCCTCGTTCTGGTTTCCTTTCCTCCCCTCACCTCCTCTGCAGACATGTTGCACTTAACAAGCTCCATCTAAAAAGCTCCAGGGATCAGGCTAAATCCAGGAAACTGCGGCTCTGTCTAATTCATGGATTATGGTGTTTACTATAGAGATTTGGCTTTAATGAACTTCCATGCTGTTAAGCAGTTGAATTGTTGGCTCATGAGGTTTCAGCTGGTCAGGAACAGGATGAAGAGGAAGCCTTGTTTAAATTAACAGCATCTGCTGGGATCTGATTAATTCTTGGCCCCAGTGTGGCTCTGTGTAATACATGGATCAAAGTTGATTATTAAGTAGATACTGTTTTATGAATCTACGTCTAGGCAAACACAGAAGGTTTTAATACAAACACCAAAACCAACAGATTTTTAAGTTCCCACAGGGATCAGACTATTTCCTGTCAGGTGTTGAGCTTGTTCAACAGTATAATTTTAAGAGCAGGACAAACGCTATCTCTCGGTTATTCCAACAAAATGCCCCGACTCTGGATCTGTGTTCATATCAGATTTTATTTGATGTAACTGGTTGTGTTTGCAACCGTTTTAGAAAAACATCATTAGTCAGAGAAATTTCCCAAATCCCAAAATTAGAAGTTTGAAGCTGATGTGAAGAGTTTTTCTTCTCAATTATGGTTTAAACACAGCAGAATCTCCACGGGTACAAATGAACTGTGCATCTGCTGGTTTTGGAATAAATCCTGTTTGGGTCGACAGAACAGGAGTGAATCTGACTAATTCCTGAAAGGTTTGTTTGTTTATACGGGAGCTGGACGGGGCTAACTCCTGGGTAAAGACAAGTTCCACACACGTAAACAGGCAGAATCATGGGGCTCCATCGCCACTTACACAATTAGTTAATTAGTTAAATTGCACATTTTGATGAAACCAATATTTCACAGTAAGAACGAAAAAACACATCAGACTAAATGAGACATCAGCTCCAATTAACAGAGACTTTAAATCACCTGCAGAGAGACAGAGAGAGAGAGTGGGTCCATCTGGTCCATCTGGTCATTATGAACCAGATGGACCCACATGTGGAGGGGGCGGCCGCCGGGCCAAGACTCAGTGTAAACACAAACACGCACACAGATGGAGGGACTGGAGCTGCTGAACATTTCCACTCGTCTCCGTCCTCCTTCACTTCCACCGTCGCCGACACCATTTAAAGACAGAACTGAGTGATATGAGACACACACTTTGTGTTTGCCTCTGTGCATGTATAGACGCACTACACACTGATCAGCCATAACATTGGGACCTAACACTGTGTCCACAGGGGTCCGCAGGTTGGCCCTCACGTGGCTCTGCAGCTCACTGAGCATCTCTGATATCAGCACTACAGTTGCTGACTGCTTCTCTTCATTCTCATTTTACACCAGATTAACAAAGATTCAAGCTACAATCGGATCCTGACGCTGCCTGTTTTTCCTGCTTCCAACACGTCAGTGTTCACCTGCTGCGTTTTCTGCTAATGTTTTCAAGTATTTATTATTTTAGTGCCTCGTGCTGTTCCAATAAAACACTCTGTAACTGTGAATTTCAACAGGCACATTTAAAAAAAACATTATTATTATTATTACAGTATCTGGTCCTTTAATATATTTGGTTAGAGGACATTTGAGTCTTGGTCCTGCAGGATAGACTCTTTCAGTATCTGAATGGTTCTGCAGACCTGCACTGATTTCTGCAGGAAGCTGATTATAGAAAAACTGTATTGGTATTGACTTATTACATTAAAGCTAATTAAAGATTATTTCTGTAGAAAAAAGTCCAATCTTCATAAATTGTCCTTTTATCCTGTAAACAGGGGAAAAGAACCCAACAGAACATTTAGCCTGAAAATACAAAGAGAGCCAAACCAAGTTCTGTAATCCTGCTGAAGACAGAAATGAGCTGGGTGGACCACAGAGAGCCCACATTACCTTTCATACATGTCTGATTCAGGGAGGACTCTGATCGTGCTGGACCACAACCAGAGACGACTGAAGATTACAAGCGAACTGCTGGTTCTGCTAAATGTTCTTCAGATTTATTTATGGCACCTGTGTTCTTGCTGTAACTCTGCTGCTGTGTCTGTTTCTAATTCTCTGGTTTAAATGTTTTCTGCTCTGGACGACATTCACTCTAAAACACCCAAATCCCATTTGTGGCCATTTAAAGAATAATATGCGGTGACTGGCTGAAGAGTCTGCCTCACGTTTCTTCATCATATTCTGATTTGTTTCATGTCTCCTGCAGCTCTGAGACTCACAGCTGATGGAAGCTGCTTTTTAAATAAAAACCTGCAT
This sequence comes from Mastacembelus armatus, assembly GCF_900324485.2. Taxonomy (NCBI): domain Eukaryota; kingdom Metazoa; phylum Chordata; class Actinopteri; order Synbranchiformes; family Mastacembelidae; genus Mastacembelus; species Mastacembelus armatus. The sequence goes on along the minus strand of NC_046655.1, from coordinate 15,356,591 downwards.
CACAAATAAATTGCTTTATCAGAAACAGACCACTTTATCATCATTGTGCGTGTTATTGGAGAAACACTTTGTTTCTATTAAAGCGTCCAGCCGTGCAGAACCACAGTAACAGGGATTTAAAAATGCCATGTCGCTCAGAAACAGCTGTGTGTGCGTGCAGAAGATAAGGTGTGGAAGTGAATCACCACACACTTCTGCAGAAACAAAAGAAGGAGTGTTTGAGTGTGTGTGTGTGTGTGTGTGTGTGTGCTGTAATTTAAAGTTCTGCAGCACTCACTATTTCTCAAACAATGTTTTCAGGGGGAGTCAGCTGCGGGAGTTTTCAGCAAATTTGAGGAAGAATTCATTTCTAATTTCTTTGTGTTTTGAGCTGACTCACTCGCTGCATCAATTTGTTTGCCAACATGAGAAGAAGGAAGTAAAATAGACTGAATATTATCTGCTGAGCTGCAGAAAAACACTTGGAAACAGGGGGACTGGATATTGATCTGTGTGAGTGGAGGAAGGTGGAAGAGTCAGTCACAGTCAGGACTTCCTCCTCCTCAAAAGCCACTTTTAACTTTCTTCCTCTGCATGCACTCAACACCCAAATGTTCTGTACGTTATGTAAAGTTTTACACAACAGAAACAGCAGCAGACACACAAGTGCAGCTTTGACTATCTGTTTGTGCTCTGGGTCACATTAGGAGGCTGCAAATCGCAGGCTGGAGGTTTGTCTTCCTGTCACAGTGACAATAATGTTAATTCAGTTTTAAAAACCATAAACTTTTATGATTAATACCCCAATAGGGGCCCAAAGGAGAAAAAGCTTTGGACACACAAAGTTGGAAACATTAAAGATTTGAAACAGACCTAAGACTGGAGACTCTAATGTAAGGACTCGAGACCGGACTGGAGTTGCTCTGGATTATCCTCAGACCTCACTGTCACCAGTTTCTTTTTGCTTTCTGCTAAACAACAACTATAAAGAATGTCCCCACAAACGTCCTGGACCCCAGAGCGCAGACAAAAAAAGAAACTGGGTGTAAGTCGTTTTTATCTCTCATCTTTTTGCTTCCTAAATCAGGTTTCCTGCTTTCTCCCTGTGTTGTAATTTATATCGGACTGACTGCAGCCTTGAGCTGAAATTCTGACTCACCTGAAACCACAGAGCAGAAAATTTAAATTTCATGAGTGAACAGACGCTGCTTCAGGATATGTGAACGCACTTCAACAGGCAGAGCTGAACTTCATTACCTGTTTGTCTTGACTTAAAGATCAGACTCTTATTAAATAATCAGAGAGCAAATCTGCAGATTCTATTTGTGCATGAGTGTCATTTTATTTTGTTTAATGTACTGCTACCAGCGCTTAATTGTGTGCTTGGTTCCTTTCCCCTGTTTTCTCCAAAAAAGATTGAATATTCTATCGAGCAGAACACTAATAAAAATCATCTCCTGAAGAAGCTAGAAATGAACAGTTTGAAGTCTCTACCTTCAAATATTGGTGCATACTCAAAGATGAAGGAGTGAACCAAACATACGAACATTAGCTGAGTCAACTCACCATGTTCCACTTTGGGAAGAGGAAGTCGGTGCCAACGTACTCAAAGAAATGAGCGAATCCTTCCTTTAACCAGACGTCCTCCCACCAGACCGGCGTCACCAGGTCGCCAAACCACTGCAAGACACATGGTTTTCGGTCAGACGCAGTTATTTCATGTGATTTATAGAAAAACTCTCCAAACCAGCACTGAAGCAAACGAGACTGAAACCATTTCCTGTTTAACATTTAGTGACTTCTGAGAACGTTTTTCTGTAAGGTGCCACCCAAAGGTTCCCAAACACAATGAGACTGTTCAGGTGCATGACTTTATAATTACAATCCCATGATGCAATGTGTCATAAATTAATAATATATATAAAAAACATATCTAGACCTGATGCAAAACACTATTTACATACAGCATAATTGTAATTTGTGTTCATTTTGCAGAACGTGTTTGATACAGTATTCGCTCAGAGTGACCACAGTGTTGTGGTAAAGTGTTTTCATAGTTGGTTACGCTGAGGGAAAGATAGTGGTCTGGATTTAAAGTGAACTGTCTCCTAAAAAACAAACTTTCCAAGCAGCAGCCAGCTCCAACAGACCAACAGAGCCGTCCTGAGAGCCAAGCTGCCGACATGGCTAAAATTCAATTTGCCACAACAAGACACAATGTGACTGCGACGAAAATGAAATTCAGTGCAGTCCAACTTTAAGTAGGAAGCATTCTGCCGACGAGCTCCTTCAGGACGGACTTGGCTTCCTCATGACGCCAAACTAACAGAAGCCGACATGGCGAAGGACGTGGTTTTCATCAGCAGCACTGGTACCGACCACGTCGTGAAGTCACTGTGGGCGTGGTGCTCCTTCATATGGGACATGCTGCCACCTGATTGGACAGTGAGTCTTTTCTCAAGGTGTCTCATCAGGTAAACCGACGGCCACATTAATAAGTGGAGCAGAAAAAACTGCACTGAACTGAAACGTATGTGAAGGAACAACCTGCTTGGATCCAGACAGTTTCCTGGCAACGCACTTTGAATGGAAATGTTTGGGAACAAACGTGTGTCCCTGCCAGCTTTGTTCCACAGTCTGAATGTTCCCTTTAAACCTTCGGCTGCACAGCGGATGGTGGAAGATCTTTAAAAAAAAGAAAGTTTAAATTCACTTTAAAGCTTCATGAAAGGCACAAGCTGCAGTTTTCACAATGTGTATGTGTGTGTGTGTGTGAATTTTTGGCAGTGAGCAGTGTTTCTGCAGTAAACTGTCCTTCAGCTGATGAAAGTCTGTATGATCCTGAGACTGCAGTCCAGACTCACATGTTTCTGCTCAGATAAAGTTTCACATTCACCACAGCAAAAACCAGGAGTTTTATAGTGAAGGAGAAACAAGAAGCACCCGAATTTACAAGCTGCCCCACATTCCCATCATGCATCACCCCATACATCATACGTTAATGGTGACCCTCCAAAATGCTGGAAAGAGACTTGGTTGTTTTTAAAGCCAAGTTCCTCTATAGGTGGAACAAGGTGAAACGGGGGGTCGGGGGCGGAGGGCTGTAACGTTTGGTGCACCCCAGCGTGACATCGTGATCCCTGTGTGCAGCGGCGGGGGGGCGGGTGGCGAGGAAACGTGCTTCAGGGAGCACAGGCAGCGTATGATCAAACACTCGTAGGTGGTGGTGCTGCTTCTTTGAAGATTGTCAAAGTAAAAACGGGTTAATTGAAAAGAGAAGAATCATTACGAGCCTTTTGCACAACTTTCTTCAAGCAGCCACCGTTTCCTACGGCTCCTTTCAGATCCAGCCATGACAAAGCTTTTTTAAAAAAGGACAAAACACGTTCATCAATAGTTCAGTGAAGAGGTCGGGGTTCAGGCTTTTGGCAAAGATATTCTGATAAGTCATCCATGAAACAATCTGTCAAAAAATAAAACATCCCCACAATAAGACGAACAACAAACTATCAGCAGTCAGTCACAGATACAACCCAATAATCACAATGTTGATGATGCTCATAGCAGCCAGAGCAGGGTGCATTGTTTGGATTGTGCATGAAACCTCATCAGGTCCCAGCCTGGACTCAGACTCTGTTTTCCAGTGCAGGTTTTCATACTGTTTTTTTTTTCCTCTCCTTCTTTTGCTGCTCTTATTACAACGTTTTCAATAAATCTCCTCACAACATCACCAGGTCAAACAATCCAGGCATTACTATGAGCTGATTTTAGCGAAGGTTAAAGTCAATATGTACAAAAAAAGGAAATATTTCACACTGAAAATAACTCGGTGTGTTTCAGAGCAAACCTTTCTGTTCACCGCTGCCTTTTACTGAAGTCGAGAAGGGTTCATATCGCTCACCACACTTCTTCTAAATGAATCTGTTCATTCACTTTCTTATTGATGAGATCTGTGAAATAACACGATGACCCTGTCCCTTAGACTCGACTATAGACCTGCTCAGTCTGGGAAGATGCTTCTTCACAGTAAGGATCCACAGCTCGGCTCATGAAGCCTGCAGCCATGGGGAAGCAGAAAGCACGTCCAGACATGGATACTAACTTCCCCCACTTTGTCTCTGGCAGGGCTGAGCCTGTCTGGGCAGGGATTCAAACCGACCACCCTGTGGGAGCAGGGAACCGTTCAGCTGCTACCGCTGCCTGGCTCAGCAGGCACCGGTTCAAGACCCTGAAGCGGGACTGCAGTCACAGTGGAGACTGGTATTTTATGGAAAACAAAATGTCACCAGCGTCATAAGGGGAAAACTACGCAGCTACAACCGAGCTTCCTTCTTACCTCAACACATTAAACACAAACTAATACAAAGTCCTAAAGGCCTGAACTGATCCACCAATGCTCAGCACTGTGCAGACGTTAGAAGCTCTTTAGAGGTTTTAGATTCTCATCACACACCATCAGGTGACTGACTGATCCCAGGATCACTGGGTCACACAACACTCTGCAGGTGGAGTTTTTATTTTATACTAAAGACTAAAATGCCCGTTTGGAAAAGGCTGAAATCAGCATCAGAAAACTTTTGAATTTCAGTAGTAATTCACTCCATGTCAGCTGGAGGATGCAGCAGACGAGTGGGGATCATGTGACATTCAGTGGGTGGAGGTGACCTCCATCTAACATTACAGCTAAATGTTAAAAGCAAACCACAGTCGTGACTTCTCATCCAGTGCACAGAGTAATAGCCTCAGGTCACACACTCCTCTATAACCACTGTTGGTTTTAACTGTGTCTGGTTGGCGTCCTGGGCCCAGCGTGAGGAAACACATGAAAATGAATAAATGGACACAAAAGTGCAGATGTTCAGTGGGACTGGTCCTTTAAAGGCTTCTGGTCATTTATTAAGCTTAGCGTCTACTCTGCAGCAAAATCACTTCCAGCTCTTTGATTTTTCCCTCAGACAAATTGCTTCGGGCTGCTACTTCATTAAACATGACAGTTGACACTTGATTTTTGTTCTTTTGAAAAGATTTCACCCTTTTCAACCTGGTGTTAGACAGGGTCAGCAGGTTTACAGTTTCCATCAAACTCTCCATTTCATTCTGCTGAAGTTTGTCCTGACAAAGAGAAAATATAATTAATTTCACACTGGAGAGATTTCAAGTTTCACAGTGATGGACTCTGGGCTAAGCTGCTCTAGTTGTTATTACTTCTGTAATAATTAAAGATGACGACTTCTGGAGTTTGTACAACGCACTTGTCCTCGCTTGTCTTCATTAGCTCCTATGTCATTTCTCATCCTGTTCCAGCCTCATTAAGACATAAAACAGCCTCCAGTGGGTCGGACGTTCCTGCCCCGGGTGTATATGGTGCTGCCGTTGCCATGGTTACGCAATGCGTCATGGGTGATGTTGGCAAACTGCAGGGGGGGTGGGTCAGAGAGGAAGTGATGCAGAGCTGAGAGAGTCTGACGTGAGGAAGAGTGATGAGGGAGGTCTCTAACATTTAGTAAAGACAAATGGACGGACGCTGAGCAGAAACACCACCAACACACATAGTCCCTGTATATATGCACATGCTGGGCCCCGAGCACATTCAGAGGTGCTGCTGCCTCCACAGGGAACATAAACTATGGGAACTACACACCCAGGAACATTCAATTCTGTGAGGACTGATCTGAGACATTGTGTTTAGACATGAAGCATAGTTAGATTTTAGATTACTCTAAATCATAGATGGATTACAGCTCTGTGGCTGTTTGAAACGACTATAATGATGACACAAAATGAAACCAAAGAAACACCCACAGACAGACACAAACAACTACAAAGACCTAACATGACCATAAAGAGAAGCTAAACAACCACAAACACACTGGAAGTACACAACAGAGTCACAAAATGACCCCAAACTATCCCAAATAGGCAGAAATTACCCCAAACACACCAAAACAATCCTAAAGAAGCACAAAATGACACCAAAGACACACAGCGTGACTCCAGAAAGACCAGAACAATCCCAAAGAGGCAGAAAATGACCACAGACACACAAACTGACCACAGAAATACACAGAACAAGATACACAAAATGACAACAAAGACCTAAAGCGACAACAAAGACCTATGTTTTGTATCATTACCAATACATTTTGCAAATATAATATTTATTTGTTGGAGCGTGAACATGTATGGATTGCAGTTTATTTCCATCCGGCACCAATCACATGGTGTAGCAGTCAGGAAGCTCTGGAGGCGTCATGGATGTAACAAAGTGGGAATATCAGACGGTGTTTTCTGCCTATTATTTATTGCAGCTAAAGTGGGAGCCTGTTAAGTGAAGCTCAGGATGTGCAGCAGCAGCAGCAGCAGCAGCAGCAGCAGCAGCACCGCTGACAGTGCTGCGGGAAACGTGCTACAGTGACACAGCAGTACAATCGACTCCATTTCTTATTAGAAATGACATTAGATTTTTATGGCACGCTTAAAATAACATTACCCATGTCACACAAAACTAATTATGCAGTGATGCCCTGAATTAAAGGGAGAGAACGAGACGGGCGAACCACCGTCACTCTCTCCTTCCTTCACTTCTAGCCTTCCTTCTTCTGCCTCTCTCTCAGAACAAAGCAGATCTGTGCCTTTGATCATCCTCCTCTTCCTCACCTCCCTCTGTCTGACCCTCACTGATAAATATTCATTCCTCTCCTCAGCAGAGGGACTGAATCTGATTTTCCTTTTCTGTTTGGATGGAGTTCTTCACAGCTCTACAGCAGCACAAAATGAGTCTCGCTTGTCGTTTGGCACAAATACCGTTTGCATCTACACGTCTGTGAGACTATCAAGACTGTCGCAGAATCGTTGAGCCCGACTGGCTGAATTTAAAATGAATGCCATTAACAACAGGCCCAACAAACCTCAACCCTCCTGCTTAATTAATCTCTCTGAGACTGCTGTCGGGTTGGGGATTCAACAATGGCCACCAGCCAAAAACTGCTACGTTTCGCACTTGAATCTGGATAATAGCCTGTGCTGCAGAATGAGAGACCGACAGGACAAGGATAAAGAACTGGTCCAACTGCATTGGGACCTTGAGTTGTAGGAACCTGCCTGAAGTGTTCTGGACCAGGTGGGTTCAGACTAAGAGCCTTTCTACTCAGCCATTCTGACCTGGAACAGGAAACTCACTGTGTATGAACCAGATGGATGTTAAGGTTCATGACTTAAAGCTTGAATTCTGTTTACTGAGCCAAGTACCTTTCTGATTCTGGACCAGTTGGACCTGAAATAGCTTTGCTGCAGAGTTCTGTGCCAGCTGGATTAGGGATAACAGCATGCCTGCGGGTTTCCTGAGCAGTTGAACTATTTGGACCTGGACCAGGATCCTGTCTGCAATGTTGGACCAATGCTTATTACAGAGGAGTGGCATCAGTAGTAGTTCTGGTCCAGCTAAACCTCCACTAACAGCCTGGTTATGGAGCATTACCTAAGAAATTCAGAGCATATGCAACTTTTGACTTGTTGGACCGAGGCTAGAATGTTCATTGCAGAGTTCTGGATGATCCGGCTCAAGGCACAGCTCAGTACAGAATTCTGCACCAACAGAGCCCTGATTGAAGGTCTGACTGGACATCTGGACATTTGGACATGGGCTAAAAACCCTGCTGCATCAGGACCAGGAGTAAAAGTCTTGGTGCAGGGTTTTGTAGCAGTTAGATCATGACATTAAATATCTGTGCAGAGTTCTAGCCTAGCTGGACCTGGGTCAAGTGCCTCACTACATCTGAACCAGTCTAATCTGAGCTAAGAGCCTGGCTGTGAAGTTCTGGGAAACACACTGGGCAGGAAGTAAAAGCCTCGCGGTGCTTAGATGGAGAAGCAGATGACTTTTCCAGAGCCTTTGGTTTTTTGAATGGCTTGTTTTACTGTTTTATGCACAAATTAAATAGTAGATTAAAATATCAATGACTAATGTTAAATTGTGGATTAGTCCTGCCCCTGTGGTGCATTCATGTGCAAACTAGAAACTGAGATCTGAGAGCCAGCCTCAGCTGCAGACTTGTTGACAGGAACTTAAGAGGACAATAAGCAAACACTATGAAACTTCAAAGGTTTCACAGCTTTGCAGTTTGTAAAATGAATAAATTAAATCCTATTTCCTGCAACTGATTTTCATTTTAATGTTTAGTTAATTTCCCGCTCTGACAGTTATGGGACAAAACAAAATATTTCAGTAACCAGGTTTGTCTGGTCTCGAAGCTGCTCGATAACGGTAGAGAGAGGGGGGGGGGGGGGGGAGTGAGACATGAGACAGAAAGACAGATCTGTGCAGAGACAGTCCAGCACCGATGGTTTCGCTCTGTTCTGCCACAGCGTTATTCTGTGTGCATGTGTCTATGGATATATAAAGCTGGCTGGCACAACCAAAGTGTCACATCCATGAAACCTTTGATTTCAACAACAAAACTGCACAGCTCAGTGTGTGTGTGTGTGTGTGTGTGTGTGTGTGTGTGTGTGTGTGTGTCGACGTGGTCTGTCAATTAAAGAGAAACAAAGCGAAATGAATGTGAGCAGAAAGCTTCAGCCTGAGGAGAGACAGGGAGTCTGATGATTAAAGCTTCGGTGGAAGGAGCACTGAATGATGAACACTGTACTTAACAACATATAACAACCAATTCCACCCTTCAACAAGTCTACGCTACACAAACAGAAATAAAGAACTCTGTCTAAAATATCAGAAAAGTGTATTAGGTTGGACGGTTAGATGTTGGTTTTTTTTTCTAAGAAAGAAACAGGAGGAAATGGTGTTAGGGACTATTTTCAGCAGCGGATTAATCCACACTTGGTGTCATAATTAGTATTCGTAGCAGCAGGACGGTGCCCAAATAAATCCAGTTAGTTTTAAATTACAGCTTCCTTGAAATCAAAACAGCTGGGGGCTGTTGTTGTTGCTGGGGACTATTTTTTGTAGTGGATGAATCTAAACTGCAGTCCCCGGGTCTGACCGTTAACACCTTCACGGAGGATTTACAGCAGGGCATCTGTTTTAAATAGGTGTCCCTAATAAACTGACCACCAGAGGACGAGGCTGGAAAAGATGAGGCTCTAAACAGAAACGTGACACTTTGTTTTTTTATTTAACAAATATTTTTATTGTAGGTGATGCCTGTTGTGTAGTGGCTGCAGGAGTGTGTTCAGCCTCACACACACACACACACACACACACACACACACACACACACACTTTGGGCGTTAGAGGTTTGTTTATGGTTTGTTAATCCGACTCAGACATGACCAGACTGGTCTGTGGCTGCTACGACGTCATTCTATCACTACAACCCTCTGACAGACTACACTCAGCAGGTTTCCATCCTGTCAGGAACCTTCTGTCACTTAAACCAAACATTAACCGCAGAGATGAAAGATCCCAAAGGACTAATGAGCGTTCTTCTTGTGTACAGCCTGTTTTGTAAGGCACTGACGGCCTAATTCATCCTTCAGTTCTGAGGACTTAATGACATGTTCACCACAATGACTACATGCTCACTAAACACTGAGTTAGACCACGATTTGAATTCACAGTGCAGCTGGAGTTTTCTTTCTGTTCCTCTGCAGAGACTGGACTTGTTTTCAGCAGACATAAAAACCCTTCTCACGTTTATGGATTTTCAATATTTCATCGAACTTGTCCAGACTGGCTGATCCTCAGCTGCTCTTGTTGACAAAGAAGCAGGTGGACAAAACCAAAAACTTTTACATACTTTAAAACTTTTCAGACCTCCCACATCAACAACATCACAAGCGACGGTCAGAAGGTCGAGGATGTAAAAGGTCAAAAGCCAGAGCTGCCTGGAAACAGCTGCGATGGAAGAAGTCACGGTGACTCCAGACTGAACTGATGGAGGAAAGACAAGCACCGACGTGAGTCTCATATTAAACAAAAACACAGCAAACGAGACAGAGAGAAGAAGGCGAAGCCAAAACCCCAAAAAATAGAGAGAAACAGTGAGACAGGTAGAGAGGGGGAACAATACAATGATTTATGGCCCCTTGTATTCTAATGAACTCTTTGCAAACACGGTCTGCAGTAATAAATTACCCACTTTGAACCAAAACAGTGCAGAGGAAAATATACACCCTGACAGCTCCAGCACACACATACAGCAGGGTGTGTGTGTGTGTGTGTGTGTGCACTGACCTGTATTTAGCATTTTTAGCACTGTTGTTGCACCATATCTCCTGCTGCACACTGCCCATAGGCAGGTGTGTCACAGTGGGAACCAAAGTCAGGGTCCTGTGTGTTTTAACAACCCAACCTCTTCCTGTTATTTTCATAATAAAGTCTTTTATGTCCCTGACACACGAGGCATTGAGAACAAGGCAGACCTGTTTGTGATCAGGCTGTGGGAGAAACAGTAAAGTTTATTAAGACGAGCTTGGACAGAAAGCAGCTCCCACAGACAACGACCAGGTAAGGAGGCACGGACAAACAGAATAAAAGGGAACTCCTGTTTCAAACCAACCAAGCTCCACTTTTCTCTTTACTTCAGTTTGTGAACGTCCTCAATCAAACTGGTGATGTGGCAGAAAAACCTCAAACGAGGGTCTTAATCCACTTTTAATCCACCTCTTTATGGATTGCAGGGAGCCAGGAAGCAAATCAGGGCCCAAATGACTGATTACCAAGCAGCTGCGGTCAAATAGAGCAGTTATGTGTTAATACTCCCTGCAGTTTACAGCAGTGCCACATCAATCTGATAAGGGCCCGCTTCTATTTATTTGATTTATTTGCGTGGTCACATATAAGCTGTGTTTTGACAGCAGCTAGGGGGATAAGATTAGGTAATAATCCTGGACAGGTCTTAGTTGACATCGGTATTGAGTGGTGTAAATTTGCAATTAACCAAATTATAGAAACAAATTGATTTGCAGAGAATCTGGGGCTTTTGGGGCCTTCAACACTGTAATCCTTCCACAGCTCCAGACCTCCACCTCACCTCAGGAACCACATTTTCCTGCCTGTGCTGATGATGATAAGACTCCTCAGGAAATGTGCAAACTGCCACAGATGAGACCCATGACAACAACATTAAACTGAATGCTGAGTGTAACAGGGACCAGGCCTGATACAGGTCTGGGTTACTTGTAATTGAGCAGAGTAATGGAGACCTCTACAAGTTGTGAGTCACAACATCATCTAATCTAAATTCACTGGTAATTGCCCAGCTGGGCTCAGTCGGGTCAGCTGATGTTTTCCACACCAAACCCTCTGCAGAGTTTCGGGGGGCTGGAATGAGGTTTTGGTGCAGCTCTGATGCGCAGCTGCTGTCTCAGCCTGCTCGGGTTAAGATTTAAAGGGGAAGGAGCACGCCTACTGGGAATCCTCACAAGTGCAGCAGTCCAAATATACGTGTGTGCTGAACGCTCCTGACTCTGCTGTCATCCTGCCAGAATACACACTGTGCTGCTTCCTCCTGCATATGGTTGAATTAATGTGAGCGAGAGCGAGATCAAGAGATGAAGAGAGTAAATCTGTTTTCCTGAATCTCGTCCCAGTGTTTGTCTTTGTCTGTTTTAATTAACAGACAGCTGATAGGAATAAACCGAGAGTGATTCCTGGCAAACACAGCCCTCTGTGTGTGTGTGTGTGTGTGTGTGTGTGTGTGTGTGTGTGTGTGTGTGTGAGAAAATCACTTTAACCATTTGGTGGTTCCAGTGCAACAAAATGGTCACAAATTACAGACTCTCAGGCATCCTCCAAAAACCAGCTCCAGACGTTGCTGTGAGCAGAGAGAAGCTGCAGTGGAACCAGAGACTGTAAACAGTGACGGCCGTTCTCAGGTTCTGGAGCTGGTTTCTGGAAACAGACAGGCCTCCCATTGCTGGTGAGGAAGAACCATGTGAGCCAGGTCAGCGGTGTGGCTCCCTGACTGTGGTTTTAATAGTTTTTGGACAACAATGGAGGTCTACGGCTCAGACCCATAAGCTGAACCAGGTTCTGGATTTACACACATTCATTGGTGCTGCCAGTCTCTGGATGGGATCTGGACTCAGGGACACACAACAGACAAACAAATACTGTGCATGTAACAGCAGCAAATCTCTCTGAACATATGATCTGTATTTAACCTGATCTGTGCACACAAACTATATGTGACCTGTGCATCAGCTGTGTGGTTTTAATAACTACACTGTTAATCCCATCATGGCCACAATAAAAACCACCTGAACTGGTCTCCTGTATGTGGCTGACGGAGAGAAACAGCCTGTCTGTTCACATTTCACTCCACATGTTCCCCATCTGTTCACAACAGCAGTGTAGACTGGAAACACTGAACCAACACTGACACCACTTCACATTGATCAGCAGGTCAACAACACATCTTGTGTCTGATGAGTTGGTGCTAAAGACCAGCACAGGATCATCGGACAGGTGGCCGTAACACACGAATTCACACACAAACCTGTATTTCTATGCATGTGAGGACAGTAACTTAATATCCCTGCAGGATTCATGTAAACACAACGAGCTGTGCAAACCCTCCTTCACCTCCAACACCAGAAACAGTCTAAATACCATGAGTCTCACACTGAGGAGGACCGGTCCAGTCCGAGGCCTGACGGAAATCTGTTCAGGATTCATCAACATTTATATTTTCAACCCGCAACATGTGAACAAGCTGGAAGACGCCAAACTGAAATTGTGTTTTGCAGTTAAACTCTGTGCTCCTGAACGAGCTGATCACTGAAAGCTTCAAACAACTTGTGTGTGTGTGTGTGTGTGTGAGTGAGAGTGTGTGTGTGTGTGTGTATGTGAGTGAGAGTGTGTGTGTGTGTGTGTGTGTGAGATAAATGGCTTCAGGATGAAATGAAGTGCAAAGCTGCAGACCAAACATAACTTTATTATTTCCCTTTCTTCGTCTCCCCTCTAACTAATAAAGCAGATGAAGAAAGATACACGAAAGGATAAAAGAGGAAGGAAGACAAAACCAGACAAAAACACCATTACTACATTTTTATGACATGTCCAATAATATTTATGACTTAATATAGTGTAGAGCATCACACTCTAAAGCTTAACATTGTTATTCAGTCTGGTTTTACTTTGCAGCACAGCAGCAGTAGCCTGGAGGAAACATTCATCCAGACTCAGCAGAGAGAAATGTGGCTCAGAGGCCACGTCCTGAAGGAAATGAAATGGAAACGACACATTCTTCAGGCAGCAGAGGCACCGCCATATTTACACTGCACCTTTTCATTTTCATCATCAGAATGAGCTCATGCGGCAGCGTGATCACTATGCCACTTTGTCATCTTTGACTGTTAAAGGAACAGTTCACCTAAATTACAACAAACTGTTTTCAGCCATGCAGACAGATCTGCTTTTATTTACCCAGACCAGAAGATATTCAGTATTTTTTGCTGCCACTCCAATACAGCAGAGGTAGACTGAAATTTGTTTGAGGTGTGTTCGTCATATTGGGTTATTTTAATTGTAAAGACCTCACACTGTGGGCACAGAAGAACAAAAATACACTCCTATGTGGCCAAACTCGTGTGTGTTCTTAGTCTGGGACCGTTTTTCTTGACTTCAATCAGAAGCCAAAGTGTCCAATAATATTTTACGGACAACTTTGAGGCAGTTAGGGGAAGGGTCATTTCTCTTCTAAAATAAATAACACAGAGGAAAGCCAAATAAAACTTTTCAAAGGTGTCCAAGGTGAGAGAGTTTAGAAGTTTAGGAGCCATAAATTTAAAGGTCAGTCTGCTTTAATGTTAAGCCTGGAGGGAGGAACAGCCAACAAGAAGTGATCAGGGGCTATCAGACCCGCCTGCAGAGCAGAGCTGCAGCAGGTCTCCGATGTAGGCAGGTATCTGCTACAGCTTTAAAATGATCACAAGCGTTTTGAACAGGATCCTGAATTTAATGGGAAGACATCAGAATGAGAGTACCTGGGTAATACCACTGTGAACACCTTTATACAATCCAGGGTTGTCTTTGCAGTGATAGAAGAGAATAAAAATCTCCACCTCTGTTTAAGGCACAAAAAGCTAAAGTGTAGAAATATTTCTCATTTGAAAAAAACAATATGAAAGCATTAAATCTCCTTATTACTTGCCCAAGAGGAAGCAGGACCAAACCAAAGAATACAGGACCCAGAACAGATCCTTGGGGTACACCACAAACAGAATTACAGATCAGGACATATAAGGTAAGGGGAGTATTCACTAAGGACTTGCAGACTTTTTTAGGCACTAAATTGCTTATGTCCTTCTTGGCTGAAAGATTGCAGTGAGTTTCTGCACAGGTGAAAAGAAAAATGGTGGTGCTGAGGTACAAAATATGGGAGGAGGTAATGGAAATCAGCACGACTGCTTCTTCCATATAGTACAGTTGACTTATTAAGTAGACTTTCATATTCCAAGTCCCGCAGCAGAAAAGACTGTTTCTCTAATATCCATGACTTTGGAGACGTGCACCACACAGCACAACAACCCAGCAGCAGATCAGATTTTTTGGGACATTATGAAATACACTGTTGTTGGGTTGTTCTGTGACTGAACTTATAAAACAGCCCTTGACAGACGTGTTGTGAATGATCTGAATGCGACATTGACGACACAGCGATTTGGGTTCTGTGAGTCTGAGCTCAACACAAACAGAAATGTTGTTGTCAAAGAGTCAGGTTTGTATGAATCAAACTGTGGTTTCTGTGCTCTGTTCTCCTTAGCATGTCGTCTCCATTCTGTCTCTCCTTCACTTTGTTCTCTCGCCTTTGTCTTTCCGTCTCCTACGATCTTCCATCTCTTTCTTTCACTCTCTCTCTCTCCTTCACATCTGTCTTTATTGTTTAAGCTCGCTCGCCCGCTCGCTGACTCTCTCGGTCTGCACCAACTGCAACCTTTAGGTTTCTTCTGCTTCACTGCGTTAGTCTGCTCATCACGTATCTGATGTTATACTGTAAGAACAGGACGATCTTCTCTGCTGTTGTTGTTGCCTCGGGAGCTTCTTAACACACACACACACACACACACACACACACACACTCATGTTTGTCCTTCTATAGCTGTGAGGAGGCTCTGACATAACCCATCCCTAAGCTCCTAACCCTAAACTAAACCTGGTTCTGACGTTGTAAACCCCAAACCCAGGTCCTCATGAAGCTCCCTGAAGGTTAGAGGGTCGGAGAAAATATCTTCTCAGTGATGGTATTAAAGTAAAATCTGTCCTCAGGACCACAGACACATGCTGAGAGCTGCTTAGTGCTGCAGCTGAAGCTGTTTTGACTTCTGTCACATTCAGTCTTTTTACAGCCGGATCATTTCCATCTGCTAAAGGGAAACTTGTTTTATTATTCCCCACCCTCTGTCTCATGTTAGGGTTTATTGGCCACTGTTTTTTAAGTCGAAGTGACAAGCAGCCGGACGTGAAAGATTGCCAGTCATTTCGCAGCAGCAGGTTGGGGCTCAGGAACAGAGGTGTGCTCTGATCCCCGGCAGATAATGTATTGTCAACACATTTGGCTGCTGCAGGTGTATCATTTTCTCTAAAGGAACATTTTCTCCTTATAAACATTATTTAGAGCTCCAAGCTTTGTCGTGCCCACACATGACAGAGGAATGTGTGACAGCTGAATCCTGAACAGCTGCACAATCTCAGCAAATCAAACATAAATTACTACTACTGGACCAGTCCTTAGAATTTACAGCTCATTGTTTAAGAAATTATGGAGACACTTTTAGGTGGAAAATACAGGTGGAGCTGAGTTCATCATGGGAAGCCCAGCTGCTGTAATTGCTGACTCAGGTGGTTCAAGGTCCTTACCTGGTGGCAGATCTCGTGGACGACCACCATAGTGAGCTCCATCTGATAAGACGATGACGACACGTCCGCGTCCAGCAGGATCTTCTGCTCCACGAAGACGCTCAGGCCCCAGTTCTCCATGGCGGCGTAGGGATGTTTGGGCACCGCCAACAAATCTGAAAACCACACACAACAACACATGATGGCTTTTCAACACACACCAAATGTGCTGCTCTGTTAATAAACTCCCAATCAAATCATCCAATGAGCCCCCACCATTTAAATAAAATGTAGTGGTGGCTCTGACAGAATGACTGCTGGCATCAGAGGAGATCCCATTCTGTGTTAAAATTAAACTCATGAGTCATTTTAACAACCTGTCAACGCTTCCTTTTATCCCCACAACATGGATATATGGGGATTTTCAGCTATAACTCAAACATACATCTGAATGAGAGAAGCAGACAGACGATATGGAGAAGGAAGAATAAAGGAGGAAGGAGAAGATAACAGAGGATGATGATTCCTGAGAGTCAAGAGGGACAGAGGAGGTGAGGACGGCGTATTTATTAGAGGGGAGCAGCAAGAGTAGAGTTGCCTTGCTGGACAGTGGTCAAGAAGAAGTGGAAGTTAGCCAGAGTTAACTGATGAGTCCAGATGAGTCTGCTCAGGCTGACCTCTCTGTGTCCTACAGGCTCTTCTTTGAATTTGATGACGAACATGATGTTCAGCTGTGTTTTCTACTGATGTTAATAAGGACGATGACGTCCTGAGCCCTGTCACTGGACTGACCTTAACTTTGTGTGACAAAGAAATAAAATAAACACAGGTGCCTCACTCACTGTGTTGCAGCCCAAACTAAACAACCAAATCTTTGTTATGGCTTTTTCTCAACAGTTTGAGACATATGGAGTTTACACTGGTGGGTAGTGACTCCAGCAAACAGCCACATCCTGGACTCTAAACCCCAACATTGACCAGCAGCCAGAGAAGTGTTGGCCTGCTGCCTGCAGCCTCACTGCTACACTTTCAGTGGCTGTTTGTGTTATTGATTGTTATGCATTTTGATTTTTGTAACTGCTGCAAAGACTAAGTTCTCAGCTTTATGTGCCCCACAGCTTCCTACCCTGGGAAGATAAATGATGCATATTGTTTTACATCCACTCAATGCCGGCACATCATGTTAGTGTGCCCTCGCAGCTGCACCCAGAACTCTAAACCGTCGATACGTGCACAGATCCACACTGGTACAGAGGCTACTGACGAGATCGATGAGCTCAGACAGGAAAACGCAGGTTTGTCTGCAAATACGTTGAACTTGGCTCAGTTTCCACTAGAATTTACGTGTCTCACATGCTGCTTCTACATGATGTTCGACATCATGTAGACCAGAATCGTGACCAGAATCTTCCAGTTCACAGGGCCAGATGTATGATGTTGCTGACGGACTTTCTGGACTTATAAAACTTGTCCAACAGTTATATAAACTGCAGCTCAGTGTTGGACATCTAATAAACCCTCACATGTTTGGATCTCTTCCTCATCTCACCGCTGCCTGAAGCAACACTGCCACCAGTCTCTTTTATTGCAAGCTGTTTTTGTCAGACTGCCTGTGAAGATACACTGATTCCAGCAGTGTCTGTGTGCACCACATTAAGAGATCTGGGACTCGGAGAAGGAGCAGTGCAATCAGTGCTTGACAGAAAATACGTCTCAGTCATGTGTTGAGGTATAAACCACACTGATCGATGTTAATAATAATAACTGTGTGGAATGACGCTGGAGCTCTGTGGAGCCTCTTTCGGCTGCTGGTTCTGCCTCAGTGTTTCCTGCTGAAAACAGAAATGGAACAGTTGAGTTTGTTTGAGTTTTTTAAATGAAAAGTGAGAAAGAAAAGAGGAGGAGCAGGAAATGGCCTGATTAAAGAGGAGAAAAGGTGAAAATGAGCTTTCACACCACAACAAAAAGTGAGGAGGAAGAAGAGGTGTCTCTCCAGTAAATGAGTGAGCAGAGTCCAGGTCCTCATTTAAATTTAAAATCTTAATCTTTGGCTTTTCAGCAGCAGCGACCTCCGGCTGTGTGCCAGGATCGTCAGTATGTTCAGTGGCATTCAGCCGCCCAGGTGAGGCCTTCCTCTCCTCTGTCTCAGATTCATTCACTTCTTACCTTCGCTGACTTTCAGAGACACAAAGACGTGAAACTGAAAAGAAGAGATGGAAGCTCCATAACAGGCAACATGATGAATCTCAGAGTTGAGATTTCCTAAAAACACAGTCCTCAGGGGCCCAGCCTACTGCATGACCTGTTCTCCCTAAACTCAGTGCAAACACCAGCTTTTTGGTTCAATGTTGTTTTATCCATTAAACATTTGTGCTTAGAGCCAGAAAAAGGGCAAAAATGACACCTGCTGCTTTGTGTCAGAGAAACACTGATGTAAATTTGTTTTCCTGACACCTTCTCTCTGCAGAAAAAGCACTTCACAGCTCAGTTTGTTCAGGTTGTTTTAGTTTCTCCACATGGACCTGAGTCAGGCTGAACCTGTCAATCATCTGAGCAAACAATGATGTCACTGCAGTTTGATAGCTGCCATCACACGGTCTGTGGGTTAGTGCAGAGAACACACACACACACACACACACACACACACACACACACAAACAAACAAACACGTTTCCATTAACCCCTTGAACCGAAGGCAGTTTCTGATGAATCCCTGCATCAACCCCCCCACCCATGTAGACTCCATTACCCAGCATGCATCTCAGTGGCAGAGGCCATAGTGAAGCCCCACTGTGTTTAAAGGTATGGAGGACTGTGTCAGCCTGAAGGATCGAGACCCTGAACATGTCTCAGAGTAACATGGGAATAAATGTTAAAAGAACAGAGATTTACTGTCACTGCTCAGCTCCAGCCTCTAATTAATTTAAAACTAATTAAGTACATAATGCATCACAAATATATATGTTGCCATGGAAACCCAATCACGTGGCAGCCGCCGCTCTTCGGCTGACTGTGATTGGCTGGCAGCTTATTATTCACATGGCTGGGGCTCAGACAGCAGAACTGATTGGCTGGCTGAGGGGAAATGGGAGTGTGATTGGTTTAACTTAAGGGGAAAATGCAAATGAGGCTGTTTGGTTTAAGGCGGTATATGCAAATGAGACATTATACTCAATAGGCATTTAAATTAAAATGAAATGAATCGTTTCCTTTTACTGCAGAATGAGCCCTTCAGGACGTTTCAGTGACACACACACACAGACAGACACACAGACACACACACACACAGACACACAGACAGACACACAGACACACACACACACAGACACACAGACAGACACACAGACACACAGACACACACACACACACACACACAGAAACACACACACACACACACACACACAGAAACACACACACACAGTCAGGTGAAATATTACCTGAATTAGTTTCAGTTCACCCTCATGTGCTCACTCTGCTGTTTCACCTGGATTCTGTCTCTGCCTGAAGCTTCAGTTTTATTATTTATTTTTTCTTACTGTCAGAAATGGAGAACAGCTACATATATTTGCTCATTTGGACTTTGCAGCCAACGATGCATCCTGGGTCCAAAGATGCACTACAGAGTCCTTAGTCTAAGCCAAATGTTATTGGTGAACTTCCAGATATAAAGTCAGCCCAGTTTGTGCACAGTCATGTCTAAAGTCTAAAAGTCCGGTTAATGTGGCCTTTTAATTTGCCTCTTACAGGAAAGACAACAAATCACTGGAGTCCTGTTTTGGGGCACTTCCCTTTTTATATAGAAGTGAACAGAACATATTGTGCCCAACTAACAAAGAGGCAGCTCCTGTGTATTGTGGGTGAACCCTGATGAACTGCTGCTGGGTGGTGCTGTCTCTGCTTCAGGACAACAGATTCACAGGGTGTATGATTGGCTGCTGCACTGGCTGACTTTGTGTGTGTGTGTGTGTGTGTGTGTGTGCGTGCGTGTGTGTCTAGATACGTCAGCCGTTAGCAGGCGGGAAGATTAATTGATCTGATAATGATAATCTGTGTGGACGGATCATAGAATGGATCTGTGTTAACTCAGAGCCAAGACGCAGATCTAAAGTGCTTTTTGTCTTCACACCTGTGGTAAAAGCAACAAACAATGAAATTTAGCTGCATAAGAAAATAACTGACAGCCCTGTTCCCAACAAATATGACTCATTTGAATTTGGCACAGCCCAGTATCCCCAAAACAACAACGCTGCACAACACAATTAATGTCCAGTGCAGAAAAGAACATGTTTATGTGCTGAGGTGGAAGGTGAAGGCGCAGAGTCCAATTTTCCTGCAGGAAACAGAGGAATGTCATCTTTTCCAACACCCACACACAGTGTTTGGTTTACTGCCAACAGATGTGGTATTTTTCCCACCCAAATTGTACTGCAGTAACGCTGTGCAGGTACTGCAGATAACACTGCAGAGTACTTGTGGTTCCTGACCTGCTGCCTACGTGCTGCTAGCTTCTTCACCACATTGGTTCATTCACCCCCTAAATTTTAATGATGGACTCACACTCCTGATGTTCTTTATTTTCAGGGGCTTCAGGATTTTTGGACCTCAGCTCACTGTCAGGTTTTCGTGTCTCCCTTCGCTCAGTGTTTGCAGATTTTGGTGCAGGGCCCAGGGGTTGGTCGCCCACACCCACAGATGCTCCTGTTCTCAGTATCAGTCACACTCCAGTTTTTGTTTCCCTGCTTCCTCTCTCTCTTCCTCTCTGCGGTCCAACTCCACTTGTCCACCAATTATCTTTAGCTCGTTCAGATAAGAGCTGCTCCATATTCATCAGAAGAAGAGAGAAGAGCACAGACTGAATGTTAAAACGCCTTCACAGCCACCAGGCGACCTGCAGCCGCAGAGCGAGGCACCAACAACCAACAGCTACAGGCTGAAATCTTCATTACACCCCATAATAACAAAATGCTGTACAGAATAAATAACACGCTGATGATTTAGCTGTTCTTAGAGGTGCAGCTACAAAACATAAGAGCTTGTCTGAGGGTGGTGCTAAAGGAGCTATCATGAGCTCATCCAAAACTTAGAAGGTTCAAGGACGGAGGAATGTGCTCATGGAATTTTGTACATGGACAAAAGTATGTGGACATGTATAATCTAGTGGTGAGAAGTAACTCAGGATTTTTATTCAAGTACTTAAGTTCAACCCTGAGGTATTTGTACTTTACTGGAGTATTTCCATGTTCTGCTACTTGATCCTTGGACTTCACTACATGTCAGAGTCAAACCTTGGACTTTTTCCTGCTCTACATTTATCTGATAACTTTAGTTCCTTTTCAGAATCAGATGGATCCAACAAAATACAGACTGATCAACTTTATTGATCCCTGGTGGGAAACTCCCAAGATACCCAGCAGTATGGAAAGTACTTCAAATTAGAAGTATATAAGGTACACGCACGCGCGCGCACGCGCACACACACACACACACACACACACACACACACACACACAGTGAAGCAAACTGATCGTGAAGATGTTGAGCTGTCTGTCCTCATACAAACTCAAAATCTCTCTGTGCTGCTCTGCACAAGTGGAAAATCTATTTTTGAGTGAGTGTGTGTGTGTGTGTGTGTGTGTGTGTGTGTGTGTGTGTGTGTGCGCACAGAGGAGACTCAGAGGACAGTGACCATCAGATCGCCCAGGGACGGCTGATTGGCTTGGCTCATTTCCAGCCTGGCCAATCAGAGGCCCTGATTTCCCTGCAGCGATAAAAGCTGAGGAACATTTTACAGCCGAGCAGAGACGACCTTTAAACTAAAGTATCATAACACACCTGGAAACGTATCATTTCATCTTCTAAATGACCTGATTAGTCTCGTCAGCTGCCCCGGCTGCTGAAAATGTTATTTTTAGACGTTCTGTTGGAGGTCGAGTCGCTGCACTGACTTTCTGTTTTTTAATAACTTCTTTGTATTAATTAATTTTGTCGTCTCTTGTTGCCAGTTGTGCTCTGAATGAAATGAAACCAGCTCAGTGAAAATACAACCCTACGTCAACACAACTGAGGTGGGTAAGAGGTTTTATTGCTTCTTTATAAACTGTTTTACTTTTACATAGATTATCAAAGGATCATGGGAGTTAGCTCCATGAATTGAAAAGGATCTGATCCTGCAGAGCCTCCAAGATGAATTTGTGTTACTTTATTTCTGAACTCCCCTAAGATTAAAACGATACCGTTAGAACAGTTAGTTCTAGTGAGTTACTTAGAGTTAGTTAGTAGTCAACTCAATAAGACGATACCGTTAGAACAGTTAGTTCTAGTGAGTTACTTAGAGTTAGTTAGTAGTCAACTCAATAAGACGATACCGTTAGAACAGTTAGTTCTAGTGAGTTACTTAGAGTTAGTTAGTAGTCAACTCAATAAGACGATACCGTTAGAACAGTTAGTTCTAGTGAGTTACTTAGAGTTAGTTAGTAGTCAACTCAATAAGACGATACCGTTAGAACAGTTAGTTCTAGTGAGTTACTTAGAGTTAGTTAGTAGTCAACTCAATAAGACGATACCGTTAGAACAGTTAGTTCTAGTGAGTTACTTAGAGTTAGTTAGTAGTCAACTCAATAAGACGATACCGTTAGAACAGTTAGTTCTAGTGAGTTACTTAGAGTTAGTTAGTAGTCAACTCAATAAGACGATACCGTTAGAACAGTTAGTTCTAGTGAGTTACTTAGAGTTAGTTAGTAGTCAACTCAATAAGACGATACCGTTAGAACAGTTAGTTCTAGTTAGTTACTTAGAGTTAGTAGTCAACTCAATAAGACGATACCGTTAGAACAGTTAGTTACTTAGAGTTAGTTAGTACTTACCTCAATAAGACGATACCGTTAGAACAGTTAGTTCTAGTGACTTAGAGTTAGTTAGTACTTACCTCAATAAGACGATACCGTTAGAACAGTTAGTTCTAGTGAGTTACTTAGAGTTAGTTAGTAGTCAACTCAATAAGACGATACCGTTAGAACAGTTAGTTCTAGTTAGTTACTTAGAGTTAGTTAGTAGTCAACTCAATAAGACGATACCGTTAGAACAGTTAGTTCTAGTTAGTTACTTAGAGTTAGTTAGTAGTCAACTCAATAAGACTATACCGTTAGAACAGTTAGTTCTAGTGAGTTACTTAGAGTTAGTTAGTAGTCAACTCAATAAGACGATACCGTTAGAACAGTTAGTTCTAGTTAGTTACTTAGAGTTAGTTAGTAGTCAACTCAATAAGACGATACAGTTAGAACAGTTAGTTCTAGTGAGTTACTTAGAGTTAGTTAGTAGTCAACTCAATAAGACGATACCGTTAGAACAGTTAGTTCTAGTGAGTTACTTAGAGTTAGTTAGTAGTCAACTCAATAAGACGATACCGTTAGAACAGTTAGTTCTAGTTAGTTACTTAGAGTTAGTAGTCAACTCAATAAGACGATACCGTTAGAACAGTTAGTTACTTAGAGTTAGTTAGTACTTACCTCAATAAGACGATACCGTTAGAACAGTTAGTTCTAGTGACTTAGAGTTAGTTAGTACTTACCTCAATAAGATGATACCGTTAGAACAGTTAGTTCTACTGAGTTACTTAGAGTTAGTTAGTAGTCAACTCAATAAGACGATACCGTTAGAACAGTTAGTTCTAGTGAGTTACTTAGAGTTAGTTAGTACTTACCTCAATAAGACGATACCGTTAGAACAGTTAGTTCTAGTTAGTTACTTAAAGTTAGTTAGTAGTCAACTCAATAAGACAATACCGTTAAAACAGTTAGTTCTAGTTAGTTACTTAAAGTTAGTTAGTAGTCAACTCAATAAGACGATACCGTTAGAACAGTTAGTTCTAGTGACTTAGAGTTAGTTAGTACTTAACTCAATAAGACGATACCGTTAGAACAGTTAGTTCTAGTGACTTAAACTTAGTAGTCAACTCAATAAGACGATACCGTTAGAACAGTTAGTTCTAGTGAGTTACTTAGAGTTAGTTAGTAGTTACCTCAATGAGACGATACCGTTAGAACAGTTAGTTCTAGTGAGTTACTTAGAGTTAGTTAGTAGTTACCTCAATGAGACGATACCGTTAGAACAGTTAGTTCTAGTTAGTTCTAGTGAGTTACTTAGAGTTAGTTAGTTACCTCAATGAGACGATACCGTTAGAACAGTTAGTTCTAGTGACTTACTTAGAGTTAGTGAGTAGTCAACTCACTAAGACGATACCGTTAAAACAGTTAGTTCTAGTTAGTTACTTAATGTTAGTTAGTAGTCAACTCAATAAGACGATACCGTTAGAACAGTTAGTTCTAGTGACTTAGAGTTAGTTAGTACTTAACTCAATAAGACGATACCGTTAGAACAGTTAGTTCTAGTGACTTAAACTTAGTAGTCAACTCAATAAGACGATACCGTTAGAACAGTTAGTTCTAGTGAGTTACTTAGAGTTAGTTAGTAGTTACCTCAATGAGACGATACCGTTAGAACAGTTAGTTCTAGTGAGTTACTTAGAGTTAGTGAGTAGTCAACTCACTAAGACGATACCGTTAGAACAGTTAGTTCTAGTGACTTACTTAGAGTTAGTGAGTAGTCAACTCACTAAGACGATACCGTTAGAACAGTTAGTTCTAGTGACTTACTTAGAGTTAGTTAGTAGTTACCTTAATAAACCAGGAGAATCAGCATCAGTTTCAGCACAAAGGAAAAACTAACATGTTTCCATCTGGGACTGGTGCAGACAAGTGCTGCTACTGAAGAAGAAGAGAGTAAAGAGATGATGTGATCAAACGAGTGCCAGTCAGGCCTCAGGTGAAAAGGTGGAAAATGAAGAATAGAAATTTAATAGTTCCAGCTTCTCCGGTGAGAGGATTTTCCACTGTTCCCAGTTTGACGTCAGTGAAGATAATGAACAGAATCTTTAATTGCAAAAGTAAAGTCAGACGTGTGTGAATTGAAAAAGCAGACGAGTCAGGTGGAAGGAAATGTTGGACCTGTACGTGCACAGTGTCTGTGAACATGTTAACAGCTTAGACATTTCTTTTATTAAACGGCGGTTAAATAACAAAGTGTCAGTGCTGACTGCTGGGCTGAGGGAGGTGAGTCAGGGACCCCCCAGGGGTCGATTACCTAAACGTGGGCCTCCCACTAACACCAGTGGACAGCTGTCACACTTTCCTGCTGTCAGGTAACCGTGGTCACGCTGAGCGGTGGGAAGAAAAGTAGAAACATGGCAGCAGCTCATTGGCGGTCGTCATGTTTACATTAGAAACAGAAGAGGCGGCGCTCGCTCCACATCAGATCCACCTGGACGAGGAGGATGTTAGAGGCAGATGATGAGATCTCCATGTCTCTCAGCACAGTGAATCTCATTAACCAGCAGATGGGCTGTTTACATAACGTCTTTATTCGGCCTTTCTGTCTGTTTTCACTCTCATTTCTCCATCTGTTTTGTTTATCCGCTCGTTTTCTTCTTCACTCACTCTTCACCGCCTGCCATCTTCATCTCTGCCTTTCTTTCTCTCGTCTGTTCTCACCGTCTGCCTGTTTCTCTTCACATTTTGTCACACGAATCAGTCTTTCACTCAGCCATCTGTTTGCTTCTGTCTCCTCCGCCACGCTCTCGGCTGACCCAGCATCAGCTTTTGTTTTAGCATCGCGTTGACCTCATGTAAACTCTGGACTGAGCGCGCTCCACATCTGCAGTGTCTGTGACCCCGTCATGTGGGGAGTCTTTCAGGCTCCAGTGGTGATTAGACATCCACAGCTGTGAAACTGCAATGGTACATAATTTATAGTGAAGTTTACCCTTTGATTACCCATAATAGCAGCCACACAGTGCACATGAAGGGCAGAAACCTGTTACTGTGCAAAATGGCTTCATACTTTGATGAAGAGTCTCTGTGTTTGTCAGATGTTGTGATTTTAACCATCTTTCATCTAGCGTGTGTCTGTCCATGGTGAAGTATAAGCCCCAGTTTGGTTCTGATATTCTGGACAAACAGGTTCTGACTGAAAATATCTCCTGACAAAAACACAAAGCAGAGATGATACATGCTGCAGGGTGAGCTTTTATATTGTGGTTTACCTCCTAACTCAACATACTGCAACCTAAATAAGGCCAGATGTAAGCAGGTTATTGCAGTTGTTACTAGGAATTTATTACTCTGATGTAAAATGATGTAATACCTTGTTTCTGCAGTTTGGAGATATTTGTTGATTTTATTTTTATTTTTACTTGGTAACTTCTGTAACTTCAGATATAATCAAGAAATACATGATGAAGTATTACGAACCTGACCCCAGAACATATTAATACTGTGTAAAGCTCTTACATTTTATTGTGATTAGCTAGTTACCATATGAGAAGCAGGTGTGTTGTATTAAAATATCGATGTCTGTCAGAGCTGGGAGCTGTTGTCGCAGGTATAAAGAGGCTGAAAGGGGTAAAGATGCTTCTACAGATTCAAGACAAACTCTTATTGGGATTCCTGTGAGATAATCACGAAATGAGGCTGGAGCCGACAGTGTTCAGCATGACAATGATCAAATACAGCAAGAGACAGACAGGTAGACAGACAGGTAGACAGACAGGTAGACAGACAGGTAGACAGACAGGTAGATAGACAGACAGGTAGACAGACAGGTAGGCAGACAGGTAGGTAGATAGACAGACAGGTAGACAGACAGGTAGGTAGACAGACAGGTAGACAGACAGGTAGACAGGCAGACAGACAGGCAGACAGAGGTAGGTAGACAGACAGGTAGACAGACAGGTAGACAGACAGGTAGGTAGACAGACAGGTAGACAGACAGGTAGGTAGACAGACAGGTAGACAGACAGGTAGATAGACAGGTAGATAGACAGACAGGTAGGTAGACAGGTAGGTAGACAGACAGGTAGATAGACAGGTAGGTAGACAGACAGGTAGACAGGCAGACAGACAGGCAGACAGACAGGTAGACAGACAGGGGCAGGCGGAAAAAGAAAATGATTTATGGCTCCTTATACCCAAATGAAGTCTATGCTAACAGCCTCTGTAGTAATAAATTATCACTTCAAACAAAAATACTGCAAAGAGCCAGAATGAGCTAATACAGAAGATTAATTAGCCAGGTTAATGGGATTACACACACACACACACACACACACACACACACACACACACACACACACACACACACACACACACACACACACACACACACACACACACACACACACACACACACACACACACACACACACACCAAGAATATTTAATCCAGTAATTAAACTTTTTTGGTCAAAATGTAATTGGACTTTGTTGTTCTATTTAACACTGAGCTCTTCACCTACAGCCAGTGTGAGTATATGTTTAATATACTTCTAATGTAAAATAATGTGATACACTACATGACAATGAACATTTTGAACGGAGCTTGTGTCCAGATGAAGCTATAAAAACAAGTCATTGCTGCTGTTTGATTTAATCTGTTAGGACATTGTCTTGTTAAATTAAAGGTGTGGGAATATTAAGTCTTATTTTAGAAGTGCAGCTTCTACTATTAACACGTGATCACGGCTGTATAAATGTTTAGATAGACGTCGTATTTTCTAATGTGAAACATATCATCACTGTAGATTAATATTTAATACACAGATTTAGTAGAGGCCCGTACTGTGAAGTTAATGTGCAGATATGATTAATCTCATTTTCTCATTAAAACAAATTCTAATTCAGATCTTCCATAGGAAAATCCCTCATTTTAACCCTTAGAGGATAAAAAAACATTTCATCGCTGCTGCACAATTATATACCACAGGCTGTGATTTACTACACCCTTAAAATTAAGAACAACTTTATCTTGTTAAATAAATGTGTAAGTACCTGTAAGTCAAAACTCAAATGCAAATCTGCCCTTTAAAACAGGTGGGCTGAGCTTCAGATGGACTATGAAATGTGTACAATTATAAGATTAACTGTTAATGAATCTGCTCCTAAAGTAGATTGTTATCATTTTAAATGAAATGTGTAACCACCATAAGTAATAGTTTCTAATCTAATCTACTTAAAGCGGAACATCCATTTAAAACCTGGCATTTAAAGCCTGGAGCTGAGCGGACTCAACATCCAGGTTTGACCATAAAAGGATGTCATCACTGCTGTACAATTATTAGATTAATTCTGATTTAATCCACTTATGAAGTTAATCCTCCTTTGTGGAAGCAGCCTTTGGGCTAATGATCGGGCTCATTATGAGGATGTCAGTGCTGCAGCTCTGTCCACTGGTGTCTGTGTAGCTTCAGGCTGAACCACTTCTGTCTGTAATAACAGAAATGTGAACCGCCTGGAGACACAGGACACACCACACACTGCTCATCAGTATCATTTGTCTTCGATTGAAAAAATTAAAATTAGCTCTTATTTTTAAAACCAAACGGTCCCGGACACCTCCATGTTGACTATGAAGCCACTGTTTATCTTCAGTCAACTATGGGAGGAGATAACCCTGTTTAGACTGAAGCTTTATCTGTAAACGCTGTCGATCACAGATAATACTGGACTGTACCATTTTCATTTTTGTAATCTGCAGGATCATAATGTGGTTTAACAGCAGGTCATACACCAAAAACATGAAGACATCAGGGACGTGTTGGTGTCAGAATGAATCCTGAACATGGATGTTACTAGAGCAGAGTAAAGGAGGAGACATAAAGAACAGGAGCCAATGGATCAACATCAGTTATTGATGGGAATTGGAACATTCAACAACAACTTCCTGCTCAAAAACCTCCAACCTGGAAACTACAGCCTCTGTCATCCTCCTCACATCGTGAAGGCTCAATATGCTGTTTAATTCTGTCCTGCCCTTTTCTACTTCCTAAACCAGAACACGTTTCCAGGACATGCTAAACCCACGCCGTCGCCACGGAAACTACAACGGCTCTGACACGTCCTAATTTGGTCGTTGACACGTGTCCTAATTTGTCCGTTTAGCCGTGGAGGAGGAAGTTAATGACCAACCAAGCAGCAACTGGGAACACAGGAGAGTGTGATGACTTTTATCAGTTTGTTGGGATGTTTCAGACACACACACTCTCTCTCACACACACACACACACACACACACGATTCTGCTCATCTCCAGACCAAATGAGGGTCATTGAGCCACTGTGTCAGTCCAGCCTGTTCAGAATCAAGAGGCTGTATCTGCAAACTGAGTGTTTAGAGATTAAAAGTGATGGTATCTCTTACGCTTCGTTTGATTAGCTAACACACAGTCCTGTGGAGCTTATTCAGGGCTTCACAGCAAAAAGGCAAAAGTTAGAGAGAAACCAGTGAGGACATGTTTTTGGGAGGGTCAGATCGTAGATGCAGTTTTATGTTTACCTGCAGCTTTTATTGTCTCTTCTTTTAGCAGGAACACTGATGTGACATTTTCAATAAAACTAGCCCTGTGAATGAATAATTAATGCTTTGATTGGCTGAAATGGTCAAGGTTGTTGGATATTGTGGGAAAGAATAAAATCTATTTTTTGGAACATTTATTTTTGCATCGTAAAAAAGCAGAAATAGTGTTTCTGCCTGTGTGTTACAGACTTTAGGAGCAGATGTCGGCAACAAAACAAAGTGAAGTGTTAAATTATTTCACTAAGTTGTACAACACAGATGAGTCCTAATTATGCAGGGTGAGGTTTTCTCTTCATGGCTCTTTCTTCAAGCACGATGAGGAGTCATTTCCATCGTCACCAGAGAAATGTTGAACCAAATTGTCTCAAGAAATAATTCTAAGCCCTAATCAGACGTCACTGTGAGCAGAGAGAAGCTGCAGTGGAAACAGAGACTAAACGGTGTCGGCCGTTCTCAGTGTCTGGAGCTGGTTTTTGGAAACAGACGGGCCTCCCATTGCTGGTGAGGAAGAACCATGTGAGCCAGGTCTGCGGTGTGGCTCCCTGCTGGGTTTTAATAGTTTTTGGACAACAATGGAGGTCTACGGCACAGACCCATAAGCTGAACCAGGTTCTGGATTCACACACATTCATTGGTGCTGTCAGTCTCTGGATGGGATCTGGACTCAATAGCAGAAAAAAGAAAAAGAATCACCAGCCAGTCCCAGGCCCACCACAGGCTGGAGAGCACATTTCCACATCTGCTGCTAAAACGTCTGAGCTCCTGTACCACAGCTCTTTAGACATTCAGCAATTAGCAGCATTGCAGAATACTTTAATTCACACACACACACACACACACACAGAGACGTGGATGTTTTGTGCACTAACTGTAACTGTACTGTTTCTCCTCCACCTGCCAATAAAAGAAATTTGAATTTCACAGCGAGGGAGAGCAGATGGATGCAGAGAGTGGGAGAGAAGTTACCATGGCAACGGATGCTGGGTCACTGAGTCGGTGAGAGGCCAGTGAACTCGACTCTGGTTTCAACGTGTGTGTGTGTGTAGCCCTGTTCTATATTCAGACAAAGAGGGGGTGTGTTTCAGAAAATGACAAAGGTGAAACACAGCAGAGAGAACGATGGAGGTGTGTTTGTGTTTGTGTTTGTGTGTGTGTGTGTGCACAGCTTTCCGTGGTTGTGTGGAAAAACCAGCGTTGTGTGGACATTTCACCTTCAAAGAGCTGTTAGGGTGGGATCAGGTGTAGGCTGGGGTCAGGTGAGGGACTGGGGGTTACGCTTTTATTCACTTTACTTAAAATAAGAGACAGAACACAAGTTAGTTCATCCTGAAGGAAACTGTGCCAAACACACCTGCAAATCACACTAAAGTACAGGTACAGATGTGCAGACTGATGTGTTTGTATATAAAACCAGCTAACCTCAACTATATCACAACTATATCACAGTTTGATATCAGTCATATCTCATCTCACACTGACCAAAACAAAACAGCTGCTGTTTGTTCACTAATCATCTTGAGCTCCAAGTAGCTGATACAAACCAAGCAACTTGATCTTTCTACATCATCCATAGCTACAAGATCAATATCCACCTTTAGCTTTTAGCCAGTTGGTTCTTTAGGAACAAACTGAGCTGGACTGACCAGCACAGTAACTGAGTCGGGACCTTCAGATGTTCATCTGGTCTCTGAGCAGCTACCGAGTCGCCCGATGGAAAAACACCAGGACACAGTTTTAACTGGAGCTGATGAAGCAACAGCAGCAAATTATAGACGGTTCTCTGTCAAATATGAGGATTGTGGATGAATACTCCTGCTGCATTAATGTGTATGTTGAACTTTACTGCAGTAGTTGTGTAGGATTGGACCAGTTTGAAGTACTTTATAAACTGTGGGTAACTTCATCTGCAGCAGAGCATCATATTCTACAAGCTCTCACATGTTTGAAGTCATTTAAAAAGAAGCTCCAGCTGTCAGATATATGCAGTGCAGTAAAAAGTACAATATCTTCCTCTGGAGTGTAGTGGAGTCGAAGTATAAAGTGTCATAAAATGCAAATACCCCAGTAAAGTACAAAGTACCTCAAACTGTATTTGAATGGAAATGTACTTAGTAATGATCCGTCACTGGTGTAAACATGTTTCAGTCGCTACGATGTGAGTAATACATGCACACAGGAAAACACAACTGACTGACAACACACACACACACACACACACCTCTGCCTACAGGTAGTACTGCTGTCGCCACGGTAACCGATCAGCAGCAGGCCTCCAGAGTTGTATTTCAGCTCCATATGTCACATAAGAGGAAAACAAGCCCCACACCTGTGGACAGGTGGTGCTTTCACAGAGGATTTACATTCATGGTACTACGATGACAACAAAAGGACACACAAACTGTTTTACCCAGTAATGACAAACAGACCAACACCTTCATCTTCTTCACAGTCATCCATATGTTTAACCTGATAAAAGCTGCACCAACCAGACTCCGCAGCGTGCACAGGTTTCCTGAGCAGACGTCCACTCTTCAAAAGTTTAGTTTTAAACCCCATGAAGCCCAATTACTGCAGAGACACAAGGATCCACTCACACCATCGATCAATACTGAGATCAATCAGCGTTTCCTCAGGTGACCTGGTGTCTGTGTGTGTCTTACTGTATGTTTTTTGGAAAATGATCTTTTCTGTCTTCGTCTCTGCTGGTTATTGTCGCCTGCGCTTTCATCTATTTTCTGCCATTTGTTCAGTTGCTTGTCTTTTATTCTGACAGCAGGAAGCACACACACATAATCACAATCTTTAGTGAACACTGCAGTGTGTGTGTGTGTGTGTGTGTGTGTGCACGTTATATAACAAGCTCTCTTCTCATGTTGAAGTGACATTAAAATAGCTGCCTCTGCTTCACACTCCGTCTTGTCTTTGTCTTTAAAAGCACCAATTAAAGACATTTAATCACTGCACTGTCTGGACGAGTTACATTCAGACACATAGAGAGAGAGAGACAGAGACAGAGATTCATTTGTCCTGTGTGTCTTTAGGTGAAACTCAGCCCGTGTTGCAGTGAACTGGAAAAGCCCCAAAAACTCTCTCAAGAAACATTTTTCCACTGCTTCTGTTTGTCAGTGTGATCAGTCACACAACAATAAGCAATAAGAAGAGAAGATGTGAAAACCAGCAGATTCTAAAGAGACTGGTCCGTGCATGAATCTCAGACTGGATTATTGTAATAATGACAAACAAACACAGAGACCAAACTCCCACTGAGGTAAAACCAACAGGGCTGAAAGCAGCAGGCTAAGACGAGAGGCAGCTCACTGCACCAGCAGCTGATCTAGGGTCGACTGAGAGCAGCTGATCAGCAGAACTGTAACAGGGCAGAGGGTCGGGCCCACTTAGAGCAGTCAGCACTGCAGCTTTCAGAACCAGCTGCAGGTGTGACGGGGAGGACTGACAACATGAAGGTGTTTGTCAGGCTGCTGCTCTCTCTGGTTTCAGTGCAATAACCACCAAAATCCCTCAGCCAATAAGAAGTTGAGGTGTTGGCCAATGAAACGGTCACATCCTCCTAGCTGCAAAATTTAAACATCAAATCAAGAACATACCGTCTCCAACTGTGTCAGTGCTCTTGAATGAAAGGTGGAAATCAACCTCCTAACGCCCTTTGCATTAGACTAGTCTAAGTACATTTTGGACTGGTCTAACCTTATAGACCAGTTTAGACCAGTTGTGAAACCAGCCTCAGCTGGTTCTATATTCATTCACCTCTAACTGCCCCCAAACTGAAAGATGCAGGACAAACTATTTTAGCTGGTTTTGAACCGACACTGCCGCCCTGCAGCTGTAGAGCCGGTCTAAAAACAGGCAATTTAAGCACATCCTCCAATCCAATACGATGCTTTGTTTTAGCTGAGGAGCAGCGATGAGCTTGTTAACCCTGAGCTTGATGTTTTCTCCTCAGCTGAAGAGGCTTTCTGCTCTCCTCCGTGAAATCAATTCCCCTCAGCATCTCCTCGGGATCTGAGACACTGACTCTCATCTGTGAGTGTCGTCCTCCAGCTCTTTGGAATTAATCCCTTTAAACTCCCTTCAGAGCTCCTGGATGGTCTGGGCTCTGCTGCGCTCACTGCTGGAAATAAATTCCTCACCTCTGGCTGTTTCCCAGACTGCTTTGAAACAGAAACTGTGTCCCAAAGAGACCCAGCGATCATCCATCCTGTCCTCTGAACCACAGACCAACCTCCAAATTACTTTTCAGCAGCGAGGTCACGGAAAGAAATTGTTGCTAAAAGACTCTGGAAGTAGATAACGGCGATAACATCTTCATTCATTTTTGGTCCGCTTTGTGCCGGCAGCACAGGAGCCACCATGAGAAGGGTTGTACTCGCAGCATGTTGAGAGTCGCACTGATCGGACTGGACGAAAGCAGCTGATGTGTTTTGCATCTGATATGAAGGCGTCATATTTCTGTTACTTTACATTTCATTGTCTTAAAACACAAAGTCTGCAAAACAAATTTCAACAATGGACACTGGTTACCAGACAGGTAAAAGTAATGGATTTTTATGTGTAAAGGAACAGTCCACTGCTCCATAGGTGATCATCTTATTCTCCACATTCCCAGGGTGAAAAAAATCCTACAATACCCAGGATGCATTGCGCCCAGTGCATCCCAATGTCCCGTCCATTGTAGTTCGTTGAACGCCAACTTCCTCTTGACAAGAGATGAGCTGCAATGGACGAGCATTGGATTTACAGCTGATCACTGAGGAAGGTTTTAGTCCTTGTGGTGTCCAGGTTGGAGTTCTACTGGGATTTCTGCTTTTTTCCCCCCATCGAGGTTCCTAAGAGCCCAGCTCACAGGTCACACAGGGAAAAGCTGACTGAACTAAAACTGCATGTCAGATTCATGCTGGTGCTCTAAAGATATCTGGGAGTCAGTTATTGCAGTTTGGCTGCTGGTTTGTTCTGTTTAATTACAGTCCATCATGACTGAAATGTGAACACCGACATGATGCACATATTTTTAGATGCAGAGTGACTTAGCACTGCCTGAGGACATCATTATCTCTGCTGGGGGTAGTGGGGGTTTGACAGCCTGTGGAAAATATGTGTAATACACAGAGATGATGTATGGAGAAACCAACTTTACACTATACTGAGGTGAGCAGCCACATTTATTTTTTATATATATGCTAATAGTAAAATGTTTTCTCCATTTGCACCAAAACTATTTATTCGTCTAGAAACACCTGAAATGTTATGCTAATGCACAATGAGTCACATTTCTGCCTAACCAGCCTAATGTTTTTAATGTTTGTTCTGTGGAAACTGAACTAGAACAGTAAAGTCACAGGTCCTAAAGCCAAAACAATTAGCTGGAAGAAGCTATGATGCTGCACAGAGCTGAGGGACGATGAGATCATTCTCACTATGAACAGCACTTTTCACATTACACGTCTGTCATTTAGTCCCTTGTTTCTTTAAAAACATTCAATAATGCAGCTTTAAACCAAGTGAAACAAGTATTTGTGCTGTAGGCCTGTGATTTCAGTTCATTATTTAATGAGCAACAATAACCATAAACTTGTTTTGAGTGTTCGGTTGGAAATAAACCGCAGGTTTAAAAACTGTCCGTTCATTTAGTGAGTGGTCTGGGCAACAAAAGGTCCCTTTATTTAGTTTTTTAACTTAAACGCACTGATGTTATTCCCCCAGGATATGCTTGGATTGTGTCTCAGCTTAATTTGAGTCTAACACTGAAATATTCAAACCATGAAAGAAGACGCCATCATGGCGGCACTATTCGAGACATCGACGACCTCAATTTTCCAGACTTCTCTAAAAATCAGCCTGATGTATTTGATAAGTCTGGACACTTCTGGCTCAGACTAGAATTCAAAATAAAGTTGCACGAGTTTGTAAAAGAAAAGTCACTGTCTTGCTCGTTTCATGGAAAATTAATGCTAAAGTCTTCTTAACCGCTCTGAATGATGGGGACGCACTGAGGCAGCAGCAGGCAGACAGCTGACTGGCCTGCAGCGCTGTGTGTGTGTGTGTGTGTGTGTGTGTGTGTGTGTGTGTGTGTGTGCAAATGTGTGTGTTTGAGTGCCGTCCATCTGTTGTTGTGTGTCACCCCGAGGCGCCGACATGAGAGAAAGAGCGAGAGACAAAGAGCAAAAAAAAAAAAAAAAATGGAAAGAAAATATGAAAAGATAGAAGTAGAGGAATGTGTGTGTGTGTGTGTGTGTGTGTGTGTGTGTGTGTGTGTTGGACCTCAGGCGGTGCTGTCTGTGTGTCTCTGTGGATCCCAGATGGAGCCAGAACTCCACAGAACACATTAGTCCACTTGGCGTGTTCACACACACGTTCAGACACACTCAGATATTCAGCGTAATTCTCCTGACAGTCGGATC
This sequence comes from Mastacembelus armatus, assembly GCF_900324485.2. NCBI lineage: Eukaryota > Metazoa > Chordata > Actinopteri > Synbranchiformes > Mastacembelidae > Mastacembelus > Mastacembelus armatus. The sequence goes on along the minus strand of NC_046655.1, from coordinate 15,320,998 downwards.
ACCTGAGCCTCTGCAAGATTTCCTCTCCACTGCAACAGTCAGACGAATTTCTACGGAAGCCCGGAGAGGCCCGTTATCCCTTTTTTACTTATCACCACTCTGAGATTGAAAGGAAAGAAAAACCAACTCCCAGGCTGGGGCTGAGTTTCTGCAGAATGTGAAGGAGCTCAAGTGGCTCTGGGTTTTGTTTGGAAGTTAGAGGAAAGAGGGGAAAAAATAAAGAAGGAAGTGAAGAAGGAGGGAACAGAGGAATGAATCTGCCAGATCGATCACTTCCTGAACCCCTGATCTTAGATTCTGACTCGTTTGCTTTGAGACTTAACCAGCTGAACGTCCTCAAACATACAGACAGTATTGAGCCTGCTTTATTTATTTATATATTTACTCTTTATTTTGGATGATAATGTCGGCCATCGGTCTACACTCACTAACCCACAACCACAGAGTGAAAACGGGTCTTTAGCTGAAATCTGTGGCCACACACTGTGTTTAAGGCCCCACAGTCTCTGCCCAGTGCCCCAATCATCTCTGGTGATCCGACGGAGTTTGAGATAAGAAGTTCTGAAACAACAGTAAACATTAGCAATCTGTTCCTGCAGCTGATCGAGTCCAAAAGTGGCTCAGTCTGAGCAAAGAGCAAGGACCTGAATGCTGCATACGAGCCGCAGCCCAGAGTGAAGATGCAGCGTCCCCAAGCAGATAGAAGTCCGTGCTAATTAACTACTGTCATGGCAGCTTGAGAGGTGGAAGGCTAATGACAGAACGGGAGGAAAAGCTTCTTTCATTTAGATTTTTCGGCTTCACCGGGAGCAGACAGTCAGCGCCACAGAGGGGGCGGTTCACTTAATGGCTTGTTTCATTATCACTGCATTAATAAATGAGGTGACATCAGACTGACAAGAACATGTTGCATTAAACTTTGGCTGCTTTGCTCTGTCTCTTTAAGAAAACAGTCTGGGTCTGTTAATTGCCATCTGCAGTCAGTTCTGTCTTCTGTACTTTCTATGAAAAGGTTCTGATCCTCACGCTGTGCTGGATGTTCCCTAAGTCCTGGCTCAACATGGTGGCTTTTGCACTCTGGGTCCCTCGGCTCTAAAACTCCCCGCTTGAGGACCCGAGGCTTGCAGAATCAGTGACACCTTTTAAAACCAAATCCCTGTTTGGGCGTTTAAACTGGACTTTCTTCCTAAACAAAGAAACAAGCTGCTGAGCGTGAAGTTAAGACAACCTCTAACAAACACACAACAGAGCCGCTGTCATTCATGCGGACTCATGCTGGCTTTGTCCTACGACGTGACAAAGTAAGTTTTTATCAGAGCGGCACAGCAGGCCGGGAATGACAGAGGATTAAACATGTAGCGTTTATGAGTCCTGATTAAATCACCGTGTGACAACAGGAAGAGAAACATACGTAAACCAGAACAACTAATTTTAATCAGCCGGATGTCTGTCTCACTTTACCAGAAAGGTTTTAGCTGCAGGACCAAAAAGAGATTTAACTGTTTTCATTGTTGAGCTGTGGAAGTGTGAACAGAGCTGTCCAGGAAAAGCCCCTGGAAACACTAAACACGGACACACATTGTTTTCAGATGGGAAAAGTCTTTAAAATGCACAGGTTTGATTTATAGACAGTTAAAACTGTTTAGAGGATTAAAAACATCGTTTCACTCTGCAAAGAAAAAGTTTTGTTTTTGGCCCATTGGTTGATGTGGATGTTCAGGGATATTCTCAGACGTGTAAGCTGAAGGTCACATGAGGTCCAGGGGCTGGTGTTCAGCAGCTTTGCTAAGTGCTGTTACCACTGTCCACTGTAAGAAAACAATCAGAGCCTGGACAAACCTGTTAGGCACCTGGACTTTATCTGGGCTTTAGCCGTCCCTCAGGAGTCCTGAAGCGATCCTGTGTATGGGTTTCCCTTTTTAACAGGCAGCATGAGTCTGACCTGCATTGTGGTCTGACTGAACGCCTCGAGTTTTAAAGGTAATTCACACCGAGTTGATAGAGACGGATCCCAGACACCGGCCACGTCAACAGTAACTGGGGTTAAAGTGGATTTTGCCTGATGGGGCCAGTCCAGGAAAAGTCCTCTGAAGTATCTAAAGGAAATTTAACGGCTCTCTGGTCGGGAGATGTTGAGACGTGGACCGAGGACTTGGACAGACAGATGGACGACCTTCGGTTTTTCTCTAAAACTAAATATTATTCTTCAATGTTGTGATCTGTATCTTCATCCGTCTGCAGTGCAGCTTTCCCTCTGTCCCTTTAAATTTATATCTCAGCTCATCATTCCTCTCTGGCGCTCTCAGGGGAGCTCGATGCCCTGCATGATAACAGATGGAGCCCTGAGGCTCTGGGACCACACACACACGCACAAACACACACACACGCGCAAACACACACACACGCGCAAACACACACACACACAGAGCTGGCAGCAGGACGGGCTAAGAGACAAACTGTGATAAAAACTGATGTCAACATCAGTGTGAATGTGAGCGGGCACACACACAGACAATCCATGGTTATGTGGATGTATGCAGATGAACAGGGTGGACACGCACCAAAGGCAGATTTATAACGGGACAACACACACACGCACGCACACACTCATGCACGCACAGAGTTGGAAGAAAAATGGGAAATATCTGACTGGATTTAAAAGAGAAAATTAAATCAAAGAAGAAGAATCCACACGGAGGCCGTTAGCTCTCGTTGCATTTATGTGTCTGCCACAGTTCACACGTGAGATTTGAGCTGATTTGAGTGAAGATGTGGAAACACCGAGCTGGGGGACGTTCGGGATTTTGGGATGTTGGGCACAATAACAGTAACTTCTGAGGACTCCAGTTCAGGACCATAGCAGCAGCACGCTAAGCAGCCCAAACATCCTTCTCCATCAACTTTCTTCATTAACTCCTGGTAAAATAACCGATGCATGATGGGAGTTGCAGTCCTTCACACCATCCATGACACCTTCAGGAACGTCCAGGATTTCCTGGCCCCTCTACTTTCTCTGGCGAGGTTTAATTCAGTGGTAATTTCTATTTTCAGCAGTTCGCTGACTCATTTCTTTAATTACCTTAGAAATATTCAACAGAAGAAGAACAGAAATAATCCAGTCAAGCCACAGAGATATTTCCTAATCGTTTTACTGTAGCTCTTCACACCTTCATCATTGCTGCTTTAACCGAGAATCTATCGACTGACGACAGAGCTAATAAATCTAAGCTTCTAGTCTTTAGAACCAGGAGGCATGACTGCGTCATACCTGTTTTAGCCACCCTACACTATGTTTTAGAAATCATTTCAAGGTCTTATTCACTTGATATTATTGATTAGAGTCTCCACAGTCAGGGCTGCCTGAGGGAACGTGGCTGGCCAAGTCAGAACACCTTAGAAAACTCTCCTTAAAAATATTTTTCTGGCAGAGCTTATGTGGATTTAACTGGAGTCTTTGTTTGTCTTACTTAGTCTGGGTCATTGTAAAAGTCATTTTTTTATCTCCAGCCTCTGTAACCCAGAACTGGAAACATGGCTGATAAATTAACAGTATTGTTACAGTTACATTACAGCAGCACCAAGGGGACTCTCTGGACCATATGTGTCCCAGTCCAGCTGAAATGCAAAGCTGGGACCCTAGAGATGCTACGGGGGATGAAAGAGCTGTATTGTGGAGTATCGACAACAAAAGCAGAGTGCTGGCCTTCACTCTCAGTGAGAATCAGCTCGAGTTAGCAGCACAGTGCTCTAGGCAAACGCTGGCATCTGGAATCAGACCAGCATACCTGGGCAGATTCTGGGGCTTCATCCATTTTGAGTCTGGCATGAGACCAGCAGCCAGGTGTGCCAGGTGTGCCAGGTGTGCCAGGTGTGCCAGGTGTGCCGAGGACACGGCTGAGCAAAGTTTTGCTCCGTGGATCTGAAACATCCTGACAGCAGTAGTGCCAGGTTCTGTAATGGTTTTCAGACCATTTCTGTCACTGGGCCATTCAGCTCCTTAACACTCTGCTCCACCAGCACCACTTACACATCCCCTGTGGAGTTCTGCAGCACTTAGGACCAATGTTTTTACGTACCGATTTCCATTTGGTTCCTCCTCGTGCACACACGTGCACATATATCACTGATGTACAGGCGGCAGTGACGTCCAAACAGAGGCAGCAATGCACCAACAAAGACAAGGAAGAATAAAGCTGACGTGCACATGTCCCCAAAATAAAAACCCATGTACATAAGTAACACGTAGGATGGTTTTCCATCATGAATCACAGTTTCCTGCTCTAATACCCTCAGTTCTTCCATATCTCTCCCTTTATCTGCCTGAATAATAAAATATTTCTAATAAATAAAGGTGTGAAATAACCAAAACCCAACACCTGCCAGTCCACATCACACGTCCGGTTTATCTTCTATACCTGCTGCATTTTCCACCTGTATATTCTGCCTCGTTCATCATTTTCTCCGGCTGCCCAGTGTCAACTCTTTCTCCAGCAGGCTCCTGAAACCATTTCAAAGCTCTGAGGAGGAGGACAACACTCCACTGACGTCCAATTACAAACAGATTTAGGTTCCTGGCGAGCTGAGACCTGGTCTGTGACCTCACCTTTAACTCAGCATGGGACGGGCTGTTAATGCAGCTAATGCCAGCGTAAAGGTCAGGAAGGGGAAGTAAATGTCAAAGCTGAACTGAGCAGATGGAAACAAACAGGAAGCTTTGACTGAGGCTGAACTGCTGATGTGATGAATGGATGTGGACAGGTAGGAAGTGTCTGACATGTACAATATGGAGCCACGGTGATCACATTAGCCTGTTTGGGCACGGGGAGGAACGAGCAAATGCGGCACGGTGACACGGCTAATTGAGTCTGTCAGGACAGAAGTGTAAAACACAAACACTTATGAAGATGGAGGAAGAAAGAAGGACAGGCAGATGAAATTCAAAGGCTCGGACACGATTCATTGCCTTGGACAGGACAGGAGGGAGGGTAAACACCAAACGTGGTCATGCTGAGCTGTACGTTCATTTTTTAGAAAGTGCTGCAGAGAGGCTGAGGGTTTTACAGCGTGAAGGAAAACCTATGGCCCAAAAAGAAAAATGATAATATCTCTAAAAACATTCACTGTGTCCCTTTTTTCTACTATATAGCGATACAATAAAGTCTAATGGGAACCAGGATGGAGGAATCTACCAACCATCCCAAAGTGAGGCTGCTGCCAGGCAGCAATTGATGGCTGTTTCTGCCCAAAGGAACTTTTCCACAAATGTTTTCAGGAGCTGAAGTGAGACTAACCACTGTTTTCACTGCAGGGACTTGGCTTCAGCTCTAAGTTCTCTCCCGGACTTTAAGGGTAAGTGCTCCGTCAAATTATGCGACAAACCTCTTTCCCAGCATATTTAAAAGTGTAACGGCAGAGCGGGGGTCAAGGATAGAAGAAGTGGCCTCGTGGTTACGTGTGTGTGACGCACAGGGTCTGGTAGTCGCGGCCGAGCAGCCGTGAAGCTGCTGTCAGACTCTGCAGCACAGGCAGCAGCTGTGGGACAGCTCTGACAGTCATTAAATCCCACAGAGAAAATCAGTGAGGGTAAGCGTTCTGTAGGTTGGTGCTATGTTCACCACATAGCAAGGTTAATTATCTCAGGCCGCTTCCTGCAGGTTCTCCTGGATCTGGAGGCTCGACTATGAGAAGCTTCGGTGTGTAGTCGCTTCCACGTTGTTTATCGTCATTTACACCACAGTGGGTCATCTAAATATAGCACAGTTATCAGGGCTGCACCGGGCACAATGCATCCTGGGTGTTGAAGGATCTTTCATCGTAAAAGCTTTTGGGAGTAAATGGGACTAATGTCTCCAGGGCTTTAATAATAGAATTGGATTATTGCTGAAACAATCATGCAGCTACTGTCTGAAGAGTCTAAAAACAAACAGGGCGGACACTTCAGCCGAAACGTCGACTCTTCTGGTCGTGTCCAACATGTTGGTCTATGCCTTTTGTTTCCTTTGAGGTTACCAATGAAGAAAGTCATTGCCTCTTTTTATGCAGTGCACCAAAGCAGCTTCATTTATTTATATTCATTTAACTAATTACAATCAGCTAAAACTCTCAGACGGGTCAATATCAAATGTAAGAACTGACTGAGGTTCAGCTTCCAGACGTGATCACACAGTACAGTCCCTGACACACAGGACACAGAGGGGGCTGACTTTCCTAATTCAGATCAGCACAGGGATAGAAAGTGTATTGTGTGTTTGTCTGAACACGACCACGTAACGCCAGAGGAGAGCAGACGTCGACAGCCTTACCTAGTTTGGGCAGTGAGTACTGGACTTTAAAGTAGTCCTGGTAAAATCCCAGAAGCCTCTTGGTGATGTGAAGCGCGTAGTCCCCTGCGCCGCTAGAAATAGCATCCGGCCGGGCGTAGAGTCGGATCTAAAGAGATGCAGAGAGGAAAATGTGATCAGGTTGGTTTTTAATAGAAACGGAATTAAGTTTTAAATCTATACAAAGAAGGAAATTCAGTTTGGCAGAGTTTACATTAAAGTCCACACAGAGAGAAAAAGAGCAGGACCTGGAGTGTAATAAACTCTACAGAGGGAATAACACAATCACAATTGGAGCTTTGAGAGAGAGAAATCAAATCTGAGAGGGTTTGTGGATCAAAATAAACACAGAGACAAAGAGAATCAGGCCAGTGTCAAGTCTGCAGAGAGTGAATCAGGTCGAGATCATGTTCAGGCTCCGTGGTTCAAAGCCACAGTCAGAAAAATGGATTTACAGCTGCAAACAGAACTGACTTTTACACACAGAGACAAAAAAACGTTTAAATTTAGGTTCTAATATTTCTCACACAGTGAAATATTCACAGGGCTGATGCTGAGTATGTTCTCATCTTTGTACAGGACCAAGACTTGAGCTGCATCTGCAGCTTCGTTCATGCAAAGTAGAACTTGTGCCTGTTAAGTGAAGAACAGCTGTGAGTAGATCATGTCATGCATTTTATTCCTGCAGATTTCACAGTGCGGCACATACGAGAGCTGATCAGCCTTCGCTCTGATCAATAATCAGCATCACCGCGTCACATGACCGCTCCTCACCTATCAGCATCGCCCAGTGGTGCATTGACCTCGACATGTTTATGGTGTGAGTCAGCTGAGAGCAGAATTTAAAATCATTACCTGTAGTTTCCAAAAACCGAAACACCAACTTTTCCCTTGTTATTCAAACAACCTCCCTCTTATTACCGACTGGCAAACGTGGGTTAGAGCCGCCAGGATAAGTGTTGACCATCTACCATTAAAACACAAAGTTAGAAATGACCACACCTGTGCAGCTGTGCTCAGGAACAGCTGTTTCACCCTAAATGCTAATGTCAGCAGGCTAACACACCTGAATGTTTCCATCATCACACTGATGAGTGAAGTTTCTGACCTGCTGGTGGCGCTAGACGAACCGAGGAGCCCATGAGATTCATCTTTAATGTCCATCTATAATTCCTGTCATTTATATATTTAATAGAAGTTTTGTTTTCCACAGAGCTGACTGAAACCTGCAGCTCTGGGATTCTCACCACTCACCTGCACAAAACACACAACTGCAACCACGTAGACTAACAAAACCTTTCTAATCAATATTTTTAACCATCTTTTGATAAAGAATAAAACATGGTATTTATTGCTGTGGTGTCAATATGCCCGTCTCTTGTGATTCTGCAGCTCTGGTGAAAACGTTTCACTCCAGTGACTCCCAGCTGATTCTTTAAACCAAAGCGATTCTTTCAGACTCACTGACTGACTGACTGACTGACAGACAGACGGCTGCTCCACCTGAGTCAATTTTCTTAAAAAACTGTTTCTTAACAAAAAGCAATTTGGCAAGTTTGAGAGAGAAAATGAGCCACAGCTGCTGCCTCATCCAACAGACACCCAGTGTTTGCTGCCAGCTGAGCGAATCTCACTGTACAGCGCGCACACACACGCACACACACGCACACACACTATTCTGTCAGTGTAAAGCATTAACGGATAAACCGACATGAGGATGACTCTTCGTGAGTTAGTCCCTGAGGGTGACCCTTAGTGCTGTTATGCAAAGGGAGGGTCATAGGTCTCCATTAAAGGCAAAGTATGAGATTTCTGAAAAGAACATTGATACCATTCTCAGATCGCTATGAAATGTGTGACAGTTACTTTAGAAATGGAAACACAGTCCCTGCTGAATAGACTCCAACTTGTCCAAAACGCCGCTGTTCCTTTTTTGTACCTGTAAAAGAGGACACACTGTGCCCTCCATTGGCCCCCGGTTCACCTCAGAATACAGGTCAACATCTTCCTGTTGGCCTTTAAGGTAATAAACAGGTCAGCTCTCTGACCTTTTAAACCCCTACTGTCCCCTGAGATCAACAGACTCCTCACTTCCTAAAGGTCGTGGTGACCGCGCTTTTGCAACCATAGCTCTGCAACTCTGGATGAAGCTGTTCTCACATGTTGGAGTCACCACATTCAAATCTCCTCTTACTTATGATGAAGCATTTGGCTCAGTTTAAATACGATATTTGATTTGTTGTCATGTAAAACGCAAACACAAGAACACAGCAAACATACAAATGTCCAAATTCCCCCTACACTAGGAAACTAAACGGCCAACTCCTTTAGTTTGAGTTAGTCAAACAAAACCTGATGGACACAAAGTGTTTCAGTCACTGCTCCCTCTAAGTTTGTCTGATTCTGGTCAGGATGTGTTTCTCACCTGTCTGTGTTGCTGTGATAGACAATCAGCTAATCAGACGGATCAAACAAACATCAGCCCCAATGAATGAAAACCAACAATCTGCCTGGAAACAACAGAGGGAGAGAAACCACGTCACTGTCAGCTGAAGGACACACACGCACACGCACACGCACACGCACACGCACGCACACACACGCGCGCGCACACACACACACACACACACACACACACACACACAGAGGAATCATATCATTTTTCACATCCAGCGCGGACACACACCATCACATCGTGATGCAACACTGCTGCCACATCACACACACACACACAGATAAACATTACTGCCCTGTAGTGTCACGCCGCTATCGCTCCCAGTTTCACTTCCACTCTCATAAATCGCTTCCAGCTGTAAAAACACATCAGGTTGCATTCAGACAAAATTTACTGTAAATCTGGTTCTACAGTTTATCAGTTAGTGTCATAAAAGCTCAGCTACTAAAGCGCATGAGCAGAAAACTAAGTTAACTGTGTGTGTTCAGACTGGACATAAAGCAGATTTTACAGCTGATACTGCTGCATTCAAAGTCAACACAAAGTCACCAGTAAAACTTAAAGGACTCATTAAGCTCCGACTACTGGCTTTCATGGTCCCCCATGATGAGGTCCTTCCAGTTTGGCTCCATCAGAAGCTTCTCCATAAATGTCCAACCAACGTGAGGCATCCTGGTCTCTCCGCTGAGGAGGGAGACGTTAAAACGACCACATGGATTCTGATCTGACCGTTCTGAGGGTGCTCGGATAGGAATCGGATCTAGGACCAGATATGCAGGTGGCCCAGATCTGATCTGATCTGAGCTGGTTTGGTCTGTTCACACTGTGGGAACATCAATATTATCGCTAATGAATAAACGTTCATTACAATCCTGCTCCTCCTCCTCCGCACCCACCTCTCCTGCTCAGCTCCACCACCAGGACTGATTTTTCAATAAAAACTAACTCTTTTTAAGGCTCTCCTCTTATTCCCCACATTCTCCTCCCTCCACCAGAACTCATCTCAGAGCGCAGCAGCCAGCTGGGTGAGTATCTGCTCAGAAAGTGGAGGCTTTATTAAAAATCGTAGCTTTTTTTCGGGAGACTGGCAGCGAGCTGCTGAACTGAGTATCATCTCCTGAGGATTTCTGAAACGCCCTCCGGTCATGTTCTCCCAGGTGAGCACAAACCAGGACGGGGTGTGTGTGTGTGTCGGGGGGGGGGGGGCGTTTTCGCTTCAAAGAATTTGCATATACACATTCATCGTGTCTCTGAGCACTGAAATATGCTTTCAACCAAACTAAAGCCACTGCACGGTGGCTCAGCGGTTGGCGCTGACGCTTCACACAGAGAACGTCCTGGGTTTAAACCCGACCCACAGAGTTTGTACTTTCCGTCCATGTCTGCGTGGATTTCCTCCCACAGTCCAGATACAGGGTCAGCTGAAATGGAAACTTAACTGGGCCTGGGTGTGAATGTGAAAAGCTGCCGGTCATGTTTCTTTGCTCTGTGACAAACCGGCCGTCTGCTCAGGGTGACCCTGCCAGGCTGTTTACGCTGCCGCTTTCTGAACCTAAATAAGCTGCTCATCAAACCAACCCATGAGGAATACCGCACTGTCAGCCACACTTCTCACTGTCTTCAGGAAATGACAATCACAAGAAATAAAACCAGGATATTACAGAGCTGCAGCTTTGTCCAATCCCCTTAATATTTCCAAAAATCAGAAGGACAAACTACTTAAACTATAATTTGACCTGGTGAGGAAAAGTCTAGGAGTTCATCCTTTGGGACCAGACAAAGCTCCACTGGTTAGAAACGTAATTATCTGCACGGCTCATGTGTTAAAGCTGACAGTAGTGCAGTGTGTGATACTCACCACTTTCTCTTTTCTAACAATTTCTCTTCATCATTTACTGTAAACCCACCAGACCCTGCTATTCCACCATGAATTCAACTGCTGTTCATAAAAACCAGACTTTCTCCTCGTATTTCCCGGTAAAACCTGTTGGAGGAGGCGAAGGGATGATTCCCCCTGAGCTGCTGAGTAGTTTTGGAAGTGAAACACACGAGTAACAGACAGTAGATCAAAAGACAAGGAGGCCTCTTACCAAATCTGCTCAAGCACACAGTACTTTCCAAACAAAAGGCAAATACAAAGGAAGGACTGTCTCTTAATAACAGCCTGTCAAGTGCAGGCCCGGGTCTTTGCAATCAGGGGAAATGAACGCCTCGGCCACAGTGAGACTATACCGACTACGCAAGGACCACAATTACCAGGCCTATCTCTCAGAAATGTAATTCTAGGTACTGCCATACATCCCTGCAATTGTGGAGACACAAAGCCTTCAAAGACGCTCTCGCATACAATAAGTGACTTGTTAATACTGTGAAAGCTCCAAAATAGCAAAGGCCGTCTCAGCAAACAAACTTCTCTCCTAACTTACAGACTTATGCATCAAAACACGTGAACCTCTGGCAACAAAATGCAAAACATGAACTCAGATTAGCATAAAGACCCGAGAGGGAGGTAGACCTGGGTTAGTTCAGTCTGAGGGTGATAAATCTGTATGAGGCACAGAGGAGTCCACTGAAACCAGACACACAATAAACATGAAATACTCACGAGATGCAGCACCAGGTAAACACACAACAAAATCCAAAAACAGGGCGAGATCAGGCAGCAGGGCACCAAAATCCAGAATAGTGAACCAGGCAAGGCCTAATGGCAAAGAGACAAACCAGCAACTGAACACAGGGACAAGGGTTTAAATCCAAAGACAGAACAGGTTAACAAGACACAGCTGGAAACAATCAAACAAAAATTAAAATAACAAAGAGACACCCCGGGAACAGGAAATGCTTCAAAATAAAAGACACAAAACAGGAAACAGGTGTGACAAAATCAATCTTCTTTTACAGAAAACTAATTGTTGCACATAAACCTCCGTAAAACCAAACAAGATCATTTGTGTTGGTAAGTTTTAGCCCCAGCTAGACCAGCAGTTTTTACGTTTCTGTCTTTCTGTCTGAATCAGTGCAAATGTGTTGTTTCCCAGAACGCCACAAACAATAGAGTAAAGCTCATGAAAATGCAAAACCTGCATGTGACTAATTCTACATTAGTTAAAGATCAAATAAATTCCCTTTAAAAGGAAAGTGTCAGGGCACTAAAACACATGTTCCTACTTTGAGTGTAGAAAATGTAAGTAATAAGTTGTAACTCTTCAAAATAAAAGTCTCAGCTACATCAAAATAAGATTTACAGGATTGTATAGCACACGCACATTACTGCATGTAGACGAACGGATGAGCTCTCATTCCAGGTTTGGTTTTAAGCTGCAGCCAGGTCTGAATTTTATTCTGCTCAGGAACCAGACCATTAGCTCCGCAGTGAGTCCATCAACACGAGAAAGACGAAAGCAAAAGTCACTGTGACATTTTCTACCCAAAGTTGAATATTATTGAAAATGCAGCCAGGACATGAACACTAAAGGGCAGATAAATGCAGAAACTCAAAATATTCCCTGCTTTTTATCCCTTTCTCTTCTTTCCTTTTCCTCTTCCTTGCGTCCTCCCCCTCCTGTCCTCCCTCCTCGTTATCTCTCCACTCGTCCGTGACATCTCTCACTGCGTTGTGTCGCTCTGTCCGTCGCCCTTGGATGATGGATGGGGTGATGGGCGCTCGGTTGCTACGTTAATTTGATGGATGGTTTAGCAACCGATACGAGCGCCGAGAGAACACGCAACACACACACACACACACAGCCAGTAACACACTCTCCTTCCAGCGTATGTGGGTCCCCGACTTTGAGATCAACAGGCCTCAGACAGTCTCTACTCCCTCCATAACAAACACCGCTGACCCATGACAGCGGCGCCACACGTCTGTCCAATCATATCATCCCTTTCACTGACGACGCCGCTGTGATGAAGTGAGACAGCTCAAGAGCCGCGGCAAGGATAATAGTCTCTCTGTCAAAGTCAACAAGACAATAGAGATGATGGTTGACCAGAAAACACCAATAGAAAACAGTTTCCAGTGAATAAAACCAGCTCCTCTACAAAGAGACAGAGGCCTGTATAGGGTACACATGCAGACCACGATCCTGGCTCTGAGCCTTCACCTGATTTTGATATCTGCTTTTTCTTTGACCCTGTTTTTGTTTCTGGCCTCAGTGGTTTAAAGCCTCATTTATCAAACAGTGTAGGGGTTTGTGTTAAAACTGCCAGTGTGCACAGGGAAACAGGTATTTAATCTACAAGGCGCCTGATATTTTCTCTGTTTAGCTCGTATCATGTTCCCGATTGATTTCATTTCGATTGTACTGCCTTGGTGCTGGTTTTTAGCCATGCTAGCTGTGTGACTGAAGTGAACAACACAGTCCCACTCCCCACAGGACAAACTGTAATCACTGCAATCTTCTCCAGGACAAATTCACTAATGCAAGAATACAAACACTAAACTAGCATGCCAGCCTTAGCATTTAGCTGCTAGCATCCCAACCACCCTCCATATAAATGTGTTTAATGATGAACACAACCTGGATCATTAGTGTGGCTTCTCACTACTTCCTGCATCTTAAAACAAACAAAAATCGTTCCAGGCTTCAAGTGTCTAAGGAGCTGTGGGAGTCGACCCAAAGAGGAGTATTTATGTGTTCATGCCTCATGAAAACACAAGATGATAAAGTGGCTTCTTTTCTGCAGTGTGGACTCTGAGCGGTAGGTGTGGGCGACGGACGTCTCACCACTGTTTACTGTGTTTACAGTAATTAGAGTGAGCAATATTCGGAGACCTGATGTAAAACTATGCAGCGTTTTCAGCAAAGCTCAGTGTTTTTATTCCCTTCTGCTCGATTCATCAGCTTCACGCTTCACATTCCCACTGTGAGCAGGATGAATCAATCAAACCTGTTGGCTTATGATTCCCAGGTTACAGACAGTCACCACGAGGCAGCCTGAAATAAACGTTTGAAAACCCCTGAATACGAACCACAGACGAACTCGCCCTTGAAGCTCGGCTGTATTTTTATCCTCTACAGTATATTTAAAGATATGCATACGCCCCTCAACTACCAGATGCCCCCATTAAATCAGGCAAGTCCCAAGTTTCCAAGGATTTGTCCCAGAATCTAAACAGATTTTTAATAGATAAATATTATAATAAGGGTGAAATTAATAAAGCGAGGACACGTGCAGCTGCAGCTTCTTAAAGCTCAAAGAAAATGTAAGACAAACACGTGAGAAAAGAGCTCCTCTACTTTAACTGAAATCATTTCTAATATAATAACATTTAACTAAGCACCTTTATCATTAAAGTCTGATAAAACCACAGTTATTTTTATTTGCATTACACTACAGCTCCCATGAGACTTTGCAACATATCCCATTTTTGTTAAAATAATGAGCATCACATAAAAATCTAATGTTAAAGTGACCTTTACCATTTCAAGAATCTAATCTGACCTACAGTATATTATCACTATAGGACATTAATGTGACCTTTATGATCATTACGGGATGTTAATGTGACATTTAATAACTTTAGAGAAATTAAAAACTCACCTGGTTTTTTTATATTAGCACCAGAAGAAAAAAATCTCCATTTTCTGCCGAGCGTTAGAGAAATGTGCCCTTATTATCATTAGATATCCTGAATCTGATATTTGTTAAAGTGCAGGACTGTGTCGTTTGTTATGACGTGGTGAATATTAATGACAGCAAAAATGAATGTGCTGTTGTTTTATTCTGAAATGCAGACGTGATATTTTTGTTGTAGAATATAAACGTTACTTTTAGTAGTCAGTCAGTATTTTAACGATGACATCGTTAAAGTACAGTAATACTTTTAGTATCATTATATAAGTACCCTATAAGTATACTGTTTATTGATACTATAGAACATATATTTTTTATTATCACATTGAACATTAAAAAACATAACGTAACTATAATGTGACATTTTTATTGTGGAACATTAACATGACTTTTATCTTAGAACAGGATTTTCATTATTGTTGGCCAATAACCAGCTTTTTAAACCTGCTCATATTCAGATCAGCTGGCACATAAACATCGACACCTTCGTTTTACGACACTAGATGAAGGAATAACGAGCTAAATGGCTGAAAGATGGAGGTTGCAGTGAAGCAGGGACGGCTCAGTGGGTCATCACACACGCTTTGTTTCTTTGTTTGTCTGTTTGTTTGTTTGTTTTCTGTCAGACTTTAAGCCTCCCTGAAGGGAGAGCGTCTCATTACAGAGACACATTATGAAGACAATACACCACACAAACAGCTGTTGCTGCAGAAAAGAGAAAGGACACTTTGAAAAGAAGGAGCAGGAGGAGGAATGAGAGATGACAATGAAGCTGGAAGTGGCTCAGGAGTCTGTTTGTGCAGCTCAGATCATCAGAAGGATGGAAATGATTGTTGTAGCCAGAAACCTCGTGATGTGTTTGCACTGTTTTTTGTTCCTTGCTGAATTTGCCGTCTGAAGCTGTTTAAGTGCAGTCGACGAGGAACTGAGTGAACTCTTCACTACTTTCTGTGCAGCTGAGTAGCTTTTAATCTAAAGTCATACGCCGTCGTTTATTAACTGACATGCATATGAGTGACGCCCCCTTTTTTCTGGGGCCTACGTCGCATTAGCAGCAGAATATTTAACTTTTGTTGAGGCAGCAAGACGATGTGTCCTCTAATTGTGATCAGTGATTTGTGCAGGAAGGACTTGCACTAAACTGCTGCTCTGGCTCTACGCTTTGCTTTTCTTTGTGCTGCTCTGAGGAGGATGGAAGGATGAATGTTTCTGTCAGATGAAGCAGCTTGTGAGGTTATGAAGAGGATGGAGGGATGATTTTTTTCTCCTCGTGTCATATAAAGCTGTTTCTTTCAGAGGTCTGAGGAGGAGGATGGAGCAATGGGAGGATTAATGTTTCTGTCAGAGGAAGCTGCTCTGCAAACAGACAGCAGCGTCTGCGCTGCCTTCAGGCTGAAACACGGATTTTAATATGAGAGCGATGCTGTAACGCAGACACACACAGTGTGTTTGGAAATATGAGACTATGCATGTGCTGCTTCCTGGTTCTCTTTCATGCCCTGCACGCTTTGAGTCTGCAAACAGCATCACATCACATCTTTAGAAAACTGTTCATCTGTCACTCCACGGCTCTGGCTGACGGACTCTCCAACAGCGTCGACAGTATCTCATGCGTGTGTTAATGGAGGAAAAAGCCAGTCGCTCAACATTCATAAAAACTGAGGTGTTTCATCATCATGAGTCTTCTCACGCTTTTAATCATTTAAACATCCTGAAGTTAATTTTGCATCACAACCAAACTGTTGTTTGTCCTCTCTTTCACACGGATGTGTAATCGTTCTTTAGTGACAGTCTTTCTGTTTGCCTGCTTGTCTCTGATTGTCTTTTTGCTATTTGGTTAAATCTCATTGATCTGCAGATTTATTTTGCAGTGCATGAGTCTTTTTCTCGGATCCCTGTGCGGCGCAGTGATATTTCTATTGTACGGTTTATATAAATGTTTAGTGCTCAGACTGAATTACCCATGATCTGTTTCCTATCCAGGCTGATCACATGCGGGATGGCAGTGGGCTGTTTATTAGGTACACCTGTACAATCTAATGCAGTTCAATACTACAGCTCTGACATATAGGAAACATGTAAACTCAATTATATGTTTATTGCTGAGCTCCAGAAAAGATGAAAGGAAGCGTCTCTGCAGCAGCTGCAGCAGAACAGGGGTCACAGGGTTTGACCTTTGTTTTCTTTTATTTCTCCTGAAACAAAGGAGGTGGTAGCTTTGGTTTCTGACAAGTGGAAACGAGAAGGGTGAAAATAAAGATTCATTTATTTAGTTCAAAGACTAAAACTCACAAGCCTGACTGATTCCACCCTAATATTCCTCTACACACACTAGAGGCTGGTGATGGTTATAAATGACCCAGTTATGATTTGTCATTAAAACAGCATTTCACCAAAATTATCTTTTAGTAACAAGGAGACCCGGTCGGAGTCTGTGTGTGTGTGTGTGTGTGTGTGTGTGTGTGTGTGTGTGTGTGTGTGTGTGTGTGTGTTGGAGTGCTGTCCTTGAGTTCCTGCCAGACGAGATGGATGAGCTGTAATTACACTGATAGAGAGATGATCGGAGGAGGGGAAGAAGAAGAAGACGAGGAGGAGGAGAAACAAGGACGTGCATGCATTTGTCCTTGCATTAGAACATGGACGCGTGCATGTGCATATTTTATTTTTTATGTTTTAAATGTTATGGTTGTTAAAGGATGATGGGATATCACGGGATATCAGCCGATTCCTGCAGCAAACGGGTTTGACTTTTAAATCAGCATCACAACAGAACGTGACGGTCGAGATAAACCCTGAAGAGAACGGGTCAGAACCGGCTCTCTTCATTATTCTGCTGCTGGGTGCTGACACAGGCCCAAACCTGGACCCAAGTGTTTATAACTGGGGCTCCTTCTTGGCTTAAACTGCTAAAACCAACAACTGGAAGTTAATTACTGGAGTCCGGCTGCTGATTTGGCCTGTTTAGTAACACGGTCAGCAGTCACAGCAGCACTGGTGTGACACAGTTCATAAAAACAATAAAAATACTTCGGTCCCCTCAGCAGCCGTTTGCTGCAATCAGCCAAAACTCCCAGTTCTCCTTTAGAGTCAGATCCTAACAGCCAGAGCTGACACACAGACTCCGAGTGATTTACTTGGAAACCAAAGAATGAATGATGCTCCTTATACCTGCAGAAGTCTTCGGTATCACAGTAAATTCACCGATACTTGTCTGAACAGGCTGCCAACAGAAGCTGCTAATAAGGTCGCGCACACGTCTGATGGTGTCAAAATGCAAACAAATATATAACAAGTGTTTCTAGCACAGCACGTAATGGGAGCTCGAGGTCCAAAAGTGTGATTTCTCCCTCAGGCAAAGAATAACAGGAGCGACGACAACAGAAATATGAACTTGGTGTCCAAACGACACAATGCAGTACATCACAGAACCCTGACTGGCTCCTGCACGGTTCTATACAGATCCTGCCTTGTGTTGATGCCCCGGCTTCTGCAGCCGTGCACGGCCCACATCCAAGGAGCCTGGAGGAAAGGGAGCACTGAGACAACGTCGACCTCTGTAGGGACGCGAGTTAATTATCTCTCATCTCAGGACACCAAACGAGTATCCTGAGTTCACATCTTAATTACTGTTCTCCTCAAATAACAAATGCTACTATCCAGCTTAATTATATCACCGGCAGACATTTATCTCCAGATTCCGACTATGGAGATTTTAATTTAACCATTTTCTAGAGATTTCTCATGTTTTGTCCTGAAAGAACAATGAAGCTTGGCTCTGTCTGGAGATAAAGTGTAGTTTTCCTGGGATAACAACAGGAGTGTGTGGTTTTATCACGATGATAAACTGTGTTCTCAGAACCTCCGCGACCTTATCGCCTCATTAGCTCGTGGTACCAGATGGAGCTCTTATTAAGCTCTTTACAGAGCTACGCCAGGGATTTAGTGCCATACTAGTAAAGACCGTCACATCGTCATACCTCATGTGGTGCCTGTGGTCGACTGTTCAAAACAACCAACTCCCAATCGAATCAGGACCAACCTAATTCTGGGTTTCAGCACAAAAACATGATGGCAGTATTGTCATTTTTGGATCTTCTGGCTCCTACTGAACACGAGTGTGGGCGAGGCTGTGGACTCTGAGGTCTGAGGTCTGTCTCACCTGGTGCGTCGGTGTCGTTACTAATGGGGAGCTTTAAGAACATCCCCCTGCTGCACCACAATGCAAATGATTTCAAACTGTCTGCTGCTCTGTCACATTTTTGTACATTTCTGGATCCAAACGGTTCAGATTTTTATTTTTTACCACATAAAAGTGAATGTTCTACGTTCAAAGAAAAGGTGACAGCTCTAAAGCAAATACTACTAAAAATATCTGACGACAGGCATAAGTTAATGAAGTTATTACTGGAACTTAACGATAAGAGAAGTAAATGAGACCAGGAAAAGAAGGAGAACCAATAATAAATCATCCCCTGAGATGACGGGACTGCAGGTAGTTTCTAAATAGATCCATTCCTGGCTACACTCCTGCTGCCACCAGCCAGTTACAAATCAAAAGCAGGGAAAATATTCAGCATAAAATCCAGTGAGCAACTTTCACCAAGTGTTTTATAATATTCACACAGTCATACACTGACGCTGGAGCTGCATCAGCTGCAGCCATTGATCGCATTAACGTGAAATAGGTTTCCCCAGTTTAATTTCAGGTCATGTATTATTATAACAGTAAATAACATAACCAGCCTCTTTAATTATAATGTAAATATAAAATATCTGTGACATGGGAGGTGGGTCGTCCTGACTTCTTCTGTATTAAGCTGATTTTCCTTAATCAAAGCTTCATTATGTCAATTATGGCCTGAAGATAATGACTGCTGCTCGTATTTAGTGTTTCAGGCCCCGAGACAAAGACTAAATGATGTGAAACACAGTTTAGAGGTGATCAGGGCTCGAACACGTTGTTATGGCGACGTTAGACACTCGAGGCTGTTTTTCACTATCTGTCCACACAGGTTTCATCGTGGAGTCTCCAGACAAACAGCTCTCCCTGAAGCCATGAGCACAGAAACCAAAGTGAAGAAAATAGGAGGCTGAAACAGAATCAACAGCGTTTGGTGTTTGGTACATTACGAGATCACTAAGTTAAGATGACGAGAGACATGTTTGGACTAATAAACAGGGCACCTCGTATGAAGATGATTAAGTCAGGATCATAGTACTTATAACTGATGGAGATGAAATGAGACTAAGACAAATCGCTTCATCAGTTTACAGATGATATTAGATGTGAATCAGATGTTAAATTCATTACACTGAAGCCTCCTCGTGCTGTTTGAACTGTTTCTGCAGCAAACTTAAGACTAAAGTAATGAAGCTGAAAGTTTGCACACGTGTGACCCGTGTTGGAAACGTCCAGATGCCCTTAAACACAACGTCTGAAGCACGCCCACGTTATTTGGTGTGTGGTGTGTTTGGAACTGACCGTCACGCCGCTGTCCGTCTGTGTTTCCCTGTAGGTGAAGTTGCAGACGGCCCAGGCCAGGTAGTACGTGGACATGCGGGGGGTGCGGGCGAAGTGATTGGTCACCCAGCCGTCCTCGTCTGACAGCGAGCCGCTCTCCACGGGCATGTTGGACAGCGAGGTGTACTGGGGGTCGTGGCGGAGCGTGAGGGAGAACGTGGCCTTGTAGACGGGCTCGTCGAAGCAGGGGAAGGCCTTCCGGGCGTGGATTGGACTGAACTGCGTCACCGCCAGGTAACTGGGAAAGAGACACAGGTGAACAATATCACTACCAGACAAAAGAGAGAATAATCTGACGCTGACTTTATTTACAGTCACTGGATTAAAGAAAAAATAAGTGATTAATCCTTAATGTTGGAGTCATCCAGCAGACTAACACACTGTGGCCTTGTTCTCCAGCTGAAATCACATATTGTTCCCACAAATGTGTTGTTGCACCACTGGAAACAGCCAGACCCAGTCCTACTTCCTGCTGGGCTGGATGGTCCAAATAATGGATCCCAGTCTTTAAACAAACTGGGACACCTGGAGGAAACTTTACTTCAATTTCCTTCCCGTGCTGCATCTGTGACATTTCCATTCGCTTTCTGACACTTTGCTTTGGACCAGTTCACATGTTCAAGTCATTGAAAACTGCCTTCATGTACCTGTTGTTTCACCATAACATCACTGAATAAACCTGAGGGATTCTGGTCTGTATCTCTGGTTCCTTGATAAATGTGTTGTTCTCACTCAGTCGACAACTTTTTTTGAAAAATGTTTTACTTCTGACAAACACAGAGTCTGACGTCGACATGAAACAGCTGAAAAACAAAGGTCGTTCTCATATTGCAGTAAATCAGGCCTGTGCACTGATGTGTGACACTGGGCACAAGGGTCTAATACAAGCAGAGATGTAAAAGGGCCAAAACTATTAAAGGTACCACTTTGACACATCCTTATCGTTCTGCATCATATATCATATTATCATCTAACCTCAGTTTGCTCCACATTGGCCCAGAGTCCAAACGAGGACGTTAGCGGAGGTTAGTTAAGCAGAACTGCTGTTGCATTAAATTATCCATGAAGTGACCCATAATTCACTTCATCATATTCTTATTCACATCTGGGCTGAAGTCGTCTGCTCTCACAGATTTAAAAACAAAGCCATGCAGGGCGTGTGATGCTGTCATATAAAGCTGGATTTTGTTTTAGTCTTTGAACCTTGCACACCTATCAAAGGAGAAATTTAAGGTGGAATCAAAGTTCAGCGGGTTAAGGAATAATCCTCTGAAGCGTGAGCCGACAGGTCGGCTGTGTGCAGGCCCGGGTTCTTAGAGGAGGATGTTTTTACTTCTTCAAGTGTTCGCGGTGGAAACGACTTCAGCAGAGAAGAGATAATCCACAATAAACAGCAGGAAACTTTATGGTTCCTCCTGATTTCTTTAAGCTGAGTTCAACATTCTCACATCACGGCTTTGTTGTGTTCGTCTATCAGTCACCTGACAGACACAGGAAGCAGTTCAAACTCCAGCAAATAAATCCCTCTGAAAACGCTGCTATCACACTGGAGCATTAGACTGTTCGTGGAGGGAGAGATGAAAAGAAAGAGGAGGAGGAGGTACAGGTGGAGTAAGAGGAGGAGGAGAAAAAGACAGAATAAAAGAAGAAAGTCAAGAAGAATAAAGTGAGAGAGAAGGGTAAAGAGAAGGAGTGAGGAGGAAGAGGTGGATGATAGAAGCCATGAGATGAAGAAAGAAAGTGAAGGGAGGATTGGAGGGCTGACAGAGGAGGAGGAACAGAAGAAAAGCGGGAGGAGAGGATGGATGGAGTACAGGTGGAGTAGTAGGAAGAGGAGAAAATTAAAAACGTTAAAAAGGGATGATTAAAACAGATGAAAGAAAAAACAAGGAATGAGGAAGGAGACGAGAAGGATGGAGAGAAAAGAGGAATAAAGAAAAAGAACGATGAGCAAAATGAGAGAGTGATGATGAACAGATACAGGAGGAGGAGAGAAAAGTAAAATGAACAGAAAGGGAGTAAAAATGAAGGACTGAAGAAGGAGGATTGAAAAACGATGAAAAGGTGGAACAGAAAGAAGAGAAAGAAATAAAAGAAGAAGAGGAAATGTAGATGAGAAGACAAAAAGGCAGGAGAGAAAAAAACAAGAGGCAAATGAGAAGAAAGAGGAAGAAGAGTCGGAGGTGAAGAATAATAAACAGAGGGCGAGCGAGGCAAACAGAGACACAGAGAGAGAGAGAATAATGAAGAAAGCCTGAGAGGGATGAGATAAAGTGGGATTCTATTAGAGTCCATAACACACACACACACACACACACACACACCTGTGTAAAAGCCCAGCGTGAACACACACACATACCCATGCAGCATGACATCCTGCAGGTTGCCAACAGTCGCCGCTGCCAAGGTAACGCTTGTTGTCATTGTAATCCTGACTGACAACCAAGTTGACAGCGTTGCCCCAGACAACCACGACACACACACACACACACACACACACACACACACACTTATACATATAATCGCACACACAACACAAACATGTAAACAAACTCCTGCATGAATTCACTTCATCTGCTCAACATCAGCAGAGAAATGGAAATGACATCATTTCCTGCCCTGCTGTAATGTTTGCCATTATCTTGGCTGGAGACACCACAGAAGAAGAGTAGAGCAGTGTGGGTGACACGCTGGAGACACACACACACACACACACACGCACACATTCAGAGCAGTGTTTCCAATGTGAAAGTGGGGAATTGCAATTTGAAATGTTGCTTAAAGAGATCAGTGAGTCCGTGAGTGTGTGTGTGTGTGTGTGTGTGTGTGTGTGTGTGTGTCAAACACACACAGAAAGGTTTGTTTTATCTGTAGCTGTGAGAACAAATGCAGCTTTAACCATTATAACCAAAGCTCTAACCTGCACCTCGTCCTGGTTCTAACCCGAACCCTCAGCCCATCAAAGCTGTGAAGACCAGACATGCAGAAATGTCCTCACAAGGATAGTACCAAACTAACATTTGTCCACACAATCCCAGAAACACACACACACAGAGAAAAAAACCTGACTCAACAGTTTCCTCTTCACTCACATCTCTGTATTTGTGTGTGTGTGTGTGTTTTCCTGTAGTTACGTGGACAAATGTTAGTTCCATACCATCTCTGTGAGGACATTTTCGGTCAGTCGTCACACCCTAAAAGGTTCAGACCTGGTTTCATGCTTCAGTTTCCACCTACACAGCAGCAGCAGACTCCTGCCTCTTTGAGTCTGACTGGACATTTGTTCTCAGACTGTTGCTAAAAACAGTGTCAACCATTTGTCATTCTTCTCCTTTATGTCCCAGTTAAAGAGTCGGTGGTGCAGTGGTTTAGTAAACACTCTCTCCTGGCTGTCGCTCGCACTGCAGCACAGCATATTTGCATCAACCTGAGGTTTACTCAACCTCAAGCTGGGTCTGAATCTTCGACTATGACGTCAAACCCAGGCATCGTTCATAATGAACGTCAGCCGTTGCTGCTCCAGATGTTTGATGCTGTGTGCATAAACAGTTCGTGTTCTCCATGCTGTTTTTCAGACGAGGGTCTTTGGGAGTTCAAATGTTTTTTAAAGAGATGGAGCTGATGTGCGTTTGGTGTGTTTTTTCTAGAAGAAAGTTTTCTGCTGCTGAACTTTAATGTTGTTTGAAGAATCCAACAGACACATCTGTGAACTGCAGCCAAATCATCTTTCATTTGGTTCAGTAGGTGAAGGAGCTGAAAAAGCCTCTTATTCTCGTCTGGTATCTCAAACACAGAGCTGTGATGTAGGACCAGCGCCTCCTTCCTCACGTGTACGTAACACTGACCACGGCTCAGATCAAACACAGCGGCCCGACCAGGAACACCTTATTACACATAACACATTAGACCATTCGAAACAACCACTGAGATTCCTGAGTAAACAACAACACACGCAATTTCAACAAATGAGGTGCAAAAACCTTCGTAAAGTGAGGGCTGAGGTTAGTGTGAGGTGCTGAGGGAAGCATTATGTCAGTGAGTGTCCTCACAATGATAGAAGTACAAACGTGTGCATGTGTGCTAAGTAGAAGTGTGTTTTATTTCCATCTCATATACACACACTCATCATTCTGGACACACTGATCTCTTTAAGCGATGTCTCAAATTGCAGTTCCAAGCTTTCACATTGAAAAGACTGCAGTGTGTGTGTGTGTGTGTGTGTGTGTGTGTGTGTGTGTGCTGCTATAGTGTTACACAGGAAGCCAGTGAACAGGCTGATTCATCATCTTCACAGTAAAATATGGAACTGATGGAGGAGACGGCAGGAGGGGGGTCAAGGTTTCGTTTAATAACATTTCATTTCTGCTCGTTTATTTAGGGAGCGAGGAAAGAGGAGGTAAGGACGCAGGAGATGTGACGGAGGAGGAGAGGAGGTTTCCTATTGTTTACGTCTAAATTTTTATTTTAAATGTTGGAAACTAGTAGTGAACTAGTCTATGAATACGTAGAATTATTTTAATTAGCTGAGTGTTTTGGCTAAAGGCTAACAGGTCCAAACCACCAGCTCTAACTTGTGCTGACCTCTGTCACAGCTACAGCTCCTCCTCCTGCTGAGGCTGTTTGTGTGTGAACCACATACGTCTTCAGTGTCTGACGACAGGAGAGTCTCGGACACGTATTGACCTGAAACATCTCGACACTGGAACTAGAGACAGGAGTCAGAGAGAAGCTGGTGGTGAAGAGGAGAGGGTGGAGGAGGAAGACTCTCACCTAGCCTTCGTTAACCATCTGTCTCATTAACACTCCAGCTTCTCTCTTCTTCATCAGACCCTGCTCTCCTTGTTAACTATGATCCCTGTCCTCGTTAAAGAACGGCAGCTCTGCAAAAATAGCTTCAGTCTAATGAAAAAGTTCCTCACAGGATCTGAGGAGGAAAGAAAACAGCTCCACTCCAGAGTTTGGGATTTCTTTTAGAAGCCCACACACTTTCTAAAGCTCACAGCCAACACAACCAGGACCCATGATGTGAGTACGGGGTCAGCAGTGGGAATATCACGAATTAAACTGGTCTAATTATTATTGACAACCTGTAAAATGTTCATCACTGATTGACATTGATTGATGTGACAGAGAAATAACATACTGACCTCTACACCTGATGTTTACTTCTTTTAAATAATGGAGATCCTGATTCCCAATGTAACGAGGTCAAAGTATTGATCTGATGCATGAAGTTGCTGTATTTAACAATCGGCTGATCATTTCTACAGAAACTATTCCCCGCTGCTCGTAGACATGTCACACGTTAGATGAGATGTGTCCTGTCTGTGACAGCAGCTTTCAAAATCCAACCTCACTGCTAATTAAACTCCCCAGACCACACATAAAACAATTTTACTGTGAAGTTAATGAAAAGTAAATCCTGTGAATAAAATGTCAAACGGAACAAAACTGTTCTGTCAGAATTAATTTTCCATGAGATTTCAATTTCCACAATTTAACATATTCAGATCTTGTTTCTGAAAAACCATCACAAACCCACATATCTTTAGAAAATCCATCAAATCCTCATGTTTGAGAAGCTGGAGCCTCCATTTCATTTGAAATAATTCAATTAACAAAAGATCTGCAGTTCAGCAGCAGGTAC
Organism: Mastacembelus armatus; assembly: GCF_900324485.2. Classification (NCBI taxonomy): domain Eukaryota; kingdom Metazoa; phylum Chordata; class Actinopteri; order Synbranchiformes; family Mastacembelidae; genus Mastacembelus; species Mastacembelus armatus. The sequence continues at coordinate 15,295,475 of NC_046655.1, read as the reverse complement.
GGTGACAAAGCGGCTCATACTTCAAAATTAACTAGATATTTAAGTTATGGATGTTTCAATACTTGACGTTTTTATGTTTAAATTTAGAAAATGATTAATTAAATGAATCGTTGGCAACAACAAGTAAAATTATAGACCTCAAACACAGAAGCATGGACTTTTAATCTAAATATATAATAAAGTCTAAATGTTCTCCTCTTTCTTCTGTTTTTAGGTCCTAAGTGTATTTGACGTATGTCGTACGATCTGAAAAACCTAAGAATTTAAAAGAATGAGTAAATAACATAAACCGAAGCTGATCACAGGCGGTTTTCTCCATAATGGATCAAATAAGAAGTTTTCAGAGTTGCTTCCTAAACGGTGTCAGTGTCTCGATGCCATCATGAATCTATTTTATCGTTAGAATTATGCAAAACATTCCCCAGGAACCATAACTCAGTGTGGAGACTGTCAACCTGAGAATGCTAGCTCAGAAAATCACAATAACAATAATACGACGCTGTGGTTTTATGCATCATGTGAGCGGGTCAGTGGAGTCCGGACCACCAACACTACAGCTGAACTGGTTTTAATGGGAGACGACAGCAGATCGACATCAAACTCGGCTTTCCCTCATTTACACAAAGATCAATACTGAGCTTGAACAGCGATACGGTGTGTGAGTGTGTATTTGTGTGTTTGTGTGAGGGCTAATTAATTCTCCCCCTCCCAACATTTAAGTGTTTAAGTCCAACCTGGGGTTTATAGTCACGCTGGACATTACTAACTCTCACAGTGGAGCATGTGTGTGTGTGTGTGTGTGTGTGTGTGTGTGAATCTGACATTTGAAGCTTTTTCTCTAAAAATCTTTACTATATTTAAAAATAATCCTCTGTGTCTTTCTGGTTAGTCATCAGATTAGTTTATTTACGGCCCCTCATCAAGTCACTTATTGTTATTCAGCTGAGGAAACTGATTTATTAAATGTCCATTTATTTCAGCTCACATGTAAAAATCTTTAAATATGTTTAACTCACTTACAAACCAGTGTCTCTCCTTTAGCTGCCATTTAGCAAATCAGGTTAGTGCACGAGTCGACAGTAACCAGGTTTCACTGTGCTGGAGCATTAAACTTTAACTAACAGGTTGTTGTGCGGCGATCGAGCACTGTGGGTCCATCAGATGCTGTATTGATCCGGTATTGATCCAAAACAGTAGCTAGCAGTGAACATGGAACCACTGGTGGTGAAAACATACAGAGGCCAGACCTGATGGTGCAGATCAAGTGTTTGTGGTAAGTCAGATAGACAGTGACGAACAGCTTTCATTTACAAAACGTGCTGCTGTTAAATACAAGTGTGTGCTCGTTATCAGCACTTAATTAGAACTGTATTACACAAACGAATGGATGACACTGCTACTGTATCAAGAAGGAAACCAAAGTAAAATGACTATAAGACTTAAACAGGCTCTCATTTGATATCACATATGTCTGGATATATAATCTTTGTATCTCTGAGGCCGAGCAGCACTAGAATCAGTCTTAGATGATGAGTCAGTGTGATCACAGCTCTGCCATTACTCTCACAGAACCAGGGTCACAAATAAAATGTTATTTCTTTAAAACTGAGCTCTGTCCATCTCACGTGATCACGATCTAGCCGGTCTACATGTCTTGTCGTGTTGTTTGTCATCGGTCACCTCTCTGGCTCCTGTGTTTGCAGCTGACACTGTGAACTGCAGACGAAGCAGAGAGCGTCCTGCTGCTCATCGATCCGTCAGAGGCATCTGTCTCTGCCTCTCCACAGTTTGACGACGAGAGTTTGCTCTGAAAACAGGACGACGTCACTGCTGCCAGGGTGGACGCAATAACGAGGGTTTTTGTTTTATTCTGATTAAAAATAAACATAATTGAATTTAAAATTTATTCAAATCTGGACATTTTTTATCTAGTATTCATCAGGTAATACTGCTAATAATAATGCATAATAACAATAGTTTCAATATTTTTAAAAATCCTTCGACTGATCATTGTTCATCGTGATTCTGATTTTACTCCAACTAATGACGCCACAGTTGGATCATTTTCATTATGTTGCCTATTATTTTGTATATTCCTGGTTTACATCAGATGAAGAACAGATCTAGTTCAATAAATATTGCATAGTACTGAAAAAATATCATTTTAGATTCATTATTTCATCTTTAGCATTTGGTTAAAAGAGAAAAAGTACAAAAAGCCAAATGTAAGCACTTTTGCAGATGATACTTTTGTCTATTAATCAGTAAAAATCACAAAACTTACATCTTGTTGATTTGAAATACATGACAATAATAAATTTAATAACTTGCACTTTAGTTTGAGAGAATTCTTATATGGTCATAACTTCCTGCCTTATCCAATCACAGGTGAGCACCTCTAATTTCATTGATTAACTACGGCTTTGTGTTTTAACAGTAAGTGAAACAGACACTATCAGTGTAGTAACACACACACACTCATGCATGAAATACTAAATGTATCAGCGCAGACTGTTTCCCATCAGCACCGTGGGGAGGGAATTTGATGTGGAAACAACTCTGCTGCAGAGGCTTATGGGAAATTCATAAGAAGGAAGTGACTGGTGTGTGTGTGTGTGGTTTGATAAGTGGAACACACATATATGCACACACACACTGTGAGCAGTGTGTGTGAGTTAATCAATGTCGTGGCTGTGAAGTTCTGACCTTTTCAAGTCAAGCCACCTGCTGCTGCAGGAAAAACGAGTGTGTCTCAGTGTGTGTGTGTGTGTGTGTGTGTGTGTGTTCCGGTGCTTGTACCGTCTCTCTCTCTGTAGGGTGTAAGAGCTCCTGAAAAACCCCAGCAGCTCGTCCTCGATGGCGGCATCAAAGCTCACGTTCAGTCGGTAAAGTCTCATCGGCTTCAGCTCGCGGTGCAGCACCACCACGTACATCTGATTGGCTGGGAACGGGAAGTGGCGGTGAATACGCATGACTCCACCCCCAGGCCTGTTGGCGGGACGGCCACCCGGGCCGCCCTCAGCTGTAACAGACACCCGGTCTACCTGTGGGGGGGGGGGGGGGGGGGGGGGGGGGGGGGGGGGACACAGTTACTGATGAATGCAGCATTAGAAAATTTGGAAAGTAACACTGACGAAAAACAGAAGCTCTGTTTGTTTACAGACTTTCCACCTGTGTTGAGATGCATGAATCCATTAATGCTTAAGCAGACATATCCATATCTTTAGTTTTTCTGCCCTGCAAACTATTTTCCAGTAGCTGCTGCGAGCACTTGTTGCTGCTGCTGTTTCAGGGGCCTCGTCTCCACCACAGCATCCAAATGAATCACTGCCAAATCTCTGCTGTGCTGAGCTTAACCTGTTCCCCTGCAGAGCAGCGAGGTCAACAACTTGCTGTCAGTATCAACATCGTGTTCACATTAAAGCTGTTTCTATGTGAAACTTTATTTACCGACTCCCAACAGATACATGTTGTGGTCAAACTGCAGCAGCATCAATAAAAAAAACCCTGCAAACTTCACTAAAAAAAGGACCCGACTGGCACAGAAATGTTGTCTCTTTGAAAACGCTTTGTGTTTTCACGCCTGGAAGTGACCTGCTTATAATTACACCTCTTTAAATTGTTGCAACAAACTGCAATTAAGCTGGTTTTATACGTCCATTTTACAACTGCACCTTGATTGTTTGGTTAGGGTCGAATCAACAATGCAGGGGCCTGTGTTGTTGGGGGGGGCGGACGTGTTGTTTCATGTACCGATGACAAAATAAAACAATCCAGGAAGACCAGTTTGAGGATCAGATTTATGTGTTTTTGGACTCCACAGCACAGGACTGTGGTTTGTATTCCTCACACAGAACCCATGACAGGTTAGTGCACAAAGTTCTCATGGCAGCTGTTTTATCTTCTCAAGCTGACCAGCAGAAACACAGCATTAGAGGCTAATCCACCAGGAGTCCATGTTTGAATGCGTTAACCTGACTAATGCAACACCTTTCCCGGTGACGTCACACTGCAGAAACAGCTGAATCTGCACGAATATGTGTCAAACGCTTCATTCGTTTCTGTGGCTCAGCCCCACTGCGAACAGCGCCCTCTGCTGTCCAGGACATCCAGCACAGTCACGTGACAAGCCCGGGGACATGCTTCTCTTAAAAGGTACAGATTTGCAACAGTTTCACAGCCTTTACAGTTTGCCAGATGGAAGCTGTTGCTAAGTAACACCCGACTCACTGCCAGCTGTCCGAAATGCTGGACCAGTCGCCATGGAGACGTGACCTGACGTGACCATGTACAACAAACGGTGTATGTGAGGTCGTAGGTATCTCCATAAAGTATATCTGACAGCGTAAAAGAAGAGATCAGACCGATGGCTCATCGTTACCCACGTTCATCCATCCAGAGAGAGTCTGGACTGACATGAACTGGCACCAATGAAGACGAGCGCTTCCCTTATTAAAGGCACCCCGGACCCTCACAGGTGTTTCCGCTCTTCCTTGCTGATTAGACCTGAGCTCAGCTTCATGATGGGTGCAGATCTGCTGGTAATTCAATTAAATGTCACGAGTGAGTTCAACAAAGAGAATCATCAAGCGAAAAGCAAACTCATCTGATCGAGTGCATCATAAGTGAAAGACGTGTCAGTCAAGTAATATCTGTGCAGGCCTGAGAAGAGGTCAAATCAGCCTCAATGCCAATATATCTGCACTGATGATCAACTTTAGGCAGTTCTTTCAGTTCTTCAGTCAGTATCCTGAGGGAAATGTGAAAGTGCCTGGGGAAAAGCTGCACCTCGTTGACTCTAGTTCGTCACTGTGGTTCCAACAACACCAGTGTTTATACAGTGAGTGTATAAAAAGTCTGGCTGCTCCTCTCATTGTACCAACGTAAAACCACTTTGGTGCAGAGTTCAGACTTTTGAGGGATCAGAAAGTCCGGAGTCAAAACAAGAACGGTGTCAGGGTAGTTACTTTCAGCACTGAGTAGAAGCTGCTCCGTCATGTGGAGTGTATTTCAGTTGGACAGGAGGGGATGGTATAAATCCATTTCCTTAAGTTAAAATTAAATTAGGACCCAGTTGGAGACCTGCACACAGTCCCTGCAGGACTTCTAGCACAACCTGTTTTACAAGGAGATTCAAATTAATTTCAGGTACCTCCAAGTGTCTAAGGTGCTAGTTCTGCTCTTCTTCTTCCAATGGCCACTGTCATTTTCCCATTACTGGTGTTTCTAACGTAACTTTCACCCCCAGAGATAATAATACAGAACTCCACTGCAAGAACTCAAATGATCCACTTTAGGTGCAGAGAAACAGGAGTGATCAGGCTCAGGCGGAACAAAATCATTTTTAATATGTTCTGAGATGAACAGCGGTGCATGATGGGAACACACCCAGGAGCAGCAGGAACCGTGAGAAACCTTTGGGTCTCTGCGTTATCACACATCAGCAATCCTCAACCAATCAAACAGCATGTGTGTGTGTGTGTGTGTGTGTGTGTGTGATTAATGAAATGATCAATACGAGCAGAGCGCCTGCTGACACAGGGAGGAAACACTGGGGATTAAAAGGATGTTTGCAGGGTTTTCTCATGAGTCAGCGAATGCAGCGCCATGCTTCGTGATGCCTTCAAATGTCCCGCTCAGACTAAATCATTTTTAATTTTGCAGCCTGTTTGCTGGTTGGTTTGATCAGTGTCGGCTGAACTGATCACTGTCTGGTGCCATTTGGACACCAGAACCTGTTCGATACAAACACACCTCAATATCTTAGAATCAGGGCTCTGTGCTCAGCTGGAGAACCTCTGAGGTGTCTACAAGTTCATCTTCAGTCCATGAAGAAAATCTGATGGTATGTTCAGCGTGTGTTGGAAAATGTTAAGGATTTGTAGTTCATTTAATAAAATATGCACATGTTAAACCACCGCAGTGATGCCTTCAGCAAGTGCTGAATGCATTTTGCTCTCATTGCTTTGACTCGGAGAATAAAGCAAACCATGCAGTATTTCCCTCCTATTTCTATTGGCTGCTTCTATTTTTACTCACTTGTTTTTTTTTTTTTTTTTGCCCTTTTCACGTTTTGACAAATTTTCTTTCATAACGCATTAACTCTGAGGATACCTTAGGAGACCTGTCTGGCACCCAACAACACCTTTTAATTCACTCTGCACTCACACACAAACACGAAAAGGCTGCAGGGTTTTTAATTGGATTGGGCCCAAATTAGACAGATTCATCCCTCTCTCACATTAGCTCACATTAGTTGACCAGCCTGAAAAAATCCCGTTGCTCAGGCGTTTCTCTGAGGCTTTCTTCTACCAAGAGCTCATCTCAGAAATTGGGCTGAAACAGCAACTTTGACTGTTAATTAGGCTCGTTAAGGAAACCTCTGAGGCCAAATCTGGAAATAAACATTCTTTGTTAGAGAGCGGCTTGTTTTCCAGCACAGAGAAGACCTTTGGATGCAAACAACCAGGTTTGTTTGGAAAGAATCATCAGCAAAGTTAACTCAACATCCACAGGCAGTGCTGACGCTTTGTTCTCCACTGCACTGGGATTAGGACCCACTGAAGACAGAAAAACAGCATATTTAGCATCTATATCTTTGTATATTCTAACACCTGCCAAATAACTTACTGTCAGTGTGGCTTTAACAGTGAAAATTAACTATTTAGTGCACAATTAATATCTCAATACATGATGATTTGCATTATATTTACTGGATTTTCATGGTTCCAGGGGCCTGGCTCAGACTGGCATTTATTTCAGTGGAGATTTGCTCACGAAGTAAATTATTTGTTTATGTGTAAATTATTATGTAAAGCTGAACTTTGTGATCTTTGAGACAACGATTTACACCAATTGATCCTGTTCAGAGATTTCTAATGTTCTGATGTTTTACCTTGAAATAACTAGAAGCCTTTAACCAGTTTTTCTTTAACCAAACTCCGAGTATTGAATATTCTGCACTTTCTGTTAGGTCACGAAACAATGTGCATGTTTCTGGCTAACATGAGGGTCACAGGTCTCAGTTGGAGAGTACACATCCTTATAAATAATTCATGTTCACCAAACTCAGCACAGATTTCTCTCACAGGCCACCGTACCTCCAGGCGGTCAGCGTGCAGCACGATGAATCGGGTGGCGTTGATGCACTCCAGCTCGATGCTGACCTCTCCAGAGAAGGTGAAGTTGTCCATGTACACGGCAAGACGCAGGTCATAGTGCCGTGGCCTCACTGAACCCGGAAGCCGCGAGTTTCTCCACGGCTGGACCGTCTCCTCGTCCGCCTTGTCCCCGTTCCTCTCTCCTCTGCTCCCATTCAGCCTCGCTGACCCCCCGGCACCACGGGAACCCGACTCCCCCGCTCCTCCGTCACGATCTCTCCCTCCACACTCCTCGAAGCGAATGCTGAGCACCACAGCCACCGCCGTGACGATGATGAGGGTGAGGATGGACAGGGCGAACCCCAACACCAGCCGTTTGTGCACCGTGATGTGGCGCTCAGTGGTTCGAGGCCGGACCACCACTGAGTCAGCCCACTGGTCTGAGAGGCCACGGCCATTCCGCATGGCGCCAGGACTGCTGTCGTTTAGTCCCATTAAGCTGAGAGAGTCACTGTAACAGCAAAGAAACGTCCTTAAGGTTCAGAAAAATATTCATTTATGCTCAGACTCGTTTGACAAAGATTTGTTTGATGGTCCCAAAGGTTCTAGTGTGTGGTGCTGAAACTCCAGCAGTTATATTTCTGAAAACCTCAGCTCTGACCTTGCTGCTGCCGGACTGTTACGAACGTCCTCCAGCTCTGAGGCCAAGTGGAAAATCAACACCGTGGCACGTCTTACATTTCAGGCAACAAAACTGACAACTAAGAAAGGATGAGATGGTTGTGTGCGTTTGGGTTTTGCGGCGAGGAGAAAAAAATCAATGCAGCATGGCTGGATTTCAAGTGTAGAGGAGGCTGAGGAAGAGGAGGAGGAGGAGGGATGCTGTTGAGGATGTGGCTATAAAGTGAGCGTACCATCCATAGACCTTCACAGGAAATCAGCAGGGCGAACCAAAGTCTAAACCACCACTGATGGGTGTTACACTGGGAATAAGATTCTCTATGAGTCCGGATTTATCCGGATATTCTCACGGACCAGGCCTCCTCAGTTTAATCTGCAGAATCACTGGATCTACATCCAAGACAGATCCTAAACCAAAGCTTGAACCAACACGGGAGATTTAAAGCTGCAGGTTGGCATCTCCAGGCAGATATAAAGCTAATGTCTTCCAGCTCCGCAATAATGCATAAATAAACCCCTATCGGACTATTATGGGATTATTATTATTATGATGCAGTGGGAGATAAAAATACTTTGCAGAACATTAAGGTCAGTATTTGGAGCCACAGACTGTTTGCAAGAATCTGAGTTTTCAGCCTGTCTGAGTTTGGTGGAGCTGCTCTGGACTTTTATTATCAAATTAACTGCATGTTAATATTTGGATAGAACAGATTCAGATTTCAGTGACGTTACCTGTGATTTTTCTGGTTAAACTACTAAACATGAAACAGGTGAAGAGTTTAAACTTGTTGCAAAAGCGTCTCAGCCTGACACGTTTCAAATGAAATGAGCTTTTACTGCTGTTTTTAATTAACATGCAGTTTAATAAAGGCGATAACTGTCTCTCTCCAGTCTGTGTCTATGTCTCTCTCCCTCTTTCTCTGTCTCAGGGGGTGAAGTGGATCATTTAGCGGCAGCATGTGGGCTCGTTTCACCGTGGAGCGGATCATTCAGACGGGACTAAACGATCCCTGCTCCACAGCTCAGGAGGCTGATGGATGACAACCGGATTTAAAATGATCGGTAACCCGGAATATTATTGATTCTGATTCCAATAGGGGGAGGAGGGGGGGCACACAATCCTAAAGAGCCTCCAGATCAATCCATCCCCTTTAATGGGATCAGTCCTTTATTAATGATGGAGGTTTTCCGGTCATCACTGGTCCGTGGGAAAGTCTCATTCAGCCGCTTAAAATCCACATCAACTTCTTTTCTGTGGCCCCTGTAGGGGAACCGTGAGCCCCGGATCCGTTTTTATGAGCGCTGGGTCTCCTGGGAATAAGGAAACGTCCCCGTTAGCGATCCGGTATTAGTAAGACTCACTTCAGTCCCGAGAAGAACCGCTGGCCCCGCTAAACCCGCAGTTTTCCGCGGCGGTGAACACCTGCCTTGTACCTGCGGGCTTTCTTCTTCTGTAGTACCGGAAAAGGAGCTGAGGCGCATCAGTCCGCCCGGGACTGTCCAGGGATCCGGTTTAGCCAAAATCCGTTATGGAAATCAGCGGAGTTGAGTGTTAAACGTCACAAATCCGTTATCGATCCATTGAATCGGTGAACAAACATCAGGGGGTCAACACAAAGTCTCTGCGTTAAAAAACAAAGTGAACACACCGGAGACCAGTTTCAGCCCCGGGACCGGTTAGAAAACGGTCTTTGAAAGCGCCGTTAGAGATCCGTTAAATACACAACAAATGCCCTTAAAACCACCGGATCCGTTTTCATGGGGTCCAGGACCGTGTCAGGCGGATTATCCCGGGCTGACTCCAGGCGGGATCTCCCCGGTGCTCCGTTATTAAACCGGATCCTCCTCAACTTTTCAGCCGACGCAGAGCTGCTGCCGCCGCTGCTGCTGCTGCTCTCTGGCTCCGCTCCCGGTGATGATGAAGATGATGATGATGACGGAGCGGTGCACGGTGATGAAGATGACGGTGGAGCTCTCCTGTCAGCATCCCTCCATCCACCGGGGAGGAGGAGGAGGAGGATCACGGTGATGAAGGTGGTGGTGAGGAAGAGTCTCGTGCCGCCCGTTCAGCAGTCCGTGCGCTCCCGGTGCGTTCGAGCACGAGCTGCTGCTGCCTCAACCGACGCACGAGCTGACCGGGAGAGAGAGAGGGAGGAAGGAAGGAAGGATCGGTCTCACTGAGTGAAAACTACACCCACCCAACTCCACTGATATCTCTTCTATTCTGTTCTATTCTGTTCTATTTTACTCTATTTTACTCTATTTTCTATTCTACTCTGCTCTATTCTACCTTATTCTATTCTATTTTACTCTGCTCTATTCTACTCTACTCTACTTTACTCTGTTCCACTCTATTCTATTCTATTCTACTCTGCTCTATTCTACTTTATTCTATTCCATTCTATTCTATTCTATTTCATTCTACTCTATTCTATCCCATTCTATTCAACTCTATTCTATTATATTCTATTCTACTCTACTTTACTCTGTTCCACTCTATTCTATTCTACTCTACTCTACTCTAATCCATCCTACTTTATTCTATTCCATTCTATTCTATTCTATTCTACTCTACTCTACTTTACTCTGTTCTATTCCATTCTACTCTACTCTATTCTATCCCATTCTATTCTACTCTACTCTACTCTACTCTACTCTACCCTGTTCTATTCTATTCTATTCTATTCAACTCTATTCTATTCTGCTCTACTCTAATCTAGTCTATTCTATTTTGCTCTACTTTATTCTATTCTACTCTGCTCTACTCTATTTTATTCTATTCTACGGCCCAGACAACAACATGAAGGATGGAGGTGAAGGAAAATGTTTGGTGCTTTTCTTTTGCACGACTCCACTTTGCAGTTAATCGCAGTAGTTTTCAGTCGTGTCTTTAAACTTCATCATCCTCAGAGCTTGAATGGATTTTAATCAATAATCACGAACAGCTGATTTATGGATGAACTATGGCCCAATATCACAAATCACAAACAGTCTGTCCAGCTGGGCTGTGTTCAAACTGCAGCAGAGCCTGGGGGGCTCCTTTAGCAGCCCAGCAGCAGTGAGGGTCTCAACGATAAAAGAGGTGTCTGAAGTACAGTTCTCAGTATTTCCACGTTGTACTGCTTCATCCTTGGACTTCACTACATGTCAGAGCCAAACCTTGGACTTTTATTTTACCCAGTTCTGGATCTGGTGGTTAACAAACCAATGAAACTGCTGTGCCTGATATCAAATCGTGTCCGGTGACGTGCTGAAGGTCATGTGTTCCCCTGACGTTACCGAGGTGACAATAAGCCATGTCCGGCTCATCAACATTCACACCAGCAGCTGTTTGACTGGACACTGACACAGACTGCCAAGCATTTGATTGGCTATCACATGAGCCGTTAATTTTACGACTGGTGCGTTCCCGCCCATCTGGATCACTGTGTGTCGGAGTGTGTGCTTTTAACGGCAAGTGCCCCCTTTTAAACTATCACTTACCAGAAATCCACGTGGCTGGTAAAAGCATAGATACGTGTCAGGTTTGTGCCATGTTCAGTGAAGCTGCTGGTTTTTCCCTCTCCTGGTGTCAGACGCTTCACTGGTCAATGCTTTTGTCCTTCCGCCCAACACTATATGGCCAGAAGTTTACAGACACGTAAACACACCAATGTGATGGTGAACTTGTTTTTCCTAACTGCAGGTTCTTATTTCAACCACAGTGACTTGAGTCAGGACTGACCAGCAGCATCACGACAGAACAGATGGTTTGGAAGTTAGAAATGATAAAACTTTATGCAAATGAGAGTGAAACTGACCTGGGAGCTCTGCAGGTAGAAGTTAAATCAAACAATGGAGTAGAAAAACATGTAGAAGTTGTAAATGTAAAAGTAGCAACAAAAAAAAAGGCTTTAAGTCCCAAATGTAAAAGTAGTCAGTGAGCAGGATGACTGATCTGTGACTGGATTATTGGTGCATTAATGTGCTAATGTGTTCATCACGTTCATGTTAGAGCTGGTAAATGTGGAGCTTATTAAATCGTTTCATATACGGCTGGGTGGATTACGAACCCAGGAATTAATAACATGAGCTCGGCCGATAGCGACACTTCATAACACCTTTATTTTTATCCGCATAATGAAGTTAGCAGACAAATGAACTCAGTTAGCTTTGGCTAGGTCATTTGTTCTCCAGCAGGTGAGAACACAGTAAATATCTGTGTAGTTTCTGGGATCTGCCCTTTGCCTCGAGCTGCTGGAGCTGTTGGATTCCCATGAAACCGGATGAAGACATTTGTCCAAATGCACATTAAAACATCCCAAAGTGCTGTGTGTACTGTTTCATGCAGCAGTGAGGCGATGAAAAACGATGCGGGAAGTGGAACAGATTTATCTGTTTAAGTCTTATTAGACTCCTAACCAACACAGTGGTTTGTCAGGACTGTACAGTTCTGGAAAGTTCTCTTCTTTGGGCTTGACAACAACAGAAATGTGTTCCTTTCACCTCATGTTGCAGACGTGATTTTTTTTCTCCTTCCACTGAAATGAGTGTGAAGGGCTGCATTTCTTCACACAGAGGAACAATCACAGACTCATCAGTCCGTTCATCACTTTCATGATCCGCTGTTTAAAAATATCGCAGCTTACAAGAGGAAGTAGCAGGACTTTGGAATGTTAGGCTGCCTTATTGGCCAGTGTCAATGTTCACACACGGTCTCTCTGACATTGCTCAGCCAATTAGAGGCCTATTGCAGCCAAATGGATCAAGGTGGAAGACAGCAGGAGAGAGGAAGAGTGAGCAAGAGGCAGAGAGAGCTAAGTGGGCGGCACACTCTTCTGCCTCAGGGTAGATTGGTGTCAAGTGCAGAGAACACACATAGTGGGCAGAAAATGTAATGAATGCGTATCACTTGTTAGGAAGAAAGACCACGTCTGTGTGAGCATGAGCATGTGTGGGATCCCTGCACTTGACACCAATCTAGCAACAGCAGTGAAATAAAAAGAGAAGTGAGTAGATCTAAAGATGAACACACAGACAGACAAATATCAATATTTCAAATTCCTTGAAAGCACTAACCCATCTATGATTCATAGACAGAGTCCTCCAAAGAGACAGACATGCAGATACTGACTGACAGAGCATCCTGTGGTCAGTAGTCCAAAGTAGAGACTCTGATTCTTTACTGAGCTGAATCACTGACTGTGTGAGGCTGGGATGCACAGCAGCTTGGTGCAGTGTGGTCTTTCATAGCCAGACTGTTCAGACTATAGCAACCGTCTTCATCAAGCTCAGGCTCCATCACAGCTGACGTGTGTCTTTTTCAGCTCCTCACTACCTTCACACCCTGGATCTATTTCTGCCAAACCGACTCACGTCTGTGAAGCATGAAATTCACTTGGGAATGTTTATAAATGCCTGCGTTTAGTAACAGCAGACTTAAAATGAATTTTTGATGCTGGAAGTGATCATTGGCTTTGTCTTAATAAAGCAAAACTAGTCTGAAACGAGAGAGAAATCGTGAGACAATAACAAACCGAGAGGACGGATGGATGTTGTTCTGGCACGTTCCTGCTCTCTCTGTCACCTGCAATGTGTTTTAATGCTTAGTGTTAGATCCCAAGTCTCGGAAGTAGATTCTGGAGGAAGTGAAATCTGCTCCCCATAGATGTGACTCCTCTTACCTTTACTCGAACTGAACTTCACTATAACCCTAACTAATTACACTTTCCTCCTCCCTTGTCTTGGGATCTAACATTTACCATTTCTACATGGAGCTGAATTCCTAATATAATTGTTTTCATTTACATATTTTTCTCTTTCAGTTGTTAGATACCAGTAGTAATGTAAAATAGAGGACCTCATGCGGTGCACTGCAGATAAAATCACTGTTTTATTATTAGTACTTGAATATCGCCTGACAAAATAAAGAAGTAACATGTTTCAGTGCCTACAACCCATAAATAAATCACACCTATGGGACTGGAGGACGCTGCCACTGACTATGACAACTACAACACAGAGAAATAAATAAGCAATGTGATGGCTGTTACTGAAGGAAACACTAACCATAAACACTTTATCGGTACGAACAACAAGAAGTTTTATATGACAGCTTTTTAGTCCTTAAAGAGAAATACAGGTCAGGTCCCAGGGTTTGTATTAGTGGCAGATGTATAAATCAGAATGGCAGGAAACTCATTAGTTTCAGTCTAGTTTTCCTGATTTCAACAGAGTGTGAGGCCGATTTGGCAGATTCTGCACGGCTGCTCCCCCTCAGGATGAAGACCTCATTTTGTCACCACTGCAGACAGCAGGTCAGACCCTAATCCCCCTGTTCCCCCACAGCTCTGTGACAAAATATCTGAATAAAGTCTACCTCCTCACTATTTGGCAGCCTCGGCTGGTGGCGGGTCGTCCTCAGAGCCTCTTGCTTGGATCGATGTCATGTGGTTGATGTCACAGGACAACAGAGGCTGGCTTCTGTGGACGCTGGGTGAATGGCAGATATTGATTCTGAGGAAAGAAATGGCAGCTTAAAGTCAGGACCTTTGTTTTGTCTTTTCTTGTCAGTTCTTCTAGCCCTGTTTTCCTTCTCTCTCTTCCATTTCTTGTTTTTCTCTGCCTGTCACAGACAACCTGAGGGCTGCAAAGTGTATATGTGTGTGTGAGAGACAGCTTACTATAGCGATGTAAAACCAACCGCTCCCCTCCTCTGTGTGTCTGTCTCTACAGTCTTTTATTGCCACATTTAGCTCCACAGCAATGTATGTGCTAAACATGCAGTGTGTTTGTCATGCTGTGTTACTCATTCATATGCAGCCTTCTATATCCATTAATTCTTCTAATTTGTCAGTTGTGTGTGTGTGTGTGTGTCATATTCTCTTACAATACTGGAGTTGTCAAACTGGTTTACAATACGTGTGTGTGTGTGTGTGTGTGTGTGTGTGTATTTCTCTGTGTGACGCTGATTAAAAGTGAGAGGTTTCTGATTGCTTCTGCCCTCCATGGAATTATTACCATAGCACACACACACACACACACACACACACACACACACATGTGCGTATGTAATTGAGCATTTCTCTTCTACATTACATGTAACAGGATCCAATCCAGGAGCTCGAAGCCACACTAACAAACTAACACTTCACTGTTTACTCTCGCTATTTAAATTTATGCAGATGAGATGAAGTAAAAGATGAATGAGCTTGTTTGTGTTTGGAGGCCAGTGTCAAGCTCACTGTCGCCTCCCAGCTAAACCTGGTTCAAACTAAAGGGTGCCAGCAGCTATTATGGCAGGAGGGGAAATGGGTACTATTTCTCATTTCATCAGTTAGATGTATGACTGGTGGATTCATATTTGTACCATCTGATCATTTCTAGTCACAAAATATTTACTGGGCAGCTTCAAAAGTCAAGTAAAGTGAGTTTGAATGGTTTTACTTTCCAATTCATCACTGAATGGAGGGGGACTCATCCATGAAAAGGACCATAAAGAGAGTTGGCCGGTCCACATCCTCCGCTGACTGGACCTGTCAGCTGCCTCCACATCAGTGCTGTGATCCAATGGCAGGACATTTACACACAGACAGAAAAAGGCTGAGCTTTAATCCAGCAGCTGTCTGACACAACTGAATAGCTCATTGTCCATCACAGACTTTGTCAAGGTTTGTTTAGGAAGGGAGAAAATTATTTCTGCACCCCAGTACTTAAAAATAACATCCATACTTACCATACTAGTGAGTAAAGGGCCAATTCAAGCATCCAGGAGATGAAACTGCGTCTCCTCATCTCTCAGGTTGTCTGAATGTCGACACTCAGTCCAAACTTTGTTTCAGCTGCAGACTTTATTACCTGCAGCCAGAAATCTGCAGTAAGCTCATCGTGTTAGGGCAGACTTTTCACTTCTTGTTGTAGTTTAGTGTGAACATGAATGTTTTTACTTCAATTGAGTCCAGAGTGCCAAAAGTGCCATCTAACATTAGTGACCACTCAACAAATTGACTGTAAATATACACATATAAGTCACTTCGCTCCATAAGTCACAGGACAAGCCAGACCAGTGAA
This sequence comes from Mastacembelus armatus, assembly GCF_900324485.2. NCBI lineage: Eukaryota > Metazoa > Chordata > Actinopteri > Synbranchiformes > Mastacembelidae > Mastacembelus > Mastacembelus armatus. Next base: position 15,279,645 of record NC_046655.1, on the reverse strand, counting down.
AAAAGTGCGACTTATAGTCTAGAAAATACTTCTCCTCAGTTTGTCTTATAAGAAATAAAACATTATCCTGGAATAAAGTATCCTGGATTATAAATAGACAGAAGTTTAACACTAAAATCCACTAATATGGACGTTGTGTAGTTTGTTTGATGAACAGTGGCTAAAAAAATAAATAATACCTCAGCTCATCTTTTAGCTTAGCTTAGCACAAAAACCGGAAGTGATGGGAACTGCTAGCCTAGCTCAAGATATGGCTCTTCAAATACTACAAAAACAACATGTTAGCATATCAAAAAATACGACTTACAACTCGAAAGCTTCGTTATTTTGATGTAGTGTATTTTTGTACTGAACAGGAGTAAAATTAGAAATGAAAAACGTTGATGCTTCAGGTTGAGAGAAAGCTAGGCTAGCAGTTCACCCTGCTAAGCTAAATAAATCTGGGACCATTTTCTGTCCTTGAAACACGCTGAAAATGATTAAACGTTGCATGAGAGTATTTCCTCAAGTATAAATGAGATAAAATAAAATAATACTGTTTTGTGAAATGTCACAGCAGTTCCTAAAACCACAAAAATACATATGAGTAGCCTAGCTTGGCTAAGACTAGCGTCAGAGTGGAGAGGCTAACGTTAGCTCAATAGTTTCCAATGAAAGTAAAAAATACTTAATACAATAACTTTTAGTGTTTCACGCACTGCATTTTGTTTACTCACCAGGTAAAAATGACTGTTCATAGTTTTAGGAGTATTTGTTGAGACTACACTTTGACCTTGGCTAGGCTAGGCTAGGCTAGGCTAGGCTAGCCCTTATCACCTGCTAACAGGCTTTAGCCTCAACCGACCTGAGCCAATATTAAATGAAAATACAAGATTTTACAAACAAGATGTTTGAGGGGTAGCTTCAACAAAACAGAAACGTTGAGCCGCGCAGGGGAAACTCTAGCCTGGGTAAACGCAGACTGAGGAGTCCAAAGAATATTGTTTGGTTCATTTTTTAACTAAAAATGCAAAAACCTCACTGGTACCTGCCTGTTAAATGGACATACTGACTTGTTTCACTGATTTTATATTGTCATAAACTCAATATCGTACGAAAAAAAGCAATTTGAATATAATATACAATCTAATATGACAATTTCTGCACTGAAGAATCAATCAGTTTCAGATGTATAGGTAATAAAAAAAAAAATTTGTGGGTTGCAGCCTTTCAATTCCTCTGTGATGCAGACACTGAAGAAATGGAAGCAATTTGATGAAACATAACCTTATAACACACGAGTTGAATATAAACTGAAACAATACAAAGGTCCTAAAACAACATTTTTCCTGTACAAGTGCAGGGACAGAGAACCTGATGTTCAATGATGCAATTTTCAATTGATCAAATTAACCAGACCTGAGAAATACGCAGGAAATATGGCTTTTGTGGCCCCTATCCTTCATAGATAACAACCAAGCGTCATGACATTCAGTTATTTTGGGAAAATTAGACTGAACATATTCCAAAACTACAAGAAAAGCAGAATTAGAAACTTCCAGATGGGCATTAATTGTCACTTTAGCCATGTGGTCCCATTAACGCTCAGTTTTTTAACATTAGTTTGCAATTTCTTCAGACGGAGGGTGCTACAGTTCGAAACCGACTAAAAATAAGCAGGCTTTTATTCAGTGTATATACTGTTTATATTCCTGTATTTATAGAATTGGAAAGTGGTTAGAGGAACCTAAAGGAAACAAACAAACAGTTTGTTCATTATTGTAATTTTCTCCTAATGACTGCATGGTTGATGCATCACCATCTGGTACACACACACACACACACACACACACACACACACACACCGCTGTGATAATGCAGCCACTGAATCTAATGACAACGCGCCGCTTGTCGTAATGAGACTCCAGTTTGTTTCACATGAATCCAAAGCAAAGCATGATGGGTAAACTGGCTCGTTGGCGATAATTATCTCTTGGTCGCCGTGGAAACGACTCAAGTGTTTGTCCTTACAAGCAGTTTACCTCAAAGGATGGATGCTTTGAAACAAACAGTACACGGTCAGCACGACCAGCAGCTCAGTTGAAAGTAAATGTGATGTTGGGTTGCCAGATAGTAAATAATAGAAACTGCCGGGTTGCCAGGTCATCAGTGAAACTCTTCCTCTGCAAATTGGATTGTACCTGAACACACTGAATCATGTCAAATGTGTGTGTGTGTGTGTGTGTGTGTGTGTCAGTATCAAGCTCAAATGAAGGTACTTGAACTAAATTGCTCTCCTGGTACCCACAATGCATCTGGAGCTGGCAGGAGTGTCTGAGTGGCTGTCTGTGTGTTTATACCTCTCGACGCCTCAGTTTAACACACAGCTGCTTCACTGCGACTCCTGCGTTTCCACGGCAACCCGCGGGCCCGGGCGATGTGTAAACTTGAGGCTGTTGGCGATCACAGTCAGATGGTGACTTTCAACACAGGTGTGGACATTTCGACAGCAGGTAGTGAAGCTACCACACATCAGAGTCACCTCTGAGAGCCCGAACACCTGCTGATTATTTATTAAGATAAGAGCAAACCTTGTTCGTCTCACGGCGGAGAAGTTCGCTAGTTAAAGCAGCTCACAAAAACAGTACAAGGTGCAAAAAGCAGCATTAGAAAAACAAAGAGCAAAGTGTGCAACCCTTCATCTACAAGCTTTAAACACATTTCTGATTAAAAACTTCAAACTACTGCTCTTTAGTTCTTACACCCTTATCTGATTATCCCAAGATGCTAAATCACTAATGACTTGTTTTTATTTTCTCATCTAGGAAGTCATCATATTATCACACACTTAGCCTACAGTGGTATTTAAACCCTGTCGTTTTCTGCAGATTTAATTTGAAATTATTAAAACTGCTATTTTTACCTCAGTAACTCAACATGTCATTTTATTTTTCACATTTATTAAAAATCAATTACCACAATGTTTCGTTTACAAAAGTATTAGGACAGTTTCTTCTATTTTTCTTCCTCCCTGTTATCACTGTTTTTATGTGGCGTCGCATGATTTCAGTTTAATTATCTATTTTTGCGAAGATTGGAATTAGATCAATTGCACCAATTGTTTTGTCAAAATAACTTTTATCTCATGATCTTATCACAGTTTATTATATAAACCTTCTCTGTGTTTTAGACCGTTTGTCATCTCATTAGCTCTCAATTTCAACGAAGCAACAACTCAGCAGCTCAGTCTGGACTGAAACAGCTGAATGCTGCAGGAGACTAACATTTTTATGTTTATACAGCAGTCATCTCACAAATAATAGAGCAGCCTTGGCTATATCCAGCAAAAAGAGAGCGAGGAATACATTAATGTTCAGGGTTGTTTTTAACACAGAGGTGAAAATGTAGGTATTCAGCGAATTCACACTCTCTCAAACACACTTCTTCTCTCCTTTATTCAGGCAGCCAAAGTCCTGTTGGCTTTTTGCTTAACCTCTATTATATCCCTGTGTGTGCACGCACATGCTGTACGCTTAGACACACACACGCCCTCACTCTGAGTGCAGTGCTGAAGGCGTGGGCTGTTTCTTCAGGTTACATCTCTGCAAAGATGATGGATGCAGGATATAAAACCCATCTCTGCAGCCCATTTAGAAACAAAAAGGACAGACACTGGAACAGTAGAGAGAAACACTCAAGTAATGTATAAGTACTCCGAAAGTGAGTAAATGTACTCGGTATGTAGAGTGAGAAAGTCTGCATTAGCTAGTTGGGGAGGACGGTTGGTTCATAAAACATTAGACTTTCAGTTTTATCGTGGAAACTCAAAAGCAGACACACACTCCTCTGCCCTCTGCACAATACATCAAAGTACTTGTATCAACATTTGACAAGCTGGGGTGAAAACATGTCGATAATATCTATTCCTGAGCGATCAGGTGAACTTTGCCACACGTCAGTCACCCTGTCAGATCTGGGGATGAAGTAGAGGGTTTATGTTGGAAACGAGTCCTCCAGCAGTCTGAGGCCGTGCCAACTGTTAATGCAGCAAATGAACAGCTTTACTGAAGGACTGGTCACTACTGCAGAGTGTGTGTGTTTCAGAGAGAGAGAGAGTGAGAGAGACAGATCGGTATTGGATTTTAAGTCTTTTATATTCAGCAGCAGTTCACAGATACTCACTGCTACAGTACAACACACACAGGCTGCCCAGCTCCTGCACATAAACCCATTAGAAGTTATTGTTCAGTGATGCGTTTCTGTGGCTTGTGCTGCATAAAAACCTTTGATTCAATTCAAAACTTCATCGTCCCATGAGGAAGATTTAGTTTGCAGAAATAGTTTAGGATGAAAACACAATAAAAACAATAAAAACACATAGGATGCAGCAGATGCAGAGCAGCATGATGTGATCACAGCTGGGTGGAGAAGTGAGGGGAGTTAAACCTGCTGAGTGAAAATCATATTTCTTGCAGTTCCAGCGAGCGTCAGGCTGTGAGAGGAAACCTGTTGGAATAAGACTGAAAAATGATTACAGAGGCTGGAGCCCTGTGGGGCCCCTGGGGACTGCAGGGGTCATTATATAGAAGGATATGAAAGACAATAAACAGCATAAACAACCAGTGCATCAGGTTAGCTGAATATTTAGCACCATTATGTGAGTTTTTCTTTTTATATAAAATGAAAATGGACAGATTGAAAAAAAAGCTAGAAGATTGGTTAAATGAAATAAAACTGAAACAGAGCGGGACAAAAATGTCTTGGAGCAATGATGAATATCACAAAAGGAAAATTGGTCATTTAAAGTTTTTTGACTCCACTGGCAACAGGTAAAATTCATAGTGAGAATATTGAAGCTGTGATGTGAAGAATCCGCCGTCCTCACAGTTAGTACTTACAGGATAATGACACACAGTGTTGAGTCCATTTTTGTAAAGGGACTGAAAAGACACTTACACACCTGTCCATTAAATATAATTCAACAGCGAGCGGCCGACCAGCTGGGAGCAGTAACTTCTCATTCAAGATGAAATCATGCTGCACATCCAAAGGTGCAGGAAGCATTTAGCTCCTTTATTCAGTCTGCATTATTTAGTCCTGTACTCAGCCGGCAGGAGCAAAAGTACAAAAGTATGACCAGCAAAATGTTGTTTCCTGAAAGATATTTCTGTGTGTTATTGTCTCACAGCAACACACAGCCCTCACGGCCTCATGTCAGAAGCTGATCACGTCTCCAGCTGTAAATATCTGAGATATAAGAAGAAGTATCTGAGTAACTGTATTTACTTTATATTGTACAGATGCAAAACTGAATCAAGTGCATATGAAATTGTGTGAAAACAGGCCAGTGTTCAGGATTTATCAGACACAACCAGGGTTCTTACCCACAACAGAATCCCTCATGTGTTGGCTCAGGTTTCAGGAGACGACCGGCACAGGTGGAAAGAAACAAACCGGTGAAACTCGCAGACTTGGCTGAGCCGACCTCCTCCCTGTAAGGGCTTGTGCTCCTGTAACACATCATGCTACGGCCTTTTGTGACAGCCGCACAGAAAGGTCACAGCCGATCTTTGTTAGGAGAACACGAACATCGCTCATTTGAGGCGTGTGAACAAATGACCAGTGTGGCGGCTGTTGTTCCAGTGAACACGACGTGTGGCCTGCTCACCCAGACCCCTGCTGCCGGGAGACACATCATCATTGTTCTTGGATATAAAGCACAAGACAAGACACTTTATTTAAATGGTCTTTGGAAACAAATGTCCACCTTTTTTCGGTGGTACAGGGAAACAGTCATAGAAACTGAGTCAGTCTGATTGGGTCCATGGTTCTGTGGATTCTGGCTTCGTTCATCTTCTCAATCTCTTGTCTGAACGACTGGTTGTTTGGAGCCTTTCGACCATCAAGACGTTCAACGATCCTTAAATCTTTGAAAGGCTCCAATAAAAAAGTCGTATCAGCCACAGACCAGTTTGGTTTTGGTGCCTCCATGTTTCTGTCCCTCCCAGAAACTCGTCCCGTCACCTAATGTTCCCCCCACATGGGTCAGACATGAGCAGAAAGAATCGACTTGTTTCCATGGCCAATACTTTCCTATTGATCTGATTATTAAAGGTTCCCCCTGAAAGTTCTTCTGATCAGGCCAGTCTGTTCCCACTGAGGTGGTCACATGATGCAGTTTGATTCTGATTGGCTGTTATTCACATTAGTGTATCTGCTTCTTCTTGTGCTTTTCCTTCCCTTCGTCTTTTTATCCTTCACTCCTTGACCTCCTACGTTCTCTCATTTCTTCTTTTCTTCTGATCTTCTCCGACCTTGTTTCGCGTCCTCCCTCCTTCCCGCCGTCCTTGCGTCCTCTTGTCCTTCCCTCCTGGTTTTCTGCTCCTTTCATCTTTGCATCCTTTTACTCTTGCTCCCACATCCCTGTAATCCCCGTCCTTTTCATCCCGTCTCTCTCTCCTCTCCTCTCCTGTTTGCTCCTTTCTTTACTTTTTGCATTTTGCTTTGTTGCTGCTTCATTCAAACAGTATCAGATCTGACCCTTCCACTTCCATTCATCCCTCCATCACTCTGCGACTTTTCATCTTCATCTCTCCCGTTCTTTGCCCCTCTCTCCTCTTCGCACTCTCTCCATCCTCTGAAGGCAGACATTGATTTGATCACTAATTGTGCTGAAACAAACAGAAGTTGATTAATTCATGTTTGCGCCGCTCTCGCTCTGATAAATGAGTCGCCACATGAAAAAAAACAAAGTTGTTAACATGAGAAGAGAGACAGAGCGACTGAGAGGAGAAGTTAAACTCTTTGCATTGTGAGCAGTAAATGGGATCAGTGCCTCATTTAGCCCGATGCCTAATTAGCATTCACTGTGTGCATCCATTTGTTGGTATTCACTGTGTGTGTGTGTGTGTGTGTGTGTGTGTTTGTTTTCGTTCTATGTTTGTGTGTGTGTGTACTCATTGATCAGACTGACTTAGACTTATTATGGTGTCACTTTATGTGACCCCCTTTGACCCCGCTGGCGGTGAAAGTGTGTTTATGTGTGTGTGTTTGTCCTGCTAATGACTTGTCAGCTTCCACAAGTGCTAAAGGTGACGCTTCCTCCCTGGAGACACACACCCACACACACACACACACACACACACACACACACACACAGAATATTGAAACACACATTATTTATTCTGGTGTCGCTCCCTCTTCAACACAAACACAAATATCAACAAATGCTGGAGCTGCAGGATGAAATTATACTTTAGGAACCAGACCTTCTACAACACAACTCAAGAACTAGACACCTGCAGATATTTTAAATGTACACACACAGAAAACCAGCAGGTAGACACATGCACCCGTAGATTTATGTTTCCATGCAGTCCGATAAGAGGAAATGAACATATGGACTGGACGTGTGAGGTTTAGTCAGTTTGACAAAATACATGTTCGCAGGTCTTCACCTGGTTTAATCAACGTGAGGAAGCAGCATGTAAAGTAAAGTTCATATTCATTATGAAATGAAACATAAAAACTACACTCACAGCAGGCGTGATAAAAAAGGAGCCCAAACACTCCTTAATGCAGAATAAACAAACTTACACTCCTGTATGTTTAATATTTGATATTCTAGTCCCAGTTTGGGGGTTGTGGCTCTGTGAAGGCTGCCACAAGTTAAAGAAGTACCACTCTATATTCATATTTTACTTGTACAGGGGGTCACAAGCTAAACAGACTGGGGCCACTGGTTTAATCGAAGCACCACATTTTAAAACTTTATCACAGGCTGTTTCATACGAAGTCAGGACTCGGCACGAACAGAAACCAGTTGAACTGATCCGAGATGAACAAAGTCGGATCATCTGCGGCCGCTCTGTTCTGCTGCTTTCATGTCAAGATGTTCAGAGCTGTGCGACGACCCCTGACCTCCTGACAGCCGACCTCTCTCCACCGCTCTCGTCTCCTCCTCCTGCTCGCTGTGACTTTCCCTCCTGCGGGACTAACCTTGTTAAATAAAGCTTCATCTAAAATAACTCCATCCTGCCTGTCTGCTCGGCGCCGCTATAAATCCTTCATCAAACACAGAGGAGAGAGCCGATCGATATCAACCCACCAACGCTGCAAAGAAAAGAGTGTGTGTGTTTGGAGTGACAGCTCTGACGACAGTACGTCGTTAACATCCTCTGGCTTGACTTGATGTTTCTAAACATTTCGTGGCTCACACATACATCTACAATACGCACAGCATCACCTTACTGATGACTAACATCAACAACAGGAGACCAGTGTGTGTGATCGCTGTGCACCGAGCTGTGACGTCACCTGTTAGTTTGGTTTGAAGCCAGAACAGTTACAGCTTCGAGTCGGCGCCATCTTTGTCCCGCTACCTCAGACATTAGCTGAACTACACAGACCAGGTGTTGTGATCGAGTCTGTTTAAACTTAGCAAACAGCGTGAGGCCTCAATCCTTTGAGGCTTTTATTAGTGCAAATCCTGAACCTCAGCCACAGCAGAACTGTCTGTCTGGAAGAAATGAGGTTTATTATAGAAACACCAACTCTGAAAATCCAGCTGGAGTCCTGTGAGTCCATGGGGGCGGAGAGACAGAAGGCAGCCACACGCCAATCACACCTGCCAATCAAAGCCTTCTATAAGTCCTAAAACCTCGTTAATGGAGCAATGACGTCCACAATTACCAGCAGCACTGGGCTCAGATTAGCTGGAAAACATTACTGACCTGCTTATTGAATTGGAGTCCATTAAAAGGGATATTTTGGCCTCAGGCTCCAGCTGTGATACCTGCCACCTGTTCTGTACGAGTCGTTTGCTGCAGTAAACTGAAGATAACATGGAAACCTTCTGCAGACAGCGTGCAGGTCTACAGACTGAAGATAGCCACGTTACAGATGGTGAAGGTTAAATTGAGGAGTGTGGAGTCTGACCCAGAACAAACCCCTATACAGTCATGTAGACTATGACACCTGCAAACGAACCTTTTTCTAATGTTTATTTTGAGGAAACTGAACTCCGTAGTGTCTGCACATTTCTCATGGCTTTCACAATAAACGCTTTTTAATTTGGGCCTTTATTGTGAAGCAGCCGCAGGAAATGCTGAACATCATTTGGGCGAAATGGATCATTGCCACGTGACGAACAGCGTGGGGTCACAGATGAGCAGGTGAGTTTAGCTGAAGCGTGGAAGCGTTTTACAGCCCGGGCTGTTCCCCAGAGTGGGACTGTAATGAAGATGAAAAACAGCTGGTCCCTCGTGTTCCTGTCCGGTCAATATTAACAAACGTTCCTGAGGCTCAGATCACAGCTGCTCACGTCAACGCAGCGTTTGTTTCTATCGGCTGCAGCCAGTTTGACTTATCTCATCTTACCTGTGTGTGACTATGGAGTGTTAATCTGTTTTGGGTGATTTTCTACCTCTGGTTCTCGTGCGAACTGCCTTTGCACCTGGTGCTGTCTTTGTTTTGTTTGTTTTGGTGTCGATCACCAATAAACAAACACTTAGTGGAGAGTTTACTAGCAGTTATGATGCAGCTCTCAATGGGTTTCAGTGAGTTTATCTCCTGTGTTTTGTTATTTACTGTTAATTAGGATTTAACTTTCATGTCTGTATGTCGCCTGGACCATGACCTTCAACTAAAGTTAATAGTTAACTGTGAGCATGAGCATGTGCATCCTCTTTAAATACGTAACTAACTTACAATTAGTTCCATTAAAAAGTTTGACAGCAACAGTCGCAGTAGAGTGCAGTATTACTCTGTAGCTTTACTATTATTATACCTTGATTTTTTTGTGTATTTCTGTATTTTACTTCTTCAGTCTTGCAGTTTATTAAACAGGAAGACAGAAACAGAAGTTGTACTTCTGGTTTATTGGCATATAAAATACTGATCGATGCCTTCCTATTAAAACTGGATGTGAGGCTGTGTGGACTAAAGTTATTTACTATCTGTTCAATTTATTACTTATAAGAACAGAGAAAGTGCTCATAAAACAACAAAATAGAAGTGTCAGTCTAAAATATGAAGAATAATAAAAAATATTATTAAAGCACTTCAGTCATGCAGAACGCATTAAGTGGAGCAGAACATCTAGTGGCTGAATGTGTGTTACTTTGCAGTAACAATTTAATAATTAAGAATAATTATTCTAACAATGTTTATTAACAACGAGCAGCCAGACACAGAAGTCGAGGTGTCCACATGTTGTTTCTTTTCTTTTTTAATGTGTCTCAAAATCTCACCTGTCACACCCTGACAGAAGCCCTGAGCACTGTGGAGGTCGCAGGTCAAAGGTCAATGTCACTGGCATGAAGTTTCATGCTGCGTCCAGAGAGTGTGCAGCCTCTTCAGTCCACCTGCAAAGAAAGAAGTAAAGGATGGCCTGAGTTGCATCTCTAGGAGTCTAATAGGGTTCAAATAGGTGCTGGAGATCTACCACCTGCATTACGATAACAGAAGAAGAAGAACTCTTATGCAGTTTTGCACAAAAAGTGGGATTGTGGATGATTAGAGAATACAGAACCAGTTTCTGGGTTCAGATAGATGGTGGATACTGTGCACATCAGACCTTCATTAGGCCTCAGCTTTAAATAGATCCTCATTTCTCATATTGCTGCTCATCCTGTTCACTGGCAGGAAAACAACTTTAAGGCCTTTGAAAGGTCAAATAAAATATCACCACTGTCACATAATTAAAATAATCCTGTTAATCTTCCTGCCCAGACACACAAACACTTTTATTAGACAACGTCACACTTTTTTTTTTCAAAACTTCACTTCTAACAAATCTCTGCACCTTTTTCTGTGCAGCCTAGAGATGAAATTCAGCTTTGTATGGACTTTTGCATGGACTGTCAGGAATAAGATACAGCCACAGATTAGATATGTGCAGGAATATGTGCATCAATAGTTAAATAGGAGCTGGCACTTTCAAAGTTCACCTTGAGTTCAGCTACAGTCTCAGTCTGCGTCACCGGGGCCCGGATGCTCCACAGAGACACCAGTATGTTCACAGTGTCATCTTCTGTTTTCACTGGAGTCCGACCAGAGGAAACTACTTCGTCTTGGCAGAGAATGTGAGTTTAATTACGTCCTGGCGTCAAACCAGCACAAGTAGTAAAAACCTGAATGATGCTGGACAACTTATCGTGTGTTGTTAATTAAGTGCAGCAGACACGCAGATAATTACGGACGAATTGTTTTCAGAAGAGATAAAAATCGTGAGGAAGAACAGGATGGAGAAGAAGAAATGAAACAGGAACAGGAAGAACCTCACCTCTGGCCCTGCAGCTGGTCCAGGCTGAAAACTAATATACTGAATTGATTTCTCTCCAAAAGCCCTATATTATTCATCGCCATGGAAACGGGCAGACCCTCATTATGGGATGTTCCACTCCAAATGGACCAAGCAGCATCTGGACGACAGCATGTGTGTGTGGTTAAGTTTTTAGCTGCGGTGGATCAGTAAATTAAGTGTGTGTGTGCCCTTAAATGTTTGTGTGGACAAACTGTAGCATGAAACCATGCTTGTGAGGACATTTTCAGCATCTGCACCAGGGTTCAGGGCTGGTTTCAGGGTTCAGGTTTGGCTTTGGAGTTTGGTTGTGATGCTGCGGTCCTGGTGGGGCTGAGGGCTGCGTTAATGATTGTCCTCACAAAGATAGAAGGAGAAGCCTGCGTCCTCAGGCGGTGGACCAGCTCTCTGATCCTCACTAATGAGATTTAATGCTGAGTTTTCAAGTGAACACACACACACACTCATACACACTCATACACACTCATACACACACACACACACACATTATGCAGCACAACTTTTAATAAGAACTTTCTACCTTCACCCTGCACCGCCTGACCAGCCTGAAGGGGGCGCTAATGTCACACAGGTATTTGTACTTTACTTGAGTATTTCCATGTTGTGCTACTTCAGCATTAAAATGACAATGTACCAATAATTATAATCCACCGATGAAGTAATTAACTAAAACAGACGGAAACACACAAATGAAACTGATGGAAGACTTGACAACTGACAAACCTGGAGCAGCTTCAGCACAAGGTGCCTGGTGGACCAGAGCAGGGACACAGGTGATCAACACAATCATGACCAAGGAAAAGCCACAAACCAGAATAAGGGCGAAACAGGAAGTGTACCAAAATAAGAGTCCTACAGGAAATCTTATGAAACTGTAGCAAATATCATCCACAATATTCTGAAAGTGAGTCACTTTTACTTTAAGTAGGTTTTGATTCTTATACCTTCATTCTGGATTGTAGAATTTCCACTTTTACTTTTATAGAGTTCAGGCTCAGGAGTATCACTTCCTGTACTGCTGCTTTTCTCTCTCATTTAGCATTTTGATTTGAAAAAAAGTCAAATCTTTCCCTGGGGTTTTTTCACTTCTCATTCTGACCAGGAGACGGAGACAGAAATATTTACTGCTTTTCTTTTTCTCCTACACATGATTGATGACTACACTGCTGTGGAGCTGTTACTGCCTCTCACCTAAAGAGTTAATGTGTGATCTGATGGACAGAGAAATACAGCAGCACAATAAAACAACACACATCACAGGCAAAGATAAATAAACTCGCACAGGTTTAGGGAAAGTGACAGGAAGACCAGTCTGTGGAAAAGTGGCAGCTCTAACTCCAGATGCTCCATCTCCTTTGTCTGTTCGTCCACATTCGTGAATCTCAGGGGGGAAAAAAAAAACTTTTAAAATCCACATGAAAACTAACCAGTGCAAAGATCCTAAAATGGGCGTGATGTGCTGCTGTGGTTAGATTTTCTGGATTTAGCTAAAACACTGTGATAATGTGGAGGAGACAAAGGTGTGAACAGAGAACAGAGACTAAAGAGCAGAAAACAAAAGCAGAGTTTGACAGCAGAGCTTCAGGGATCCACCCTGAGGAAGTGAGTCAGCTACCACACACACACACACACACACACACACACACACACAGAAAACAGTGAGAGGTGCTCGTGTCTCTGCAGGGGGCTGACAAAAATCCATCATGACACACCCATTGACTCAAAGCAGCTTTGAAGCTGAACCGTGGCATCTGCACACACACACACACACACACACACACAGAAGAAGAGGAAGAAGAAGAAGGAGAAGAAGAAGAAGGAGAGGAGTGCTGACAGTTGTGATGCCACAGGTTTATCTCTACATGGACTTCAGAGAGAGAAGGGAAGCGGCAGCATGAAACACAAAGAGGAACAGAGAGAGAACAGGGGGAGGATGAATCAAATAAATGAGGGATGAGAAGGACGAACATACAGTTCACTGGATTATTGGCTGAATTTAAACTTTCTGATGGGATCCATTTATTTCCCTGCACATCTGCAGCATAACATCTGGCTCATCCTCCCATAGGTCATCACTGAAACTTCTCTGCCTCCCTAAAATCACATCTCTTCTCACTGATCTGATGGAGAACGGAGAACATGTGGCTGCAAAACATCCCAGAACTGACCGTTAAGCTCAAGTTAACGCTCACTGGATGTTCTGTGAGTAAATAAGAAAAGCTGCTGGGAATGTTTTGGAATTTTGGAAAGTCCTTCCAAACAGCAGGGGCTGTTGTTAAAAATAGAAACAGATGCTCAGACTCAGATGTAATAATCTCATAAAGATTAGTCTGATAGATTGAAACCAAAGACAAAAATAATCTGCACACACAAAGACTGTCTACTCTGACCTGTTCCAGGGTCCTCAGAGTCCCAACTGTGATAAAAAGCCTTTAACATTTCATGGCTAACACCTACACGCTTCATGTAGGCGTCAGGATCCAGCACTCAGGACTCTTCGTGCACCTCTTGACTCCAAAGAACGCCTTCGGTACTTGAGTGCGGCTGTTTGAAATATGTTTACTTCCTGCTGTGTGTGAGTGCGAGCTGCTGGGAAAGAGAAATAAACAACATGCACTGTGGTGTTTGTTAGTGAAGGACGCTCTAATGGTCTGTGAGGACACGTGACTCCACTGCTCATCTCGCCTAAAGAAAACCTTCATTAACACACTTCAAGCTTCTCACTCACTTGAACAAAATGCACTAAAGTAACATCCAGGCTGACAATCCAGATGGATCCTCGTACCTGAATCTGATCCAAATCCAGAAACGGGCCTGTAGTGCTGATCCACGTAGCTAGAAACCAGAATGTGACGTTCAAAGTCTCCAAACTGAAAACAGTCCCTGCTAACATGGTTGAAAGGTCCTTAAAGGATCAGTCTGGTGATTTTATATATTCAAATCAATCTTTATTTATATTAAGAGAGTGTTGGAAATGTTAATGTAGAAAATGACCGGACTGATCCTTTAAAGTGCTCACCTGCTGATGAAGCTCAGGTGACTTTAACACTCATTTCAATAGTAGCTGCTGTAATATCAGACCTGTCAATCAACTCAAGATTGACAAGACCGTCCAATCCTGATCTCTAGTTTTTGCTGTGGGCGGGTTTAAATCTGGTCCATGACAGAAGTTATTCATTTTTTATTTTTTATGCCGTCTGCTGTTTTTCATGCAGCAGTTTTAGTAGTTTTGCGGAAACAGCTCTGTGTATCTGAGGTCACGACCTCGGCTGTCACACTGCTGAGACGAGCACTGTGTGTGTGTACGTGCGTGCGTGCCTGTGTGCGTGTGTGCGTGCGTGCGTGAGTGCGTGTGGCGGGGGGGTGTGTGTCACTAAGGTCGTTCAAAATTTAAACTCCATTTACAGCGCTGTTGTGCTGTCACAGAGAATACGATCAGTAAACACACACACACACACACACACACACACACACACCTTTTAGCCGCTGCTGCAGAGACCAGATATTGAGGCTGACAGCTTAAAAAGGTTTCAGTGTCGGCAGCAATACGAGACTAAGTTACACCTTCAGAAAGCCAGTGGAGCGCACGCACATCCCCTCACACACGATTACAGTCTCAGCAGTGTGACAGCTGTGGTCAAGTCTCCGAGCGGCTTCATAAAAACACACAAACTGCAGCCGTGGCACAAAAACAGACACTGCTCTGCCTCAGAGCCGCCGCAGAGGTTCCCATCCTTTAAGCAATTTGGAGAGGACACAAGCACTTCGGAGAACAAGGAGGGTCTGGATTTTACAGACATTATTATTATTCTGCTTGATTTCAGGTTTACATTTACTCTGCAGCTGCCTGGTCAACAACACATCTTCTTTCATTTGGAGGTTAAAAAGGGTTTGACCTGCACCGTCCTGCAAAGTCCTCAAGCACCAGTCGGCCCCCAGTGCACCCCACAATGATGCCCCAGGTGACACGTGACTGAGAAAAGGCAGAAGAGAGATACTGAAAGGACACAGCAATCATATGGCACTGGACAACAAAAAGATTGAAAGTTAGGACTAAATGCAAATGAAAAACAAACTAAATAATGGATGGAAATAATGAGTCAATCACCACAAACTGCAGCATCTTTGTTTCTCCACCTGTTTGAGAAACGACAGAAAATGTGGAGCAGCAGCGAATGTGTGGGGACCCAGTGAAAAATAATTCAGTTTCCCTGGAAACCAACTCTGACTTTGTTTTTCTCTCCCCGTCGAGCTTCAGAGCCTGAAATCACAGAGCTCTCGCACAGAAAACAGGATGAGGCATGAGGTCAGAGGTCACAGCAGCCGAACCTGACAAACACTGGATTTTCTTCAGCTGACCAGTAAAGGAAGGACAGATGTCTCAGTGGAGGCCTGCGGTTAAAAACAGCTGGGTGAGAAAGTGTAATTAAATAGTGCAGTTTAAAATGGATGTGGTCTGTATCCTCAGAACAAACAGCTCTGTCACTTCCTGCAACCAGCTTGTTTCCATCTGAACAACTGTTTCTGTTATTACCGTCAGAAACAGGGCACTGAACTCAGAGCAGAGCTGGGGCTGATGGGAAATGTCACTCGCTCTGCGGCTAAAACTGAACACGCTGAAAATCCTAAAGTTATTTTCTGATGAAAATGAAGCCAAACATAAAAGTCTCTGTGGTGGTTTTGTGTCTCTGTCACTAATCGTTTGTTGACCACAGCAGGTGTGTTTGTGCGCAGGTGAGTGTGTGGGAATATTCACACATGGCTGCTCTGTGTACAAACATTATGGCTTTAGATGAACCTGACACCTGTGGGGAACCTGTGGGGCGACGACACGTGTTGTTTTTTTTTATTAAATAAACACACAGACGTCAAAATCATTGCAACTAATCCCATAATATGTCCCCACCTGACATCCTTCAGTAACAACCACAGAGCAAACCACCTCACTGCAGATTTGTTTGTGACAAAATGGGGTGTGTGATTCTTGGGTTGATGATCTGACGACAGCAGAGTTTTATTTGGAGAAACACAGCGGAGTCGAGATGAGAGTAGAAAGTCTTTTATTACAACAGGCAGGCGAAGGTACCCAAAGGTGTAAGCGTATGGTTCAGGTCAAAGCCCGAGCGGAGAGTAAACACACTAGAGATCGATCCAAAAACACAGGGAGAGACACTAGTTGGCTGAACACAAGGTGTCAGACAAACAGAGTAACACAGGGAGAATCTGTACAAACAGGTGGCGATAACAAGACACAGGTGAAACCCATCAACTTATCTAAACATAAAACTATCCGGCATAAGCCCACGACACAGGAAACATAGCCAAAGTAAAAGCCCACACACAGGAAGTCCAAAACCCAGTGCATGACAAAAGTGCTGGCTCCGCTCAGATTGAAACACCCTGTAAAAGAGGTTTACAGGAAGGAAATATGAATCAGAGCAGCTTCAATGTTTCACCAAAAGCTCCTGCTCATATTTATCAGCACAAATGTTCCCTCAGTCTTTGCTTTTGTCTCGTACCTGGGCACAGATGTGGGTCACCTCAGAATGAACCGACTGGGTTTCCTCTCCAACAGCAGGGACCGGACAGTGGGCGCTGAACAACCCAGCTACATGACCAGCCAGCACATTAATTCAGCCCCTGGCACCCAGTCTGTGTGGGAGCATCACTCCTTCAGGCGTCCTCATTAAAACTTCACAAACACGAGAAGGACTGTGGAAACTTCCAGTGAATGTTTGTGACTGACGACTGAGCGATGCATTATTGAACTGATTATTTAAAGATGCACCGCTTGATATTTCTGGCCAGTTGAAGTTGTACCAGCCAACACGTCAGCAGACACCACCCTTCTTCATCTTGTTGTCACTTGATGAAAAATAACAGTTTGGGCGAGTGTGTTTTTCTTCCAGTCACCAAAGTATCAGCCACTTTAACTCTGCAGCCTCAGGTGATGAGCACAGGACGTTCTCTGCTGTTGGGATTGGGCTGTTAAGGCTTCAGACATTCAAGGAATAAACACTTTTGTGACTGGATTGTTTCTGCCACACTACGGTTCATCATCCTAACTAATATATTTCTGTAGTTTATCACAGCTCACAAAAGTCCATTCAGGGCTTTAATGACATGAGGTGGGTGCAGCCCGGCTCCTGCAGCCGGTGGACGGTGAAGGCATTAACTAAATATTGATCCTGACACACACATGATTCTCACCTTTAGTCAATGAGGTTTATTGTCACTTTGGCTTCACTGCTCTTTTTAAATCACTGCACAAAAGGACTGAAAGCTGTGCTAACGGTCAGCAGTACAACTAAGTTATTAGCTCAGTATGAACCCACACATATGCAGCGTGAATGTGAGCATGTGGATGTGATGAATAATTCATGTTGGATGAATGTTGTGGGTTCAACATGGTTAAATGTGAGAAGAGCCTGCAGAAAGTCCTGTCTGTCTATCAGACTCCGTCACTGACGTATGGACGTATGTTTGTGGACGTGACGTATGTTTCTCCATCAGAAACATTCGTCCATACGTCATACACCTGATGTATTTTTCATGGCTACGAGTATTTCTCTGAGATCAGTCGTATTTTACTGGACAAGTTGTGTTTTATTTATTTATACACCACTGTGGCTGTAACCAGATATTCTGATTTGACGTCGTTAAAGAGCTGCAGTCAAACCTGAAGCCATGGAAAAACATATGGAAAACACAATGGAGACAATGTGTTTATGGTTTTCATGCACTACAGTGAGGAAGGTCTGAAGCTGTGCTCAGATGAAGAGTGTAAACTGTTAGTGAAGACATGCAAACGTATGTTGCATTGATCATTTTTCAGCTAAAACACCTTCTTGTCAACATAATTAGAGATTTTCCACGGACAAACTGTTCAGCAGCTGCTGTTTAAATATTAGAAATAGCTCCAAAATGTCAGTTTTCCTCTCTTTTTTTTTCTTTTGCATCACCAGCAAATATCTTTATGTTTCTGCACCAAAATCATGTTTGGAACATTTCTGTGGATTCCTAGAAGGGTTTGGGGGGAAATCAATGAATTTCTGAGTGATCCATCAAAATGAAAGCACAGCCCTCCCTGTTGCAGACGATGTTTTATTCACCAAATGTTTGGCTCTGTTTCTAAATACCACATTCACTCCTAATGTATACAGAAACCAATACTAAACAGTTAATTATCTATTAGAAAACGCAGGTTATCATTGTCGGTAGTTGCGTCAGTGATACCTCAAAATGCCAAAGGCTAGAGATCAGATGGATGAGAGGAAAAACTGTTTTATAAAGTGTATGTGCAACATCTGGTCAAATAATAAAAGATTCATTTAAACTAAAATAAAACCACACTTATTCATTGTTAGCTGCTAAAGAGATTTTAAAAATGCACTGCAGGTCTTTTGCCAGTTGATATATGAACAGTCCAGGTCCAGTCCAGGTCCAGTGCAGTAAAGGGTCACAGGTAAAAACACAAAGTGAATGGAAATGTCAGAGATGATTGTTTTTTTTCCAGTCGGATCACATCTTCAAATCACCTCATTAAGATTATTGTTCAGCTCTTGTGTGTCTCCTCCTGCACTGACATGAAAGTCACTTTTCCAGCACCTGGATCTGCTCCGATCTGGTCTCCTCAGTATTTATTGATAATAAATTGAAATCCGCTGCCCCTGCAGCCGTTCGCCTGTAAGGACACACATATCAGCCGCAGTCCTCCCACAAGGTCGTCTGAGGCTGACAAGCGTTTTATTTCCCTGTCGCCTGCAGATGTGAAGCGATGCAGATGACTGCAGCATCGTCACTCACTCTCTTTAGAAACGATGAATCAGGCCCAGAGGGCGTCCTCACCACACGCACCTAGACCTTTCTGATCCCTGACGGACCCGTTTGTGGACGACGTTTACGCCAGTCACATGACCCATGTGTGGGTGCAGCTGATCAATGCTCTTCTCATTATCTTTGCCCTCATGTGATACAGCAGCTCGAGCACAGTAATGTGAACAGGCCTTCAATGAGACTTGCTCACTTCTGCAGTTCTCTCGAGGTTTGTCAGCAAACATAAAAAATCCAAAGAGCTCACACCTTTTCGGAGCAGCGACGGGAACACACACATGCTCTGTGTGTGTGTGTGTTTCATTGCTGTTTCATTCTCTCACACGCACGTCAGCCCTCAGCACATCAGTCAGAAACTCTGCCGGGTCGAACACACGGCTCCACCTCCATGTTTTTAACATCTTCTCCTGGAAAATGCACAATCTGTTTCTGCACCTCGTGTGTTCCTATCAAAGTGTGAGGACTGGAGGTGTTTCTGCCTGTTGCATCATTCCTCCAGCACACGGAGGTCTGACGGACACTTTGAATCCATGAAAGGACCCATTTCTACGTCTGTCTGTCTGTCTGTCTGTCTGTCTGTCTGTCAGCGCTGGAGGTGACGGCTCAGGGACAGTCCTAGCATTTTCTCAGCCCTCAGTATTGTCTGCCAGGCTAAGACATGTAATTTCCTATACTGACCTTTCCTGCTCAGGATGCTGGTTGGTACAAAAAATGTGAGTCGTGTTTAGTTGAAACCAGAAAATCCTGAACATGCTGCAGCTGAATGTCAGGTTCAAACCACTCTATGGAGGAAACCATCCTATTTTCTTTGCTGCAGTCACACAGACACAGACATCTGCTTTGCTGGTTCAAAAGAATATTTCAATCACCGCTGAGAAGACGGGACACATGAGAAACCATAACCCCAGAAGAGCAGAGCGAAGAGCTGCTTCCAAAAATGTGGATGACTCACAAAAAATGAGGATTTCTCCGTGGACTTTAAGAAAAAAGAAAGAATTTGTGGAAGGTTCTTGTGCCTGTTTTCAGAAATATGAGTCTGATCTTTGACGGCTCATTGCTGCTGTTCACTGGTTTGTGTTGTTTATTGTTAGTGGCTCAGTCTGAAATAAAGGAGCGGAGTAAATGTGTCTCACCTCCTGCTGAAGCGTCACATCAGCAGGAGGCTCCACTTCGACTCCTTTCAGTCGTCTCTGTGCTCTGCCTTACGTCTGATTACAGCATGTGTTCAAGAGGAACACGAGCACTTCATCATCACATCCCCGCTGCAGCAAAGCTCTTTCATTGCAGGTGCGTTGCTGACAGATTGCACTTTAGTCCCGGGATCACCGTCTCATAACCTTAATGCTTCTGTGTGAATGTGTCCGGGACAAACGTTTATTTCCGCAGCTGCACATCCACACATTCACACCTAGTTTACAGCATGAGTGTATTCACTTTAATATCAGGTGGCTCCTTTTATTTACCTTACCTGAACAGAGACGCTATTTATAGACACTTCCTGTTTCACATTAAAAGCCTTCCATTGTCTTCCCTGGAGGCCTTTACTGGAAAACATCTGAAGTTCAGCTTGTTTCGGTGGATCGATTCATTATTCATTTTTTTCTTGTTTTATTTAGACTATTGGAGAACGTTCTTGGTTTCTTGTATATGTGCATATTTACGTGTGGATCGTGTTGGATTTGCATCTAAATTTGGTTCTACTACTTTTAACCACATGACGACACCCCTGCTGTTCCTCTGTAATCGCAGGACTCACAGTTTTCTTTGCACCAACCACTGCAGTCTTCACACACACACACACACACAGAGTTTCTTAATAAATATTTATATGTGCAGTGAGTCGCCTTATTAGATCTGAGCGCTGTCACTGAGGCTCACCTACACGTCCAACGCTCAGATACAGAGTTGAGGAGTGAACGCAGGCAGGGTGGAGGCTGTCACTGTCAGCAACGAGACAAACAAGACAGAGTGAACACTGAACACCGAATAGCCTGAAGGAGGGAGACACAGGGAGAAAACTGCAGTAACATCACACACAGCAAACACAGAATTTGTCATGTGAATGACAGACCGGCTCCGTTCGTCTCATCTTCCTCCCCTCTGTGCTTTTCTTCCTCCTCCTCCCCCTCGTCTTCGTTTTGTCTTCATTATTGTGTGTGTGTGTGGGGGGGGTGTTTGACAGATTGGTGTCAGTTCTGCTCTGTTGAGACACAGACTCCCTCTTTCTTTTCTCTCCTCAGAACTCGTCCTCCATCGTTCTCTCATGTACATTTCCACAGTATGAACTGTAAATCTTAGAGACTGTCTCATTTTGTTTTTGTAACCAGCAGAGACCCAACAAATCGCCCAAATTTGCTGCTAAGTGCGCTGTTATGGGTCTTTGAAAAGCTGCCAGGAAATTTGGGGCACTTTTTAGGTGCTGCAACAAAGTCAGTAAGCGTCTTAAAAGCAGCAGCCTGTGGTTTCTTTATATTTCTCAGGAGCAGGTGCTCTGGAAAAGGAAAGACAACCCAGTTTAAAGGTAAATTCTAGCTACATTTGGTCCTTTCAGAGATGATGGCGGCCGAGCAGGAACGTCATCACTTTCTCGTAATGCATGTGTGTGTGTTAGGATTCAGATTTAACCACAGACCTCTGAGCCCCCGAACAGACAGAACACATGCCTAAGTGTCCAGATCCAAAGAGGCAGATCTGAAACTTCTGTGCCTGAGCAGCAGAACTAGATGACGGACATGTTGTTCTGTCAGCCTGTGGTTTTCTGGACCCACTTCCAGGATCTGTCTCACACTGACCAAACCAAAAGCCCTTTGACCTAAAACACCAAACCAGCAGGAGTGAAACCACAACCCAACCTGTGCAAATAACAAGGTGCTCAGACTCGTTCCAGTGATGCTCCAATGTGAGGCGGTTATAATTAGTGTAAGACTTCACGGCAGGTGTTACGGCAAATGAAACCCTTCACCACAATGTGGACCCACTGGACGCGAAATGAGCATCTTGAACAACATTTCCGATGCTGTGCAGTGCGATCAGGCTGGTGAATGGGATCATGGGAAACTAAGGGAGGAAAACTGTCCTTAAATAAACTTTAATTTTTAAAGATGCTGTGTTCTGAGCTTCATTTTTACAGCATAGTTGTACTCCAGGTGAAAATCTCTTGCTAGTGTAGCGAGCATCGGTAACATTTTAAGACCAGTTTGGAAAATCCCAAACCAAAGCTTGAAATAATGAATCATTTTAAAGCTTCTGTTTCATTTTAATGGAACTTTAAGAGGATTACTCTTCAACAGGACTCATTTATAGTATCCTAATGAGATAAAACCAGCCATGTAGTTCACTGCAGGATTAAGTTTAAACACCGATTCAGTCCTGATGTGGATGAACCTTCCCATCATGCAACAGTGTACTAATCTGGTAAAGGTCAACTACTTCCTTTCACCTACACTGATCAATGTGTAATCAATTCCCCAGATCAATGGACAGTGTAGCAGCCCACAGCACAGCCACACAAACACACACATATTAAGGGTGATTAAAATAACCCTGCGGTGATTCAGGGGCTTCATCGCCTGTTGGAGATGAATCTGTCGCCGTCGTCGATGAAACGTTTATCTCAGCTGTCGCTCTGAATTTGCAGCTCATTCATACCGACCTGTCAGACGTATGTTTAAAAGTGTCACATTAACAGGATGGATTCACGTTTCCGCACAAAGCTGCAAACTGCAACCTGAATGTATCACCAGAGAGAGACAGGAGCGAAATATAAAAACTACTGAGCATCAGAGGCCGAAACAGGACAGAAAAGAGAAACCGGAGAAGAGTCTTATTGTCCCATGTGGCTTTTCTGTGTGTTTCTCTGAATCCAAAGGCTGATTTATCTCCTTCCTCTGAGCCTCAGAGCACCACTGTTCTTCAGAAACTATAAAAACCATCAGCATCCACACTGCTGCCCTGGGTGACATGTTCCTTCATCACCATGAACACACACTGGAGTTTATTCTCACTCAGTCCCACATACAATGTCCTGCCGCTGAAAATAGTTCCTAAAAAACACACGGTCTCCTCCGGTTTGATAAAATCTACAGCGAGCAGCTATTTTAGGAAATACTGAGCTGGAGCCACAGACCGAGGAGGGAAGCCAGAGTCTTCCTCACTGTTAGTTTTGGTCTTTTTACTGGTTCTACAGAAAAAGCATCAGTTTTTCCTGTACTGGTCTGGCTGCCCACATGTTCAATCAGCTCAGCGGATCAGTGTCGTCTCCCTGATTTTTCCCATTTAGTGCTGTTCTTCTTCCACAAGTCCGAGGGCTGACAACACCAGCGCCATCTGCAGCTTCTCCTCAGACATGGTCTGGATTAGAAACCTGGAGGCGTCTTTGTGCAGATTGTCCCCACCAGGCATCTGTAGCTGGGACAAAGTGAGGTTATGGTGGGAGTTTGTTTAGGTAGAGCAGCTTTCACTGCACGTGTAGGAGGCCGACTGTGTCGCAGTTGTTGGTTTGTCGTGTGAAACAGAGAGAAGATGATTCTGACACGAAACAATTAAAAAATGTAAAAGAGAGAGAGAAGCAGAGGAGCCCCAGCTGCTGAGTGCTCCCTGCATGTCTCCACCCCGGTCTCGGTGCCCTGAAGGCGGCAGCAGACGGACAAAGCCAACGCACCATCTGAGCCCACAGCAGCCGAGGGCGGTGTGCTTCATTTATGCTACAGAGCCTCCCTGTTTGACCCAGCACGACACCCAGCAGCACACGCACTGGTTTATGACGCTTGTGATGACTCTGCATTCACATCCATGGACTTCCTGGAGACTTGACCTTGACCACATGGAAACCAGATGCCCCGTTTGGTCTCGGGACTGGCCTGCGTCTTGGTCTGGCTTCAGATATTTAAAAAAAACAAACACACATTTTTTCAGCCTGGGATCGATTTCTCCTACTGTCTCATAATTGCTCCATAGTTCAGTACCTCAATTGGTTTTCTTGCCCTGATTAAGTCACTGATTGAATGGAAACTGGGACACTGGTGAGTCAATTACCTGAGACGCTGTTCCCAGGCTGCACATGGTAATGACAAGACGCCATCAACACGTCCTCAGAGCCTGGTAAGCTGTCACGTAGAGATCCAGGAAGGAAAGAGGATGAAGAAGCTCATTAACATACTGAAAATGACTCACTAATGTGTTTCTGAGGGTTTGTTTGATTTGAACACGCTTGGTGCCAGTATTGTGAAGCTGTTGTTGTCACGGTGCCACTCGTGGTCTTCTCTTGTGGGTTTTCTCTACCTGGATGTTTTTAAGGCGTCGTGTTTTCCTCCCTTTGGTTCGTAGACGACCCCGGACTCTGCTTTGTGGTCCCCCCGGTCACCTGACTTTGCTGCCAAAGAGCCACTGAAATAAACTTTACAATAAGATCCATGAAGGACTATCACGTCTAAATGGAAACACACCTTCAGCCGCTCTGCTGCACGCACAGGTCAGTCATAAAATGCTCACAATTAATGGTTATTGGTACGGGAGCAGCGATAGCTTCAGTTTTCTCAGTAGATGCAGCCCTGTGAATAAATTAAGTCTCGTCTCAGAGCTATAAAATAGATCAGTTTGAATGTGTGTGTGTGTGTGTGTGTGTGTGTGTGTGTGTGAGTGAGTCCATATCAGGGCTGCTGCTTCTTTCCTGATCTAAACGACAAACAGCTGTGAAAAAGTAATTAAACGGAGCTGAAAGAGTTTGCTGCTCTGAGAGAAATAACTGTCTGAGGAGGAAAAACACTCTTCATCAGTGTCAGGAGAGGAGCAGGAGGAGATGAAGGAGCAAGGCTGGTTTTATCACTGCCGGTCGGCCAGGGGAGGAAACGGGTTAGGAGGTGACAGAGAGAAGTTTATTTTCTAAAGAAAGTGAAGCAAGAAATGAGGAGAAGGGATCAAACGCAGGAGGTTTTATTAGCGAGTGAAGAAGAAGAGATGGAGGAGAAATACAAACGCTGAGGGAGGGTTAGGAGCAAAGAGGAGGAGACGCAGGAGAGTAACAGCGATTATTTTATGATGTCAGAGAGAAACTCAAAGAGGAAGAGAGTGATGACAAAAGACGACAAGGAGAGAAGAGGAGGAGAAAAACAGGAGGAAGAGGAGAAAAACAGGAGGAAGAGGAGAAAAACAGGAGGAAGAGGAGAAAAACAGGAGGAAGAGGAGAAAAACAGGAGGATGAGGAGAAAAACAGGAGGAAGAGGAGAAAAACAGGAGGAAGAGGAGAAAAACAGGAGGAAGAGGAGAAAAACAGGAGGAAGAGGAGAAAAACAGGAGGATGAGGAGAAAAACAGGAGGATGAGGAGAAAAACAGGAGGATGAGGAGAAAAACAGAGGATGAGGAGAAAAAACAGGAGGAAGAGGAGAAAAACAGGAGGAAGGAGAGAAAAACAGGAGGAAGAGGAGAAAAACAGGAGGAAGAGGAGAAAACAGAGGATGAGAGAAAAACAGGAGGAAGAGGAGAAAAACAGGAGAAGAGGAGAAAAACAGGAGGATGAGGAGAAAAACAGGAGGAAGAGGAGAAAAACAGGAGGAAGAGGAGAAAAAACAGGAGGATGAGGAGAAAAACAGGACGATGAGGAGAAAAACAGGAGGAAGAGGAGAAAAACAGGAGGAAGAGGAGAAAAACAGGAGGATGAGGAGAAAAACAGGAGGAAGAGGAGAAAAACAGGAGGATGAGGAGAAAAACAGGAGGAAGAGGAGAAAAACAGGAGGATGAGGAGAAAAACAGGAGGAAGAGGAGAAAAACAGGAGGAAGAGGAGAAAAACAGGAGGATGAGGAGAAAAACAGGAGGAAGAGGAGAAAAACAGGAGGATGAGGAGAAAAACAGGAGGATGAGGAGAAAAACAGGAGGAAGAGGAGAAAAACAGGAGGATGAGGAGAAAACAGGAGGAAGAGGAGAAAAACAGGAGGAAGAGGAGAAAAACAGGAGGATGAGGAGAAAAACAGGAGGAAGAGGAGAAAAACAGGAGGATGAGGAGAAAAACAGGACGATGAGGAGAAAAACAGGAGGAAGAGGAGAAAAACAGGAGGAAGAGGAGAAAAACAGGAGGAAGAGGAGAAAAAACAGGAGGATGAGGAGAAAAACAGGAGGAAGAGGAGAAAAACAGGAGGAAGAGGAGAAAAACAGGAGGAAGAGGAGAAAAACAGGAGGATGAGGAGAAAAACAGGAGGATGAGGAGAAAACGGAGGATGAGAGAAAAACAGGAGGAAGGGAGAAAAAAACAGGAGGACGCGAGAGAAAAAACAGGAGGAATGAGGAGGAAAAACAGGAGGATGAGGGAGAAAAACAGGAGAAGAGGAGAAAAACAGAGGAGGAGAGGAGAAAAACCAGGAGGATGAGGAGAAAAACAGGAGGATGAGAACAGAGGATGAGGAGAAAAACAGGAGGATGAGGAGGAAAAACGAGGATGGGAAGAGGAAGAGTAGAAAAACAGGAGGAAGAGGAGAAAAACAGGAGGAAGAGGAGAAAAACAGGAGGAAGAGGAGAAAAACAGGAGGAAGAGGAGAAAAACAGGAGGAAGAGGAGAAAAACAGGAGGAAGAGGAGAGGAAGAGAGGAAAATGGAGGAAGGATTAACGGAAACAAGAAGAAGAAAGAGGCGACAGAAGAGGAAGATGAGGAGGATGAAGAAGAGAAACAAAGAGCAATAGTTTCAGTTCCTCAGCTGATCGGCCTCTCAGGATGTGATCAGTCATGTGATCAATCGCTGTGATCGGAGCCCTTGACCTCACTGAGCCTGCTCATTGGTTAGCCGTCCTTCTCTGTGAGCCAGACGACCTCATTGGTCGACCGATCGATCGGTCACGTCAGGGGATGTGTGCCGGTCAGCTGACAGCCGGATTGGCAATTGATCAGTTAGACGGGTCTCTCAGATCGATCGGTGTGATCAGATCAATGGACAGAGCTGAAGATCAGAGAGAGAGAAACAGCAAGTTATTGATCAGACCAGAGGGTCAGAGAGAAAAGACTAAAGGGACTAAATCTGAATTTACTTCTTTACTGAGGCGCTTTACTGCAGTAAGAGTAGAAATACTACAGTGGAAAAATACTCCAAGTAATTCAAAGTGTTACTGAAGTAAAAGTCCAAAAGTATCATCATCCAATTGTACTTGAAGTGTATACTTCTAATTTGAAGTACTTTATATACTGCTGGGTAGTTGACGTTAACTACCTTATATACTTCTACTTTGAAGTACTTTATATACCGCCGGGTAGCTGACGTTAACTACCTTATATACTTCTACTTTGAAGTACTTTATATACCGCCGGGTAGCTGACGTTAACTACCTTATATACTTCTAATTTGAAGTACTTTATATACCGCCGGGTAGCTGACGTTAACTACCTTATATACTTCTAATTTGAAGTACTTTATATACCGCTGGGTAGCTGACGTTAACTACCTTATATACTTCTAATTTGAAGTACTTTATATACCGCCGGGTAGCTGACGTTGACTACCTCATATACTTCTAATTTGAAGTACTTTATATACCGCCGGGTAGCTGACGTTAACTACCTCATATACTTCTAATTTGAAGTACTTTATATACCGCCGGGTAGCTGACGTTAACTACCTCATATACTTCTAATTTGAAGTACTTTATATACTGCTGGGTAGCTGGTTTGACTCTGACATGTAGTGAAGTCCAAGGATGAAGTAGTACAGCATGGAAATACTCAGGTAAAGTACTGTTGTTAAGAATTCATTCTGTTCTATACATATGTTGAACTTTTTAAAAATATAAAAATTTACACAAAAGACAAAGTATTTTCTCATGAACTGCATCACATCAGTTTGTGTGTGTGTGTGTTTGCTGTGTGCTTTTCTCATGGTTGCGTGTGGTGTCAGGATGTGTGTGTTTGTGTGTGTGTGTGTGTGTGTATAACCAGTGTGTTTTGCGTCGAGAGCTCATGAATTATTGAATGTCATTTAGAGCCCTTATCACTGTCCCCATGGCAACAAGCCCCATGAGGCTGCACATACACAATATTACCAAAATACAACATGCAACACAAAGAAAAACATGAGCACAGCAGCTGCACACACACACTTCTTCAGATTCCTGGTGTGTGTGTGTGTGTGTGTGTGTGAGTTTGCTCTTGTGGCACTGAAGCTCCCAGTGGCCTCCGTTTGTCCTCAGTCCCACCTGGACACAATGTGAGACTCATGTTTTATTCATGTTTCCTTGTGCATGTGTGTGTGACAGAGTGTGTACATGTCTGTTTGTGTAGTTGTACAGGGGCTGGTGTGTGAGCGTATGAGCAGTGACAGTGAGAAGCGTCAGGTGATAATTACAGTCACGATCAGATGTCAGCAGGTGGCCAAACAGGCAACGCTCCATACCTGGACTTCTTTGTGTCGTTCCGCTGATGTGTTTTTGTGCTTTGTTGAGTTTGGGCCCCTGATGGACCCGGTGATGGTCAGAGACTCGACACATGTATCACTTCACTATAAACTCAGAAAACAGAATAACTTCTCTGAAACTGGAGCAGGAGCTTCAGGCAGTGTCACCCAAAAAGTTCATTTTAGCTGTGAAAGAATCTGTGTCACATTCATGAACCGATTTATTCTTGTCCGTGTGCGTCTTTTATATCATCATCAAACTGCTGACTCGACAACACACCTCCTGTAGCACCCAGCGGTGAGGCGTCGCCCCACTTTTCTTTGTGGAAAGTCTCAAACGTTCCCAGAAATGATTGTGTCCTGCAGCTGCCACCTGCTGCTCTGGCTGTTTGTTTGCTGCATGTTGTCGTCACACTAATACACACAAACGCAAAACACACTGCAAGACTTTACACACACACCTTCTCTAATGAGAATATATGTGTGTGTGTGTGTGTGTGTATTATTGTAAATGAATGGGTGAATGGTTCTTCGTGCATTAATGGATTAATTAACCAACATTATAACAAATTATAAGATCAGTTATGATTTTAAAGTTTACTCCAGCAGCTTCTCGTGTCAGTGTTGGAAGGTGTGACTAAGGAGGCAGAACCCTAACCTCTAACCCTGGACTTGACCCTAGTCCTAATCCTTAATTCTACACACACACACAAACACACACACACACACACACACAAACACACACACACTCACACACACACACACACACAGTGTAATGTTAATAAGAGATGCAGTTGGGTGGTTTTATCACTCCTCTTAAAACAGATTTACTGAGTCAGAGAGAGACTTAGAGATGGAATAACAGAGTTATCTCTTTTATTTCTCCTAAGTGTGTGTGCTCCTCTCAGGCAGAAGAGAAAATAAAAAAGACAAAGCAAAAAGAAGAAGAAATAATCATGTTTATTCATCTATTTTTGTCAGATCTGATGAAGGAAAACTTTGCATTTCTGCATTAAAACAAGCACCAAGAAGACTCATGGAGGAAATAAAATTAAAAAAAAACAAGCATTAAAGCATTAAGACATTGTGCAGAGCTGCAAAAAAACATTACATAGATGATAAAAGAGCAAAAACAAATCATGAATAAAACCAACAGCAGATCCTGTGAGGTAGTTAAAGAGACAAAAGTGTTGAGTTGGCTTTTAAATTTCTCTTGGCTTCACCAGATCTGCAGAGGATCCTCACCATGAGACGTTCAAACTAAGATAGCATGTCCTCACGATGCTAACATGTTGTCTGTTTACATGTTCATTCACAAACAAATGTCATCACGGTGGCACCGGAGGAAAAGTCAGGATTCATCATCTTGGGACCACGAACGTCCTCACAGTGATTCATCAGGTAGCTGAGATATTTCAGTCCGGACCCAAGTGGTGGAGCGACCGACATTCCCAGAAGCATCACATGAAGCAAATGAAAACAGCCAACCCTGTTATTTCCTGTGTCACCCTACAGAGCAGCAGCACAGGTGGAACCACCGCTCTGACAGAATAATCTCCTGCACACGTCTGCATCACAGCAGCATTTTCCAGGCTCCCACACCTTGAGCTCCTCAACGAGCCACAGTCTGAGGGGCATGAAGAGGAGATTTAAAAAGACGCGTCCTGGACAGATTTGGGCTCTTCAGGGGATGAACCCACTGGAATTAAACACAACAGCTTCGTGAATGCGGAACAGCTGTCCACGCTCACTGTGGGATGATAGCGATGCTTCATTAGGATTCTCCCAAAGGTGCTTGGCGTGTCACATGATGCACTTGGGGTGGCAGCTTGTCTGCTTTTAGTGGATCATTTCTGCAGCACTTTACCGTCTGAGTGGGGCCATTGTCACATCTCATGTTTGGAGCACAATTTCCAGCATGAATCTCTAATCAGTATACTTTTATATAAAACCAAACAGATCAGTTTGGAAAACAAACCCACGAAAACAAATTAAAAAATGCACTTAGTCCAGTTTTTTTAATAATTTCAGATCATCAATAAATAAAGCAACACAGTCCACTTATCAAATCCAGTGAAAACAGGACAGTCACAGAGTCTCTGCGGTGTCCTGATCCAGACTCATACCTGGTT
This sequence comes from Mastacembelus armatus, assembly GCF_900324485.2. Taxonomy (NCBI): domain Eukaryota; kingdom Metazoa; phylum Chordata; class Actinopteri; order Synbranchiformes; family Mastacembelidae; genus Mastacembelus; species Mastacembelus armatus. The sequence goes on along the minus strand of NC_046655.1, from coordinate 15,249,010 downwards.
GTATCTGTGGTCTAGTACCTTAACAAGTATTAGCTGGTTGACGTGGAATTTATTTGTCTCCTTCTGGATTGACTGTAATAATTGTGGTGATCCTTTGACTTTTCCTCCTCATTGGGTCAAACTTGCAATTTATGTTATGACCCAGTTCTAACTAACGTTCCCATCAGCCCTGTATTAGATGCCAATTAGCAAATGTTGACATGCTAACACACTGAGCCAAGTTGATGGTAAACACTGGATGTGTCGTTCACCACACTGTCCGACTGGAGCTCCCCGTCATACTCAGCACTGCAGCCTGTATTCTCTGGACAACTCTACATGTTGTGTTTTTGCTGTGAAGTGAATGATCCTGGATGAATGTGTCTTTGTTTTATTCTCTCCCTTGTGCTGTTGTGCATGTTCATACTTACCTGGTTAAATAAGGTCATGGGGGATTAACGTTGGGGGGTCTCTGTTGAATATCAGGGTCTGGTTGTTGGTTTGGTTCAGGCTGGCAGGTAGTGGGTTAAGGTTAAGGTTAAGGTTGGCGTTAGGGATCAGGGTTTGTGTTTGGTTGTGGTGGTTTGGTTTTGGGGTTTGCATTACATCAACGAGTCTCCTCACAGCTACAGTTTAAGACCAAAGTGTTTGAATGTGTGCTTGTTAATTTATGATTATTGACTGACCTTTAATATCAGTAACCTTAAAACAGCCGAACACACACACACACACACACACACACACACACAGAGTGAGCTCGACCCCGTTTGGTCAAATTAAAGTCATAAATTACGTTTCCATTAATGTGCTATTGACTGTTTTTTTGTTGTTGTTTTCTCCAGCAGAGGGGAGGTTCAATCCTTCAGCTGCAGTTAAACAACCTGCACCTGCGTGATGATGGAGGGACAGGGAGGAAGAGATGGAGGAGAGTTTAGTGAATATTCATCCTTCAGCGTAATGACAATAAACTACGCCTCCATAAATCACGTCCTGCAGTCACACACACCGTGGCCTGATTTAGAGCCTGTGACCGGAGCTGCAGACGGGCTGTTGATCCAGGGACCTTTGTCTCAGTCTGGGTTTGTCTGTCTCACACTAACTTCCTGTCTGTCCTGAGGAAACATTATGAACCGACCTCATTCTTCCCTCTTTGCCTTTTTCTCCACGTTGCCCTTCTTTCTTTCTGGTTTGGAAATGTAAGTGTTTAAATAATTGTGTGGCATCACAACAAAATACCCAATATAAAAGGTGTATTTCTCATAAAAACTAATAAGACTAATAAGCACCTTTAAATATTAGTAAATTACTCAAAGCTGCAAGAAGAAAAACAGTAACAGGCTCTGATATGAAACAGCTGTGTCCCGTTTTAGGTTCCGCCTCCATCAGAGTCTTTATATCAAACAGACAAACAGGCTCGTCCTCCTATATTAAACTTGCACCATTAAAAGAAGCCAAATTAGCTGTTAGCACCTCCTGTTTTCACTGTGGCACCAAAGAAAACACTTCTCAGCCAAGTTCTGGGGTTGAAGAAGTGTCTATTTCCATGTTGCTGTGCTGATTTCATTTAATGATGAGAGTAATCGAACAAAAATAGTGAAGCTGCACTCAATCTAAAAATGTGTTAATTATATCTGTGTGCCAGTGACAGATCGCTGAGATTGTTCAGCTCAGTGGATCAGTGCAGTCTCCATCGTTTCACCCGTTTAGTGTTTCTCCTCCACTTGTATCTTTCTTCTTCTACAACCAAAGACCAACCAACAGCAGCTTCTTCTCGACATGTTCTGGATCAGAAGCAGCTATATGGTGTGAATATGGTCAGGTTGTATATCTGCACTATAGGTCTTCCCCTGTCCCTTTTTGACTGACCAATACAGACTACTGCCCCCTGCTGGTGTGGAGGGGTACTTCCTGTGAGCGGCTCAGAACTTACTTTATGTGCTGGTTGGTCGGCTGCAGTGTGGTGCGTTTAGGTGACACTTTTTGGACCAGACAAAGGCGTCGTTCAGAGACAGTTGGTGGAGAGTCTGACCTAAACCCATCCAGCCTCTCCTGTGTGTCCAGTGCAGGGGAAACTTTCCTATGAAGTGCACCTTTAAACTGAACATTGGGTCTCAGTTTAGCCTTCAAAAAGTTTTTTTGTTCAACTTTAGACCAAAAACTCACGTGACTCAGAAACGAAAACAGAAACTGGAAAAGATTTATGGACAAAAACAAAAAAAAATACGTGCAGCACCAGTTATTGATCAAATAATCACATTTCTGAGTAGCATCAATGAGTCTGAATATGCAAAGAAAGCAGTGAGTTAGCTCTGTCCCTGTAAACACTAATCTCTGATAATCCATCCCTGAACCATTTCACAGCAAAATGAAACCAGTGGAGCCTCCTTTTCCAGCTTTAGCTTTTCTTTCCAGTTGGATGAAACACTGAAAAAATGTGATGTTGTTTGTGTAGAAGTGTTTTCGATAAAAATGACAACACAAACAGTAAATATTGATCCTGTCTCTCTCTCTTTCTATCCACTTCTTTATCTTATTGACATAGTTTTGTTTCCTGGGCAGGGTTTTGATTTTAGATAGCTGCAGCAAAGAAAAATGGAAAAGAGATTTAAATTAAGATAAATATGATAGTATTATCTTTGTGATGTGTAATGAGTGATATAATTTTTCACCGATCAGCTCGAGCCCTGTTCCCCTGGTGTTTTAATGATCCGGCTCCCTATAGATCCTGAGCTGGAAGCGAACCAGCAGCCAGGAGCTCCATTGATCACGGAGCTACGAGCCAGCAGCCCGTTGAATTAACATATTCATTTCAGCTGGCATTTAGCGGGAGAGAGACAGATGGAGGCAGGAGGGAGGTGGTCATGAGGGAAAGTGATGGAGGAGACCAGCACTAATTTTACTGAGCCACTACTGTTAACACTCCTACAGCTACTGATGCTGAGCTTTACTTGTTCATCTCAGTTATTAGGAAACACACCGCTGCCATCATCACCACTTGCACGGGGAGAAGAGACCTGATCTCATCATATTGATCAGACTGTGTGTGATTCTGTGCTCAGTGGGAAGCGTTAGCGTTACGATGCAGTTTGATTCTGCAGCATCAGAAAACAGATAGAACCTGTGACCTATTAACACAAACTGACCAGAGGGTCGACCAACCTGTGTGATAACGTCGACCTAAAGTGGCTCCAGGCTGCGGGGAATGAAGTACAAATACTTAGGAGTATGAAGTAAGTAAGCATCATGCATTGATCAAGTACCTCATACTTGTATTTTAGTGCAGTACTTGAGTAAATGTACTTTCCATCACAGGCTGCAGATCTTCATCTTGTCTTTTTTTAGAAAGTCTATAAGTCTTTGGGTTCTGTGGTCTGTGTTCTGGCTCTGGAGTCTGTTTGTCAGATGGAAAATAAACAGGTCACATATTGATCTGTAGCTATAATTAACCAATAATATTGATGATGTTTGTTTGTTATTATTGATTGATTGTTTACAAGCTGCCCTGGACCTGTCCCCGCAGCACACACTGAAGTAAAACACACACAGCCTTCACTCCAGAGGTGTTTCAGCCTCAAACTCCTGCTAATGAAACTCACAGGACTCCGTGTGTTTCTGTCTGTGTGTACTTGTTGTGTTTTTATCTTTCTGTGCAGTCGGGGCCTCACACACAAAAAGACTATTTATTTCCCCCACAGGAATCATGAAAGCTTCATCTCAGCGGCTTCACTCTGGGCTTTTGTTGACATGAGCCTGAGCCAGACACGAGTGTGTGTGTGTGTGTAGGTGTGTGTAGGTGTGTGTGTGTGTACATGTAGGCCGAGTATGTTGAGCCTGCAAGCTCCATGACCAGGTGTCCCTGTTACCGTGGCAACCGTCAGAGACAAGAGGTCATGTATAATTGAATCTCTCTCCATTTGTGTTGATTTTATTGTTGTTGTTGTTGTTTCTCCTCGTTTTAATACAGATTAAACAGGTTTGTAATAAAAGTTTCTTAAATTAAATCATGCAACTCAAAACAAGTCAAAAATAAATGCACCAATTTGCCACCAATAACATCTAAATAACATCTAAACATACTGTTCCAAGGTTAGAAATGTTCTCACTAACCGTCCTTCCTTCCTCGTTTTGAGACACAGCAGTAGCAGGTGTGAAACATGTCGCTGCAGGTGGGTGTGAGCAGAGCCACAGTCCTGCTGTTAGGAGCTGTGTCCCGAGACAGTTTTAATGAATATGTGTAATTGTGAGGGCGGCTCCGCTCCAGCACCTTAGCTTAGCTTCGCTCTTCTATCTATCCCTTCTATCTTCCCTGCTGCTCGGCCAGATCCGGATAAAACGTGCAGCAGGTTCAGACCACAGATGTCCGTCAGCTCCTCCACACAGCCCTGATTATACATAATGCACACAACACAGTAATGATAAACCCACAGCACCTGGCCGGAGTTAAGTACAACATTCATTATGTCTAACTTCTGTTCCTGTTGTTTTCCAGGGCTTTTTAAATACAGCAGCAACAATGTTTTCTGCTTTGGAGTAAACAGAGAATCTTTGTGTGTGTGTGTGTGTGTGTGTGTGTGTGTGTGTGTGTGCGGTCTCACACACACACACACGATTAATAAGGGAAACCTTCCACCAGCCCTGTCACTATAAGAGCCAGCAGAGTAAACAACGTGTTATTCATTAACCTGTGGCTCAAAGTTGGAGCACCTTTGTCAAAGTCTCCCCAAACAAAGTGTGATTAATGGGAGCAAGACAGAGAAACTAACTCTTTCATTGATCCCTGAGGGAAAAATTCATCCAATCAGGAATTCATCAGATCTTATCAATAGTGATTCATTAAGAGCGTCTTCCCAACGAAACCCTCATCGGTTCAGTTGAAGTTTCCATCTGTTTTCTGGCTGTTTCTTCAAACTTCTGCAGCAGCTTCACAAAGTTCTCTCAGTCCTGAGGATCTGTAGGACTTCATTAACTTGGACTTCACTGAGGACTTTATTTGCAATAAAAAGCTGCTGCATAGAGCGAACAACATGCCGATGCTTCTCTGTAGCTGTTGACTTCCTCTACTTATATTTCATCAGGCATTGATATTCAGCGGCTCTGCTGTCGCACAGACAGAGGAAACCAGGCGGATTATTAGCTCTCCCACAAACACTTGTTTCTATAAAAGTTGTTGTTTTCATGTGACGCTTGCTGCTGTTGTGCAGTAAACAAAGCCCATCTGTGGCTGATTGACACTCTTCATTCATCTCTGTAATTGTATTTCACTGGCACCGTTTGAAAAAAAATCCCCTCGGCTTCAGCGTGTGCGTCTGAGTTTTGGTATCAGAAGCAAACCTCGCCTTTGGGTATCAACCGAGTCAGGCCTCATTACACAGCCCTCCCTCCTCTCTCTCCTTTCTTTCACCTCCCATCCCTCTTTCAGTGCTTGTTCCTCAACTGTGAAATCCACTCAGTCTTTTGAGTCTGTAGCTGTTCACGCTGTAGTGTTTAAGTGAACATGAGCTCAGAGGACACTTCATTCATATGGAAAACAAGTCACATGAAATTCTAGAATCTCTTTTACATATTCGGAGTAAACATGAGCATCGAACACAAACAGTGGGAGCAGCAGAAAGACTTCAGTCACGTCCCAGTGAGAAACACACACAGCTGCTGTGTGCATGACTGAAATCACTGAATATTAAAAACCCTCTGCGTCTCACACGGAGGTCAAAGGTCACTCCGACTGTGTCTGAGACGCCAAACGTAACTGACAAAACGTCAGGACTTGACGTCCAGGAACAGACGGTTAAACCTTTTACTGCAAATCAATCAAATACCTACAAAATGACACGTGATGCAACCAACGAGAGACACAAAACTACAGCAAAGACAGTAAAAACTACTGAAATACACAAACCGAAGCCTTTTACACGTCTGTGTTCAGGTCTTATAATCTGTGCATGTTCACTGAGGATTGTGGGAAATGAGGCCCACGACATTTCTGACACGTCTGATCACACAACAACCCTAAATTTAACCAAGTGCAACAAATGCCCCTCTGCTTCTCCAAGCTCCGCCTCCTTGTCACAAAGGGGCTGATGGGAATGGTAGTCCCTTTCACTGTGTTCATTTCGTATATGCAGTTTTAATACCTGGTATCCAAATTGAAAAAGCATTGATTGTTTTAGTAATCAGTTTTTACTGATTTGTAAAACTGTCCCCAAATGCATCACGGATACATAAATTATGACTGCGTGTAAATGAATTTGAAAGGTTTATGTTTTTGAATTATGAAACTGTGACACCTCAGAAAGGTTTGAAAGGTCCCAGTGACGTGGCAGGTTGCCTCTGCACTGATGTGGAGCAGCTGTTTCCCCATTCACACTCTTCGTGCTAAGCTAACTTGCTCCTGTTTGTTATCGTAGCCTCCTTCGGCTGTATTAGTCAGTGTTATCTCCCTGGACGCCGTGCACACTGGGTGAGATGTGTAATAGTGTGTAGTAGTAAAAGTGCTAATGAGAAGCTACAGCAGAAGAAGCCAAAACAAACCCCAACAGTCAGACAGACTCAATATTGAGACTTTTCTCAGCCTGTCGTTAGCGACAGGATGTGTGTAGCTCTTTGATGGCCAGAAGCAGCTGGTACAAGTTCAGTGTGAAGGAGCTCGTCCATTTCAAACCTGGGACACACACAGGGACCCTCACACACAAGACACATTACAGAAGGTCATTAAGAATGTATTAGGGTCCTAACAACATGTTAGAGACGTCGTTAGGAAATGTGGGGCAACACACACACACACACACTCACGAGTCTGTGTGTGTGATGGATGGACTCAGGTGTGTGTGAAGCCCCTGTGCTCACACTGTAACAGTTATACTTTGTTTATCACATTAATACTGGGCAAAGCGTGTTGTTTTGGCGGTTTCAGGTGTGTTTTGGTCTGGACTGGACTCCGCCTTCACACAACCCTGACAAATTGTGCCTTGTTTAAAAGCGGCAGGTCTCCTGATTCTGTTTTCTCTTCTAAACAATTCAAACACCTCATTTTAATGCCACCGTCACCACTTTGACAGAACTGGTTCAGACCTGTGGCTGCACATTGTTTTCCACACAAAAGGCCTAATATTCTCTTTATTTATGTCAAACAAGGTAAAAAAACTAAACTAATTTCTCCCACATCTGTAACCTCAGCTCAGCACGTCTCGCTCTCAGTCTGACTTGTTTCCTTGGAGTTTAAAGAAGAGACCAGGGGTAAGAGCAGTAACCTGTTTGTTTTGGGTGCATTGTTTTGCTCAGTCCGATAAGTGTGAAGAAAGGCTGGTCTGCTCAGGACCCTTAGTGAATTTACTTGTATTAAAAAATGCTTTAAATCACTTGTAATCGCCGTTTAAGAAGCATTTGCTCCCATGAGCAGAGGCTGCAAGGTGCAAACACAAATGCAGATTATGAGTGGAAGACATTATGTCATTGTTTGTATTTAACTTGTGTTTTGCAGCCATAAATAAAGGATAATAGGGCCAACTGGATCTTTATTGTCTCCATTCATAAACTTCTATTAGTCTGTTGTCTTCACCTCTTACAGCAGCCCAATGAATCCTCGCAGTGAGCGGTGGCAGCTGTGTACTTTATGTACAGTAATGTCTGGCAAAGGGCCTGTAGTGAAACCGCCTGCAGGAGCCTCACATGTGGAGAAACTCATGTCCTCACTGGCTCTGGGGGAAACGCATCAGACATGAGGTCAAACTGAGAAAGACACATTCACATGAGCAGTTTTCCTGTTTTTGTGGCCCCAGAGAATCAGAATCAGCCTTTACCTGCTGCTGTTTCCTGTGGATGTTTTTTATTACAACCATGTGGATGATGCTCAGGCAGCTCGTGCACTTTTTACCTGGACTACATGAATCTGACAGTTGTAGTTAAATAAATAAGCTTAATAAGATTCGATTTTTCCTCAGCAGAAGATAAAGTATTTCACATGATCTCAGCCGGTGCAAGAAAATATTGTCATTCCGCTAAATTACTTTTCCTTTTGTTGAAAATGCTTCTGTACTTTTGAATGCAGATATTCCCTTCCTGTTTTTCCCTCAGCTTGTAGAGAGAGAAGCTGTTTCTAACTGAAACCATGTCTCAAGCTTTTGTTGTGGCTGTGTTTGATTAGCTTCCATTAATGACCCAGCACTGATTGAACCGTGGTGCGTTCAGTGACACAGCAGTGGGTCTGAAAACGATAAGTGACTGTGATACTTAAAACTGACTCTGCATCAGGTTTTTCACTACACATGATTTTTCTGTGTCTGTGTGAAACTGTCGCTCAGGTGAAAAGCTCTGACCTGTGCAGGTGAACAAAGTGTGGCATGTTCTTTAGCACATGCAGCTGTGGTGTTTGCTGCCACCTAGTGGCTGCTGCTGATCATTAAAACATCCATCCATTGTCTATACCCGCGTATTCCCTGAGTTAAACATGTGAACCATAAAGACTTTGGCATAAATCTGCTGCTGCACAATGAAGAAACTCAACAACATGTTAAATTTATGTCCTTTTAATGATTATGTGAATCATAATCATTATGTGATCATTTTTATTGCCACCTGTCGGAGTCAAAAGCTCCGAAATGAAATGAAGCTCATGTGTTTCTGCTCAAACAGCTACAAAAAGGATTTGGGTCCAGTCCTGAGGTGCTTTGCTGCAGTGAGTTACATGATGGAAAACCACGAGCGGGCGAGGCTTCAAAATCTCTGTTAAATATGCTGATCATAAAAAAGGACCATGCTGCTGTTTGTTGATGGTCTCATTTGAAAACACATGGTGTAACAGTGATGAGGTTGATTATCAGTGACCTCTGAAAGCTCCTGAAGAAAGAAACAAGAAGCGAACTGCACAGCTTTTTTCAAAGCGCTAATGCAGACAACAAGCAGCAGAGTGATTCCCATTAACACCACGCTGAATGATAACTGCCTTCACTGTTTGACCCTGCTGTTAAATCCAGGCTGGAGATGCTGTTTCCAACCCATAAAGACAGCCTATACCCGTGATGGTAGCACTCATGATAGCTACCAATTTCTACCTGCTCTTCACCGCTCTGGAAGCCTCTTTATCTAAACAGCAGCCCCGTACCAGGCTCCTCGACCCCCCATCAGCTCGTCTAATGCAGCTTTAACCCCTCACCACCATCTGCTCAAGTCATGAAATTTGTCCTCTAACGTTTACCTCACTTTCATCACATCCCGCTGTGCCATCATCACATCAGGAGCATATATGTTTCCCAGCAACCCTCCAAACCAGTTTCTCATTTCTCATCCCAGTCTGTGAGCCCTTTAAACCGCCACATTCCCTGAAAACCCCCACATTCCCTTAAAACCCCCACATTCCCTGAAAACCCCCACATTCCCTTAAAACCCCCACATTCCCTTAAAACCCCCACATTCCCTTTAAACCCCCACATTCCCTTTAAACCCCCACATTCCCTGAAAACCCCCACATTCCCTTAAAACCCCCACATTCCCTTAAAACCCCCACATTCCCTTTAAACCCCCACATTCCCTTTAAACCCCCACATTCCCTTAAAACCCCCACATTCCCTTTAAACTCCCACATTCCCTTTAAACTCCCACATTCCCTTTAAACTCCCACATTCCCTTCGTCAGCCTTTACAGCTTTTTACGTAACAGGCAGATCAAGCCCAGGCAAACGTGAGGGAATTAGAAAACAAGAAGATGTGAAGATGTGGGGAGTTTATTCTGAAATGCAAATTTTAGAAAAGGAAAAAAAAAACTCTCTGTATTTGACTGTTGTATTGATGATGGTGTGTTCACTGCCTGTGGGAGATCTGAAGACATAACTAATCCTGAGTTGTTTGACTTTGTCATTTTATTGGCTTTATCCTTAGTGAAACTTTACAATAACAACTGTACGAACACAGGTTACATTTAGTCTTTACATAGACACAAACCATGCAACTTTATTGTCATACGTTTTACAAACACACAGAAACTTCTGATCAAGCTATTTTATCCCAAAGCGTTTCTCACAGTTGCCTTCACTTTCTGGTGGTAAATCCTTCTGCTGCTGTTAGCTTCAATGCTAGGCTAGCAGTTTCCATCTAATGCAAGTGTTTGTGCTCAGCCAATCCAGTCCTGGAACTATTTCTGGGCAGGCAAAGCAATTTCCAATGTTGAGCAGCTACATCTTGTTTTTGGTATTTAAAATATCAACATTTCGCACTAAAGTCGATTAACTGGAAAACTGAGATTGCTCAAAGATGCACAATTTTTTATTTTCCAAATAATTAGAGTGCTGAGCTGCAGTTTGAGCATTTTCTTTTTAACAAAAGGTCTTGTTACATAAGAACACTAGAGTAATGCATATCATCCACTATATAGCGACTATAAAAAAGATATGTAAATCACAAAAAAATAAATGTTTGCTTTTCAAGAAATATGTTCTAAAATAGAAAGTGGAAGAAAGAAATGCTGCAGGGAACAACGTTTCCTACAACACAACACATTGTCCCTGCATCTCCTGCTCGCTCTGTCGCTCACTTAAAAGACAAAAATCTCCTAAAAATATAAAAAATGAGAAGTCATATATTGACCACTGAGTCTTCCTGTTACAGTGCTGAGGTTATAGGTCAGGGGCCAGTGGTGGAGGGCTCCCTTTAGTAGCCCTTCATGGCAACGAACGCTCCTCCTGTGGCGTCACGAGTCTTGACCTGATGGAGCATCAGGAGGGAGATCAGGAGGCCCAGCAGCTAAACAGACAGGAAATGCTGATGTTTACATTTGATCATTTTAAAATCAGTTCTTGTTATTGCTCCAACCGAGCTCAGCTATCAAATCAGAGAACATAATGGACAGGACAACAACAGAGGAGAGTGACAGCTGAACTTACTGCAATGACAGCAAATGCAAAGAAGAAGGCCATGAAGACCTTGAAAAGTAAGTTGATGATGTCAAAGATCACGTCACCACAGCTCTGCAGGAGAGAAGGAGAAAGACTCATCAGCTGGACACACCACTGACAGGTGGACTGACAGCTGTTTTATTGGTTGGTTGATTAAATACCTCTTGGTAGATTCGCTCTGGGCCTCTGGTGCCCTGCAGGTAAACAAGAGCAACATATGGTCACCATAATGAGCAAGACAGTGCTTATCTCCTGTCAAATACCACAATAAGCTCTACGGGACATCCTGGGAATATTAAAGACGAACTCAAACACGTGAACTCTCAGATCAACTTTCAAGAACTGACAGTTGGGACAAACTTGCTGCCATCTTGTGGCTGTAAGAAGAAACTGCAGCTAAAGGCCAGAGGCTGCAAACAGGAGGAAACTTTATTTCTAAAGCAGCTTTCAAAACAAAGGCCACATATTTGAGCCATTGGTCCTTATTTACTCAGAGTCTTTAGCTGCACAGAGTTTCCCAAAAACAAAAACAGGTAAAAAGGGTTTTAAACTTCACAATTTTATGTTTTCACCTTTGCACAGTTGCCTCCTTCATTTTCCACATGCAACGAAAGCGAAAGGGTGTGTCACTGCCTTTCTGCTCCGCTTTTAAAAGCTGATTATTAACATGAACGTCAGGAGTTTTCTGTGCCACTGTATCTTAATACAGATGTCAGCAACCACAATGTTTCCCTCTACTGATTTAAAATGAAATCAGATGGAATGAGGCTTATTTTTCTGCTCTCACACTTGTTTTGCTTTACAGATCCTCACATTTAACTATACACACCCAGAAACTGCAGCAAAGCTTCATGGATTTTAAGGAATTACACTTCCCCCCATGTGAATAAAAACAGACTGGAACAGAGACACAAACCCACAATTTACAGCCCATTTCTACCATTTGCACTACAGCTGCCTATAAACCTCATCAACACAGCCGAGGACACAAGGTCTTTTGCATGAGCACAAGCAGTCACTCTGAATTTACTCTATTACATTAAACATGATATTCCACTTTTAGTTTACAAAACCAACCTCAGGTCTTGGTTTACATCCAACTGGGCTGCTTGGAGACTGGCACTGACAGGAGTCGGGGATTGTATCACCCCAGTCTTTAGCATTCACCACTCCACAGCACCCTGCCTGGAACCACATGGAAGAGAGTTTCAACAGAGGGAAACAGTCTTTAACAGGAACCTGGGCTGTTGTAGCAGAAATGTTCGCAAGTCTTTTTTTTTTGTGCTAGTCCAAGGCTCAAGTGTCATGGTTGCAATGAACAATGGTTGTTGTGTGTGAGGGTTTTATTTAGCTCAGTTGTTCTGCAGACGTCATTTGTCACTTAATAATCTCCTTTGTTTTAAAACAATATGGAGAAATGTCCCACATTTAGCTTTAAATAGTGTGAGCTCACTGTTATTCTCATGGTAGAATCTGTCACAATCCACTGGAAAGAAATAAGTACAGGAAGCAGCCTGACTCAACACGACTACACCCATAAGGGATAAAGTACACAGGGCACATTACAGATTCTTGTAGTCCTTCGAGTATCCCTCTAAGGTCCTTGTCTTCAATGTAAGACTTGGCAGTTTGAGCTAAGGAACTGTCGAAGGCTTCTTTAATCTGCAGAGAGAGAAAACAAGAAGTGTAACTGCTGAGACAGAAAATGAAGATGGAGAAAGTAAAATATAAAATATTTGGCTCACAGAGAATCAGGAAACTAAATAAAATGAGAAGCTGATTTTAAACACAAGTTCATGGTGCAAAGAGAGAACCTTTAACAAAGACATCCATCCAGACAGAGAGCAATAATCCATGAGCAGACACAATGACGCTGGCATCAAGACAACAGTAAAGGTAAACCAGGACTAGAGAGGACTTTGGCACAATAACAGTGAAGGAGAAACAAAAAGACCAAGACAAGGACATGAAAACTGGCGTGGAGATAGAACAGACCTTATTCCGCATGACAACGATCACGATGCCAATGATCATCATGATGACCATCCCAAACCCCATGAAACCTGCAAACTGAACGTGGGACAACATTCAGAGACGTCTTATGGTTTGTTTATTGACTTTTTTGAGCCTGATGTTGATTCTTATAAGTTCTGCTTCTTGTGTTTGTACATACAACTTTGAGGGCGAGGGGATTCTCAGAAAAGCCCGCGTAGATTCCCAGAGATGAAACTACCAAGAAGCCGATGGCAAACACCCAAATCCACGTCAGGCTGGGGCCCCCTGCTGCCGACAGCTGCCCAACACAACACAAAGTGAGTTACTGCAGAGCCACAATAGTCTTCTGTCATTCTAGATAAGAAATCAAAATATGGGACTCTCACACTTCCTGACCCTGCAGATCCTGTAGACTTAGTCACATGTAGAACTAACACTTAGCACCTTTTAGTTTGCTGCCACAGAAGAGAACGAGATCTGTAGCTGGTGTTCAATTACAGCAACATCTGGAAAAACTAGCTAGTCAGGCTAAATTAGCGGTAATTATATTTAATTGTTGTTCCTTTTAGATAGACGTTGTTTTAACATCGTTTTCTAAAGGAATTTGCAGACAAAACATCTGGGGCAGTGCTGTGTAAAGAACCAGACAGGGTTTCCAGTTTCAGCCCACTAACAAGTTTCAATCCTGCCTCCTATAAAATGGGCCCTGGAATGCAGCAAATCTCAAACCCCATGATTAAGAAGTTTAGCAGGAATGGAACTGGGTTTGATTAGCTGAAAACAAAGAGTTAAAATACTGTCTTCAATAAACAGAGATGTGCTGTTGTGTATTTCTGATCTGATAATAATCTCACAGCCTTCCTGCTTTTCTGCGACCATGAGAATGGAAAAGTCCCCTGAGCTGCAGCTGTTCTGCGTTAGGAAAAGAAATCGGAGCCCCCACTGCATCTGGGCAGCTGCTCGCCTCCTTATAAACCCTCAGGAACCTTCACCTCCACTTCAATTGAACATTTCTAAACAGGTATTTTTTATTTTCCGTTGAATACAGGATTATACTGACAAAGCTGGCCTTGATTTGAACAAACACAAACCAGCAGCCCATAAACCTGAGGACTAATGTGAAGCTGGAACAATCCATGTTCATTAACGTTACAGGTTAAACAAACCAGATCAGCTTTAACTTGATTCATATGGACGAATCACATCAATCTCCCCCTGCGTTTGCAACTGATGCTTCTCTGACACCAGAATACTTTCCAAAAATGTGTAACTGGTCCTTAAATCACTTACATATCATTACCAATCTTTCATTGCTGTGGCATAAAATACAATAAACACATGATTATTTCTATGTTTCCTGCATTTTTATTGTCACGCTGTAAAAAATGAAGTGACAAAAACACAAACGCGGTTGTTGTTTACCTGTGCACTGTACACAGTGGACTTCACCGCCGCAAAGATCAGCAGGCATCCAATGATCTGAGGACACATCACGTCAGTTAGTACAGAGGCTGAAGATGGGGGAACCAGTATTAACAGGGAATGAAAAGTGTTTTAAAACATTTTAATAACAAAAACCTAAATATTTTGAACTTGGAAGACCTGAAAAACACCCCAACAGTACAAACTCATGTTATTTGAATCAATACATGTGGTTTCCACATTAAAACTGTATTTGCTATTGCGGTCATGTCTCCCCACCTGATTTCAACCTGACTTTCAACCTTCATTTCTGTGTTGGGCCACCAGAGGGAGCCCAAGATCTACAAACTGAACATGTGAGCTTGACAACCTTCACAATTCAATCACCCAATCAATAAAACTCTTAACTAACAAGCCTGGAAATGAAAGTAGAAATGAATAAGAGGAAACAATAGAGTGAGATAAGCATAAAAAAGGACAAATATTCCATTTGGAAAAAACTTTTTTAAAAATTGCAAAGTGGTTATCCCACTTTGTTTTACTCTTGGACCAGATTCAGTCGTTTCCTCTTGCACAGACCTAAAAGCATCATGTGTTTTATTGGAATAAAGTGAAGATGTTTGCCCTGAAAAGTGCATCTTCAATGTCCCTCAAAGTGAAGACCTGGTCTTCAGACCCTCCCCCTTCTTTTCTTTTGTGCAGGGGCTGAAACATGTTACTGCAGCAGAAAGGAATGAAACCTAGAGGACGTTGAGGCCGTTGATGGGAGGCCTGAAATCTGATGCTGCACAGACAAGTCTCCTGTTTTTGCTCCTTTTGGTCTCCATGTTATGGGCAGGCATGTTCAAATGGAGGCAAAAGGAGCTTTTGAAGTCCTGAGCATGAGGTTGGATAAAACCTTCAAACATTAGCACGTTAAACAAAAAACTGCCTTTTTTTTTTACTTTACTCTTAAAAATCATGATGTTTAATGAGTTAGAGGGAGGACTAGAATTAATATGACAGTTTTGAAAGAATCAGTTTTTCATTTTTCTAAGTGAATCATTTTCAGCATCCACACCGTTTCCCAACACGTCTACTTTTAGGAAATCAATTAAAAAAACCTTTTAACTCTCTTAGGTTGTTTTTTTTTTTTTCAGTTGCATCATACATCCTGCTTTGTTTCAGAACAAATAAAATCAAAACTCATATGTTAAACACAAGATCAAACTTTAGACCGTGGCAAAAAAATGTAAAAGTACCAGAACAACATTTTTCTTCTTTTTCTTAGCTTTTGCCTCAGACATTAAAGTAATAAAACTTAAAAAGGAATGAAAATCAAATTAGAAATACAGGAGAAACTGTGTTTTACTTACCAGAAACACCATATTGAAGAAAATAAAGAGGCACTTGAGACATCCATTAATTTTCCCCATTTTCAGACGTGAGTGGCTGGCTCTCAGCAGAAGTGAAGCAGTGTAAACGCAGTCCGGTGTGCGTGAGACGATGTTCAGCAGTGTGTGTTGTGATAAGCTGCAACAGGAATGTGTAGAGACTGAATACAGAGCCGAAACACATAGATCTGACCTGCAGCCAAATACTGGAATCTACGTAAGATGGCAAAGCACACACCCAACCAAGGGGGACACCCGGTCACATCAGATAAAGATGTACAAAACCAGTGAACACAGAAAGAGAAAGAATCACGGCATAAAATGGGTGTATTTTTATTTTCTTTATTGGCTTTTAAAGGTTTAAGTTCTGCACTTCAGACCTGCCCGAAAAAACACAAATAAAAATACTGTGGTTATGTTCACTTATAACACAAAGACGTGAGGCTGCAGAGGCATTAAAGACAAGTTTGAAGATTTAAAACATTTAACATGTTTTGAATATCTGATTTAAATAACGTTTGCCAACACATTATTCCGTGTCCTTTCAGAACAAACACTGAACATTATCTGTCCAGTTGATCCAGTGTGAATTTTAACAAAAACAGCAGAAAGTAGGAGAGAGAGATTTGGGCAGAAAGATTAACAATGGCTTTAAAAAACAGATGAGATGTAGTTCAGGAAGCTGAAACAACCTGATTAACGTCAGAGAAGGATTGTGGTCCCAGTCCCATTTGTGCAAAATAAATAAAAATGTTCGATTTAAGGTATAAACCAAGAAACTGCAAGGTAAACTTAAAAGACTCAATTATCTAAATGGACAACAGCTTATCAGCAGATCTGACGTTTACATTTTGTCATTTTTTCAATCTGCTGTTTAATTAAATGTCCACAAAGGAACCTTCAGGATTTACATTTAAACCGTCACGTTTGAGATGAACTAAACAGAAAAGGTTCCATGACGAGTGAGTTAACATCAACTCGGTCAAAAGCTCAGAAAGAAGCTCAAACATTTGTGAGAACTGAAATATTGAGAGAGTTGAGTTTATGGCCATCAAGTATCTGTTGTGGGAAAATGAATAATAACCAGAAACTTTACTTTGGGAAGTCTGTGGTGTTATAGTGTGGGCAGAAGAGACACAGGTGGCGTTACAATGACATGTCTCAATTTCCAGTTAGTGAACAACGAGGAAGTGCCCCGGGCGGTTGGGGTTGGGAGGGGGGCTCATTGAGATTTACAGTAAACGAATGTAAAAGAAAAATCATCGAGCTGAGTTGCTGCAGGATGTTCCCTTAGAAGGGAAGTTTCTTAGAAAGAAACTTATGAAATTTCTAGAGCAGGAGTGTTTCAGTTCAGTGACAGAAAAGATTTCACTGTTTCAGCTGAGATTTTCAAAATTATGGAAAGAAAATCACAAAGGTGCAGGAGTTACCATTTGCTTTGAGAGTAAAAACATAAAAATCAGCTTCCTTGTGCTTTAAATTCCTGGTGCTGCTCCTGTATGAGGGGTCTTTGTGTCCTCTCTAACTGCTTCAGATCTATGAAGTGTTTACGGGAAGTCTGCCACTGCTCACTGTTACTCCCACCTCTCTGTATGTTAAATGGCTCTATTCTTGCCCCTGGTTTCCTGGACAAAACACGCATCATAAATCGAAGTAAAAAAGGGAAATATATGCTGCTTGTGGCCCCACTACACCCCTCTCGAAACAGGACCATCCAGCACTGGCTATATGTGCTTTTGTGAGCTGATTTTACCAACAACCTATGGTCTTAAACGGTGTCCAGCTTAAAACCTGAAGGTTGTGTTCAAAGTTATGTATAAAATGGAGGGAATGAGTGTGGACAGAGCAGAGGGACCTCGTATGTGAGGTGTCCTGAACAAATACAGATGTTACTGGGAAAAAACAGCTCAAGAAGAAAGTCTACAACACATGGGTGCTAGTACCTCAGTGTACCTCACTAGATTCACTTAATACTTTGCAAATTTAACTTAATGATACATATAAAATTGTTATTTTTTATTATAGATACAAAGCATATTGATTGATTGATAAATCCCATAATGACAAGAGATTACAACCTAGTTCATGTAAAAGAAACCGCATTGTGATCTACAGCCTCCATAACACATTTTCAGATGAGGATGAAAACAAACAAGCAAAAATTAAAAAAGGACTAATATACTGGAAATGTAAAGACGTGACACATTGCAAAAAGTTTAATTTTAGTGTTTGTATCCATTGGAAAGAGGAAAGCAGATAAGAAACTTGGTGGTGCAATGAGGACGTTCAGGAGTGTGTTAAGAGGAAAAAGTTAGCTAAGAAGAAGTGGGGACACTGAGAGGACAGAAGAGAACAGACAGAGAGATGCAGCGTAAGGTGAAGGTAGAGGTGACTGTTGTGGAACAGGAAGTAGCAAAGATCAGTAAGGATGAAGTGAGGAAGGTGTTGAAGAGGATGAAGAGTGGAAAGGCAGTTGGTCCTGACGACATACCTGTGGAGGTATGGAGGTGTTTAGGAGAGGTGGCAGTAGAGTTTTTGACTGGTCTACTTAACAAGATCTTGGAGAGTGAGAGGCTGCCTGAGGAATGGAGGAGAAGTGTACTGGTGCCCATCTTTAAGAACAAGGGAGACGTGCAGAGTTGTGGAAACTACAGAGGAATAAAGCTGATGAGTCCCACAATGAAGTGATGGGAAAGAGTAGTGGAGGCTAGGCTGAGGTCAGAAGTGAGCATTTGTGAGCAGCAGTATGGTTTCATGCCAAGAAAGAGAACCACAGATGCAATATTTGCTTTGAGAATGCTGATGGAGAAGTATAGAGAAGGCCAGAAGGAGCTGCATTGGGTCTTTGTAGATTTGGAAAAAATCTTTGAGCCCCTTCTTGTTTGCTGTGGTGATGGACAGGCTGACAGATGAGGTTAGACAGGAATCTCTGTGGACCATGATGTTTGCAGATGACATTGTCATCTGTAGTGAGAGCAGGGAGCAGGTGGAGGAAAATCTAGAGAGGTGGAGGTTTGCTCTGGAAAGGAGAGGAATGAAGGTTAGCCGCAGTAAGACAGAGAACATGTGTGTAAATGAGAGGGACTCAAGTAGAACGGTGAGGTTACAGGGAGCAGAGGTGAAGAAGGTGGAGGATTTTAAGGACCTAGGGTCAACAGTCCTAGAGCAACGGAGTGTGTGGAAAAGAAGTGAAGAGACGTGT
The DNA here is from genome assembly GCF_900324485.2 of Mastacembelus armatus. Lineage (NCBI taxonomy): Eukaryota > Metazoa > Chordata > Actinopteri > Synbranchiformes > Mastacembelidae > Mastacembelus > Mastacembelus armatus. The sequence goes on along the minus strand of NC_046655.1, from coordinate 15,230,157 downwards.
GCAAGCAGGTTGGAACGGGTGGAGGAAAGTGTCAGATGTGATGTGTGACAAAAGAGTGTCAGCAAGAATGAAAGGAAAGGTGGACAAGACAGTGGTGAGACCAGCAATGTTGTCTGGTCATGAGGATAGTTGGTGTGGGTGAGGAGGATACAGAGGATGGGGTTAAATGGAGGGAGATGATTTGCTGTGGCGACTTCCTGAAGGGAGCAGCCAAAGGAAATGAAGAAGTATTTATGTATTCATTCATTCACTTGTTCATTTCAATGTGTTTAACAACCTATTAATTTATGAAAGTTAGTGTTATAAAGTACTAAGTGTCTTTAATTAACCAAGTGTTGTGTATCAGGAATACATTTCTAGGATCAATAAAAAAAAACCAAACAAACAGGAAACCGATGAGTTTGATGAGTTTAGTTGCGGGAGATCTATTTCCGGTGACAATATGGCGGACATGACCAACGGCGGCTCACGCGTTAGTCGCGTGATTGTACCTGTAACACACGCGCACCTGATATTTTCAGAAATGGAAAAGTGTTCCACGTACACAAAAACAAAACAATTATAGTGTATTTTTATTAGTTCACACCAGAGACGCCAAAGTCGCCGTGTCCTGAACCGTTGGCTGTTACTTTGGGACGTTAGCTGGGTCCTAGCACGAACACACACAGGTAAGCTAACTGTGCTTTGTCTTGTTTGTCCCACAAACATACGGTCACACTTTATCGTTTTCATACAGAGGTGTTGTTCATGTGTGTGTCTGATGTGAAACGCGACTCAGAGTCGCAGAGCAACGTTTGTCGTCGACAGTTTTAGTTAGCAGTGTTAGCACCGGGCTCGTTGGTCAACAACAGGCTAGCCCGTTAGCGGCAGGTTAGCTTGTTAGCGACAGGTTAGCTTGTTAGCATCTATTCTTGTCTGCCCTCACAGCTGTTTGTGGTGTTTTGTGATTCGTAGCCTCGTGGATTTTAGTAACATCTGTGGCACATACACTTTCACCACAGATAGTTCTCTGGACTTGTGTGGGTGTTGTTTTCACACTTATTCTGTATTTACTGGCTTGAAAGTTAGAGTTGTTAACCAAAACTGGAACAGGAAATAACCGTTGCTGCTTATGTGTCACCAAAGAAACACCACAGTTCTGCAGCCTGCACTTTATTTTCACTTCATTTCATGATGAGCTGCTGATTCCTCTCTGGGCTAATGTATGTCACATCTTACAAATCTTTTCTTTTCTTTTTTGTAACAAAGCATTGTTTCCAGTTATAAAAGTGCATTGAAGTTGAAACAAACTTACTAGATTTTCACAGTCTGTGGCTCAGGGAGTGTAAGCTTCCTTTTGTTGTTTGGAATAAGTTGTAAGACTGTGAAATATCCTCTCTCAGCCTGACCTGATAGCCAATGGCTTTGTAGAGTCCTACCTCAGGAGAGTAGTGTCAAGATACCTTCATTATCCTGCGTAGCTTTTTTTTTGTGTGTTATTGAGTCCAAATCCCATCCGGAGACAGGCGGCAACAATGAATGTGGTGTACTCGGAGTGATTTGGGTAAAACCAGAACCTGGTTCAGCTTATTGGTCTGTGCCGTAGACCTCCATTGTTGTCCAAAAACTATTAAAAACACAGCAGGGAGCCACACCGCTGACCTGGCTCACATGGTTCTCACCAACAATGGGAGCCCGTCTGTTTCCAAAAACCAGCTCCAGATGTTGCTGTGAGCGAGAGAAGCTGGTGGAGCAGTAGAAACGGAGCAGAGATCAGTCGACTGTAGAAGTGATGCCTGTTCTCAGGTGCTGGTTTCTAGTTTCAGGATTCACACACTTTGCTGAGTACACCACATTCATTTGTATGTTGTTGAATCCAAAAGGCTTTTTTACTTCTCAGATGATTTGTAGTGACTATTATCTGTTGGGGTTGTAGGTGGTTGCCAAAGAGCAGGAGGAGACTACTGGGTAGTAAGTTCACTCCTGTAGCATTAATCTTTGGTTTATTGGCCCTGGAATAATCTGTCAGTATCCAGAATAAATGCTAATCATGATACAGATCCTGTGTACATGTGCCAAATTGTGCCTTCAGCTCAAGTCATTTAGGTCAGTAGGTTTAACAGACAATGTAAAAATGAAAGTAAGGATGTCCAAAACTAATTCTCACTCCTGGCATTTTTTAATTTTGTTATCAGCTTTGGATCCAGATGTTTGAAATACAGATGAATTACATCTGTCAACAACACAGCATTGTGGGCGAGCAGAATAAGGAAGCTGCAGAGCTGCAGATATTTATTAAAGCATATGACTCATCTGATACTGAGCAGCAGTGTATGATCCATGCAGAGCATTAGTTTTCAGTCAGTGGTGCTCTCTGTTAAAAGATGATGTATTAAACCAGAGTTAATGGCTGAGGTTGAGAAATGGCTGTTCACGAAGCACAAAAGAAAACACTATGGTGTGCTTTCTTTGTGAACAGATATAATCTTCAAATCATATCTATATGACTAATTTTAATGCAGGCCTGCAGGTGTTCATTGTGTAATGGAGGAAAAAAATTATATAAGGTAAATAAGTATTGCATCATGAAACATGGTCAGGACAGCCCAAAGTAGAAGGCACATACTAATCGTTCCTGCTGCTCCGCACAGAAATAACACAGGCTCTTGACTATGAAAGTCTCAGACCCTCCTACACAATCAACAGGCTGATGATGTAAAATCTGGATAAGATATAAGTAACATTAACAAGTACTAGTAATAGATATGATGCAGGGATCTTATAGCTTGTAACCTAAATAAATATTGTTTGTCAAAATCCTCTGAGAGGCTGAGCTCCATGTTTCAGACGCACAGCACAGTAAATAAGGAATGGGTTTATTCAAAGTCCTTATTCTTAGTCTCACTAGCAAAGAGCACTAACAAGCACCAGACCTAACTGAGCCACAGCATAAAGGCCTATACATACTCAGTGAGAAACTGTTCTCTCCAGGGGCAGCCCAGGTTTGAGAGCTCTCGCAGCTTGTTCACGACACATCATCTGGGCAAAACTTTTTTTGTCGTGTGGTTTCCAACAGTTATTGTGTGACTGGTCAGAAATTTTTAGTGGGTGTGTTTTTTTTTCTGCTGAAGGTTATGAGGAAGTGTGAAAATCTTTATAACACATCTTGTAAGGCATATGAAGACACACAAATGGCAAATAATTTGTGGATAGAGGATACGTTGTGTACGGAGGGGCGCATCTGACGTAAAACATGGCGATATCCCATATCTTATTTGCTGTATTGTAGTCTGTCAGATTCCCACAATGCTTAGTGCACGTGACGTAAGCTGCATTGGGAGGCATCTCTTAGGAGTTTGGCAGTTGAGTTTCTCGCGGAGTATGAAATGTCTGACTTGAGAAAACAAACAAATTTCTCGCTTCTCGTGGAGTATGTATCAGGCTTAAACATCTGAGATGTTGTGCTCCACCGGTCTGGAACCAGGCGAGCAGCAGACAGAGATGAAAATTCAACTCTTGGAAAATCAGCTGCTGCTTTGGTTCAGTTAATGAAACCACTTAAAGCTGATAAACTAGCAGAGTCATGGGACTCTTGACTCCACTTACATGGCTATTTGTGGCCAAAATATAGTATCCAAACAAACTGTTTAGAACAGGATCCAGTAAACTCACTTATAAACTACTTTTGTTCATAGCTGCACTATGAGCAAGCAAACAGACAGTAAGTGCTTGAAATGTCTCTTTGTTGTTGTGTCCCTTTGCAACCATTTAGCATTTTGCATTTGTGGTTGTTTTGCATCCACCTCTTCATTGCACCATTTTGCTTTCACTTTCTTTTATGATTCTTTGGGGTCATTTTGCATAAGTTTTTGGTCATTGTTCTCACGCCTTGTGTTCGTTTCTGCGTCTCTTTATAGTCATTTTCCATCTCTGATTCTATTCCATCTCTTTCTGGGGGTGTTGCGTTCACTGTGTTTATTTTTGCATCTATTTTTTGACCATTTTGAACACCCTGTGTTCTCTTTGAGATCATTTTTCATCTTTGTGTTATTTGTCAACCTTGTTGTGGTCGATTTGCATCTGTTTTGGGTCACTATGCATCACTTTTTATTTTATGTTCTCATTTAAAGTCTCCTTATTTTGCATGTCCTTGTGGTCACTTTTTTCCTTGTTGAGCTTTGTGCAGGTTTTTTATTTTTTATATAGGACCTAAAATCTACAGTGTATCTGTGCAGCACAAAAGTTCTTGAAAAGCCAGTTTTGTCTTCATAGATTTTGGGCTGCGCTTTCTTCACTTTTCCTTCAGTGTGTGTTTCTTACGCAGTTTGTGCATGATGCTGCCTGAATGTCAATGTAAAACAAGCGTGTAATCTAATCTGACATGTCTAGACTAGGCGCTGAGGTGAAAGGTGAGATTTGATACAGGGACCCATGCAGGGAGAATTTCCCATCACTCCTTGATTCCCCACCCCATTAAACCAGTCACAGCATTGTTAAGTGGCAGTTACCCAAGACCATTACGCCTGCGGCTGGAAAACAAGATGTTTTCAGAAAACAACCTTTCATTTTAGGGCTGTGACTGCACTTCTTCAAAGATGAAACCTTGTCTGTTAACCACAGAAAGACGACGTTTATTTTGAAAATAAACCCTCAAAACAGTTTGTCCTTCTGCAGAGCGATCACCTGGTTTCTCTGCAAATGATTGTAAACTTTATTTATTCAGTAAGAAATTGTCAATTCTGTCTGTGAAATTAAAGCAAACACCAGTTATGTTAAAACATGTTGAAACAGGTCTCGTACGTACCTGTATGTCAGGTCCATCAATAGGGAAGATTATGTTTTTTATTTTAACTGAAAAGGAAGGTAGTCCAGGGCTTTTTTGGAAAGCACAATACGACCCTTCCGTATTCCTTCCTTCATCTGATTTTAGTCTCTTCGTTCAAATGTCAGATAAGATGAGATTCATGTCTCACGGATCACAGATCACAGCGTTTGCCACAAGCAAAACACTTTGGCTGGAGCAAGTGCTAACTTGTACTTGAGTAAACTACCAATTAAAATACTTCTGCATTTAAAATGCATGTCAAAGTTCATATGTAGTATAATGTTCCTTAAGTATGAAAAGTAAAAGTATTTTTGATGCAGTGACTGATATGTATTATTACAGTTTTGCCTCAGTGTATGACCCAAGTGTTCATGTTTAGCAGCACAAAAAAGCAAGTTTTGTTTTATTGGTGATGAAGAGTTGTAGAGTCCCTGAATCAGCAGGTTTGTCAGTTTGAAAATGCTCCTTCATTTTTCCGACATCTAGCGAGTTATTGGATTTACTCTAAAAGGTCAGAATCCACCCACATGAAGGCAAAATTTTAAAAAGTGCAGGTACTGCATCTTATTAAATGGGATTAAAAACCAAGTAAGTCGTGTTTTTGTTTTGTTGTTTTTTTCCGCAGGAGTCTGTTGCGAGGATTTGGATCTGGCAGGTTGGACTCACCTGGTCACCGGTCAGTTCCCCTTTATCTCCCCTTCCTACCTACCCTTCTGACTTTGCTTGTTTTTAGATTATTTTCTTTTACTTAAAAGGAAAGTCCCGTGATTTTCTGTGTTTTTGTACAAATCAGTTAACTCCCCTTTTCATCCTGCCTCTCTGCCCATGTCTGGCTGTTTCAGACTATTTCACTTAAATTTGCTGCTGTTTCCCAGAATGCAGGTCTAATTGATAGGTCGGTAGAAAGGAAGAAAAATTCAGATGTTGATTATTTTGGCTTGAATAATAAAATATCCACCATGTTTGAGTTTTTATCTGTGGATTGAAAAAGGGGTCCAAATTGTCAGGAGTAGTGAATGGGTTTGACCTTTGTCACAGCAGAAGATCAGAACAAAAACAAACCAAACCAAAACCTCCAAAAATAAAACAATGGAGTGCTTTCATTTTTCACAGGAGTAGGTGAAAGTACTTCCTGTTTAGAGTAGTGTGAGAAACAGACAATGCTCTGGGTTTTCTTTTAAACATGGATCAGATTGTCTCATTTCCAGCTGCTTCTAATGAAGTTTGACCTGGGATCAAAATGCAGCATCACTGTACTTATAGTTAAATTACTAATACCACAACATAAAAACTGCAGTACTGTATTTTCTGGACTATACAAGTCTTTACTCAGCCATTATCTCTTTTATTGTGTAGCTGCTTGTCCTGGTTTGGGGAAAGTTTCCAGGGATATTTTACACAACTGCATGTTTGTGTTAACTGTTTGGGAGAACCCTTTTCTGCCTCTGCGTGACAATGTTCCCATTCCCAAAGCCCAAACAGAAATAGTTAGCTTTTCTCCCAGCAGTGTTGACCAGTAATTGATTACCCAGTAATAGAGGCTGTGATTGCACTGTGCTAATCCTTTATGAACCGTGCCTTATCAGTGTCTGAGCTCTTGATTTTGTTGATTGTTAATTTACCTTGTCGACACCTGCAGGAACCCGACACGGATGAATAGGCGTGTAACGATATACCAGTGCCACGGTTCTGTTCAGTTCATGGTTTTGGAGCCATGGTTCAGTTCGCTGTCGTGGTAGAGTTCATGTCATGGTACCAGGAATTTTAAGGAACACCAGATTAATGTAACATAATAACTTTAACTTTATACATTGGCTTCACTTTTTTCAGCATACCTGAGTAAACTAAAAATAAATAAATAAATCCAAAGTAGACTAGTCAAACATGAATACTGGTTTGTCTACTTTAGGAATGTTCAATTAAGCTTTAGGTTCTTCTTCAGAAAGACCATCATGTCCACATTCTCAGGTGAGAGGCAGCTCTCTGTGCTGGGGACAGATGTTGCTGGGACTCCAAGGTAGCATTTAGCCAACCTGGCTACATGAGGAAACTGGCTCTCTTTGTCCTTCCACCATGCAAGTGGATTTGACTCCACTGGAAGAGTAACACTCAACCTCTTCTTTCACCATTTGAGATGGACACTTGAGTACAGGAGTGCTAGGCTCCACTGGAAATAACTTTCCAAACAGTTCAGAGATTGGTGCTGGAGGATCACGGCTGCTGGATGCCACATCTGACTGCTCCTGTGAGGCCCGAGCCCAACAAGGACAAAGCCACAAAATAGTTTCAAGTTAATATTGCAAAACAGACGTAGTGATGCTCATTTGTGATTATCTAAGTTTCTGTTTAGAGTTAAATGCTGAAATTTAACGAAAAAATATACATATATATTGTATTTGTACTAGTAATGTGCATTGCAGGACTCTTAAAACGTGGGTGTTATGAAGAAATTGCACAAGTATTGAGTCAGATTCTGGGTTTCTTTTCATGAAGTCAGACAAAATGGCAGATTTGACATCTTTAACAACTGTTGGATCTGTGTCACTAACTTTCATAGACTCCAGGATGGTGTGTTTCAGTGGCATTATCATTGAAACTGTTGGCAGCTGTTCTGTGCTCAACAGAGTTGGGACCATGTTCAGTGGTCTAAGAACCTGAATGATGTCCTCAGCTACTTTTCCATCTTCATCAGACAGAGGAACAATGTCCTTTATGTTCCTCTTAACACTCCTGTCTGGAAGTGCTGAGAAAGCAGCAGCCTGTTGTTCAAGGTAGCGCTCAAGCATTTTCATAGCTTGAGTTCCATCTGGTGGAACATCCTGAATCAGCTTGTGTGGAGGCAGTCGGAGCATCTCTTGTTGGTCCTTAAGTTCTGCCGCGACATTTGGTTAACGCCCATTCCCTTCTGTGATGCCAGATTAACTGTGTGTGTAAAACACTGAATATTTGGTGAAAATCCGGCTGCTTCAATTGCATTAACAATATTTTTAGTGTTATCTGTTGTCACAGGAATAGTGGATTTTCCATCTGCTGCAGCTCCCTGTAGTATTTCCCGCAGATCATCACTTGTGTGGCTTTCATAGACAGGATGTGCAATGACCCAGTTGTCCGTAATGTGGTGCACCGTAATCGTAATGAAGGACTGAGCTGCACAGGAGGTCCACCCATCCGTAGTTAAGGCAATGAATTTTGCATCGCTCAGGTCCTCCACCAGTTTCGCTTTTACTTCGCTGTAAAGTTGAGGCAGCACATTCGGACTGAAATGTGGTCGGCTCTGTATTTGGTATCTGGGCTTCAACACACTTAGCGTGAATCCATCGTTCTCAACAATTGAAAACAGGCTCATATCTAGAGCCATGAAAACACCTATTGCCTTGGTAATTGTTTGAGCACGGTCGGCGTTAGCTTGTAGTTTCATTCTGAAGGCAGTGGGAAAACTGTCCTGTGTTGGACTTTTCTTCTGGTTCCGCTGACATCAATGTTGGGGTGACGTCTTCGGAGATGCACTTGCATATTAGAAGAGTTTCCTGTCGTATAAGTAAGTTTTGTGACACAGGTTTGACAGATGGTCTGCGCTTTGTCTATGACACGAATTCCATTAGTGTACTCCACTGGAAAACCAAAATGTTCCCACACAAGAGACTTAAATGTGTCCGCGGGTTCTGCAGTCTCAATATACGCACAGCAGCCATCCTGCGTACAATAACAGCCGAGTGTGATCGCTCACTCCCAAGTCACATGACGTGTAGCAAAACAGTAACGTTAGAGTATAATTATTTCTGTAAAATTTACAACAAAAGCTCGTAATAGTCGTTACTAATACTGATTAATAAAATGTGAGCAAAGAAAAATTTGTTAAAATTACTCAGAGATAAGCGACATCAACCTCGTGAGAGTACCGCGATATGCCCCGAGAGTTCTGCGATGCATATTGTGGGTTGTGTATTGTGATTTTTCAGCTCAATTTATATTGTTACACTCCTACAGTTGAAGTGAGAACTCTAGAAAATAGTGGCCTGTTCCAGCAGCTTAGATTGGTCAGTTTATGATTGCTGAAAAACTAGAAAGTAATCAAAGTGTTTAAATGACTCACTTGTATCTGTTGAAGTTACATAAATCTATGAAACCTGCCTGAGCTAAGACTCTCAGCCAACCAGCTTTGTCACAATTGCAAAACCTCTGGATGAGAAAAGGGGAATTGGTCTGAATTGTGGTTCTGTTGTCCAATTACAACATCCAGAGCTGCAACAGGAAGTCTTATTGCAATGATTCAACATCCTCTATTTATAGACCAATACCTCCCAAACTCATTAAACTCACTCGTTAAGTTTCTGGTCAGGTTTGCTCTAAAGAGACAGTTCCCCTTTAAAGTCCATAGATGGTTTTAATTAAATAAGGCCTGTACTAACCTGCAGCAGAGTTCGGTTACCACATCGCTTCCATCTTCTGGCTGCAAGAAGAAACTGCAGCTAAAGGCCAGAGATATCACTGATCACTGGTTAGGTAACAGGAGGAAACTTTATTTCTAAAGCAGTTTTCAAAACAAAGGCCAAACATTTGAACCATTCCTCCTTCTTTAGGTTCTTGTCCCACAGCTGTCAGCTGAGAGTCTTTAGCTGCAGTGATTTTTTTTCAAAAACAAAAATCACGTAAGTCCCAGCAAACCAAAATTTTTTTTGTGCACGGACAATAAAGGCTTTCTGATTCTGACTTGCAAAAAGCAGATGCAAGAACTGTCTAAGCTTTGACCCATTCCAAGTTTGAAATATCAGCCTAAAACCTGATAACTGATGAATTTGCCTCTACAGCTGGAGTCAGACGCTGCTTCTTAATGTGAGGTTTTGTTGTCAATCTTTAAAAATGATCACAAACAATCAGATGTAACTGAGTACTCAAATATTTTTATATCTAATGTTTGAAATCAGTTTTAGAAGCCCTGATGATGTGATTTTGTTGTTATCCGTCATGCGATTGTCACAGGCAGTATGAAGCAATGTCTCATCTTTGGGTCAGAGGTCAGGTGAAGCTGGGTTGGGGTTCGTATTTCACTCGGCTGTAGTCGTCCACTGTAGTTTCTACTGCAGGCTTCTTCCAGTATTCCTCCAGACCCAATGTCAAACAGAGAGCAATGGCCGCCATCTGTAACGCAAAGGGACTAATCAGAATATTTGTTGTCTGTTGTTTAATCCACATGACTTCTAGAAACTCCTCGTGAAGACTTTTAACACTTCCAGGAGCTCAGAAGGAACTTGTAACCTTCCTTGATTTATAGCTCTAGATGTCTAAATATTTTACCGCAATAGTGGCGAAGGCAGAAATGATTCCAATCCGGAGTTTGATGGGGAAGCTCAGGTAACTCTTCAGGATGGGACCACAGGGCTGCCGTACACATCAAGATGTTAATCAATCAATAATCAATGATAATAAGAACTTTATTTCTGTCACCATGAAAACAAACTTAGTCTTAGAAAAAGGACTACGAAGACATAAGGACAGTAATGAGACCAGGTACTTACCTCGGAGTGAACCCATAATTTGTCTGTAAACTGTCGGGTTGGAGGGTAAAGGTCACTGCTCACCAACACACAGGACCCCTCTGAGCTGGAGTTACCAGGCCAAGAGCTGTGACACAACAACACGACGAAGAACTTAAGACACATTTCTAAACCACAACTGAGACTGGAGTCCTGCTTTAGGGGGGTTGCACTATTTTTGTCACTCAAGAGCTGAAATCTCTGTCAGTATTTGTCCTTCTGTTACGCCCTGTGGTCCCATCCTGAAGAGATACCTGAGCTTCTGATCAAACTCTGGATTGGAATCATTATCTATTAAATCAAAAAGTCGAGCCTTGAATCTCGAGTCTTTAATATCGAGTTTCTGTACGGAAACCTTTTAGGAGCTCACTAACAAATTTCTGCTGTAGCTCAACCGCTTCAAGAAGAAATTTTACTGGAATTCTAGAAACTCTTGGATGCTGAGAGGTTTTTATGGAAATTTGTCCATTTTTGGAGATGTTTCAAACTCTTGCTGGACTCAAAACCTCTAAGAATGCTCAGAAGCTCAAGAGCTTCTCATAAAACTCAAACTCTGAAGTTAAACTCTTCAGAAATTATTTTAGAAGCTCTTTAGAAACATCCCTCAAAAAATCCTAAAACAGAACTGTCTTCTAGAAATCTAAACATTCTTCACACCTCTAAAAAGATCTTTAGGTTTGTCTTACATCTTACCTGGGCTGCAGGTCTGAGGTGGGAATGGGAGGTGAACAGGTACAGGAGACAGGGAGGTGATTGTCCCAGTCCTCAAAACTCCTCAAACCACAACAAGAATCCTGAAAACCAGATTCCACAACCAGAAGATTATGTGCAGTATTATTGAGTAGTCAAATATAAAAATGTTTAATTCAGCAAATATTTTACATTTCCAGTATCTGAAACTGTCCAGTTCGCCCCCTTTAAATATATTGGAGAGCTAAGTGCAGGAGTAATATCAAGAAGTTAAATCATCTTTTCCTCCACTGGACCAACAGTCGTGTTTTTCTGCTTAATCTTTCTGGACTAATTCAGATCCAGTGGGTTGTTGTCCTGTCACTTACTGAGGCCTGCAGTTTGTTCAGTTCACGCTGGATGTTAAGCTCCACTCTGTGGAGGGGAGTCACGTTCAGAAACACCTCGTTCACCGTGCTGTCGAGCTGCAGAACAGAAAACAATGATGGAAGTTACTTCAGAGAAACAATAAACGCAGTTTTAGAACAAACAGAGCAGAAATCATTTTGGCCTGTGATGCTTTATTTTTATTTGGGTTTTTAAATTTGACACAAGTACTTGAGGTTCAGCTCTAAGTTACTGTATTAATAGTATTAAATCCCTTTACTGCTTTAACACAGTTTTAAGATCAGGACCCCACATCACCCCCCCTCACAGATTCAGCAGGTGAGGCCCTGGTTATTTCTGTAGGTCTTGGCAGCCTGTAGAAGGCGTTAGTTACCTGTGACAGTGGATTTTACATTTATATACAGACAGGTGACAAATTAAAGGAAAAACCTGATGCTGGGCTGCAGCAGTGAGGGTTCGATGGCTCTGTTATATTCCAGGGGGCATTTTGCCACCGCAGTCTGGAAAATTAACACTGGGGGGTGACATCTTAGACGGTGTTCTTCACCCCTTCATCAAATCATCAAATGAGGGGAAATATTTTGGAAGAACAGTTCATTTCCTCCAGTAGAGTCAAGGTGAAGTGAAGCTGTTCTGGTACTGATGCACTCTCTCTTGGTTTGGCCTTTCATTTGTCACCCGTCTGTAGGTGGTGGAGTCGCAGACAGGTGGAGTTACCTGAGCCTGGACCTGAACCAGTGGTGAAGCAACAACCATCAGAGCCACAAACTCCACGAAAATCAAAGCAGAAAACTGGAGAAGATAATCACAGGTCAGCTATGTCGTTTGTATGTGTGTGTGTATCTTTCTTTAAATTTTAGTTTCAAATGGTCTTTGTGAGGATATGTTTGGGCCTGAAACCTTCAGAGGCCTGTTTGAGGGTCCAGACCTGGTTTTAGTGTTAGAACCAGATTTTGGTCAGGCTTAGATATTTAGTTGTGATGGTTGAGGTCAAGGGGCCTAGGAATGGATTATGTGTTATCTCACCACCAGGAGAATAGGCTTAAGGTCCAAAGACGCAGCACAGATGCCTAGAACAGACAAAACCACTGTGATTGGACCAAACACCTGCAGCACCAGTAAACCATCGCTACTGGACAACTGGTCAAACAACTGGGAGATAGAGGGGAAAAAACAGAGGCCGGTAAATTCTTTAAAACTTTACCCAGAGTCAGATTTATTTCTCCAAACAGCTTTTAGCAAATGAAAAACAATTCAGAGCATGTGATTGGATGTTTCATGTGGAAATGCACCCTGGGAGTCATAGTCCCTCCACATATTTTAATTCCTTGTCAAAACCTGCTGCTTACATTTCCCACAATGCAACTTGTCTACAGATGATTCAGTTGGCGATTTAGGTGTGTTAAGTTAATAGAAGAAAGATTTTACACTAAAGAGTGGGACCAAAATCATCTGAGAGTATAAAAAAACACTTCACAAACTCAGGCAAGTAGGTTTAGTTTAAAGGGTGTTGTGTATTAGACAGTTGAGTTTGATTTGATATTTATTTTAGATTAAGATAAAAGTGAAAGACGTTTAATGTGGTGGGTAAATACACACCTCAGCAACCGGTATGTTGCCGTCGATGGAGGAGAATCCGACGCCGACCATCACCACGCCAGACACCTGTGAAGGAAATGCAGGAAACGTTAAAGGCAGAGTTGCAGATGAGCGAGGCCCTTTGTTTTCTTTAGGTTTTACAGAGGAGGAAATATTAACCGGCAGCAGCAACATTCTTTCCAAACTGTCCTGCTTCCCCAGAGAGACACTCATCAGACCATCAGCTGCCACAGACGCGTTTGTCTCAGGCGGAGTTTAAACTTTGACAAAAACATTAAAAAAATGCTCATCGTTTCCTCCGGGTTGAACTTTCCAGCCCCTGGTAGCAAAAATCCTCAGTGATCGTATCAGGTTCTGTAGCTGCTGCTTCAGAACAGATATTCTAACATTAAATGTCAAACTCATGCATAAAACAATAGAACATAAAACACAGGTGTCCTGACTATAACAAAGAGGAAAAAGGCTCCTGTTGTTTGGGTTTAACTGGAGCAGATTAACTTTATTACAATCAGCTCATATATCAGCCAACTGATCAGTCAGTTTTTGTCCGTGTTGCAACTTAAGCTCAGTCCAGACGACTGACGAGCTGATAGAAGAAATTCACATGATGCATTTTTAAAAAGAAGAAATATAATAAACAGCAGAGGGTGATGGGATCATCGGTATGGTTGGTATGCAAATGTTTACACAGAAACTCCTGTGTAGATGTCAAACGCAGTACTGTATATAAATATTATAAATAAATACTCTTAACAGGAAATATTTCAAGATATCAGGATGCTGACAGAAAAATACTTTTTAAATCTAAACATCTATAAAATGAAATGAATACCTGGGTAATCTCTACTGCTGATCCACAATAAATACCAAGCCTCGCTTTGTAAAGGAGTTGTGTTGATATGTCAAAGCAGTTTATGAAAACCTTAAACAAACCTCATTACTTTAGTGTATATTAATAAATGTTTGATTATTGATTTATTTGCAGCGATACAGGTGTATTTTTGGCTGCCCCATGCAGATTGTCACAAATCATAAAGTGCAGTAACATGCATTTTGACTTGGTTTTATTTTCTTATCTTTAGTTTCCCTGTGGAAACATCTTTCTCTCTGCTGCTGAAGATCCCAGGTGTTGATCATCATCATCACATCCACCACAACAAGCTCTTATTGGTTAGCTTACCATTAGCAGCACAGTGACACAGATCGCAAGTCCTCGCAAGTAGCTCCTGCAGCGAGCCATGACGCCGTCTGAGTGGAGTTAAAATAGAAACGGAGTAAAGTCCAGAGCCGACCCCATGTGAGTGTATGAGTGTGAGAGAGATGGATGTTGTTTAAAGCTCAAGATTGTTTGGCTGCAGAACGAAGAACATGACCAAGTTTGGAAGATGGAGAGGAGAAGAGGAGGAAACAAGTGGAGAGGAGAAAAGGAAACGAGGAGAGGAGGAAAGGAAACAAGGAGAGGAGGAAACAAGAGGAGAGAAAGATGGAAATGAGGAAAGAAAAAGGAAGGAAATAAATGGAGAGGAAAGGAAACAAGAGGAGTGGAGCAAATAAATGAGAAGGATGAAATGTGAGGAGAGGAGGAAACAAGGAGGTGACAGGAGGAAAGCAAGGTTACACCAGATAAAAGGAGATAAAAGGTGAAGCCAGAAAAACTGGAAGGGATGAAACTGAAAGTGATTATGTAATGATTATGTAAAAAAAGCTCATAAACGTGGGGAAGAGCAATCACTTCAACATAACAACATGGTTATTTCTCCATCGCAGAACCAAAACAAGCTGAAACAGACGCCCAGAGCCTCATCAGAGCAGCACCGACGCCTTCCTCCCAAACAGCTTCCTGCAGGTTTCCCATTTTCCTCCCAGGAGCCCGGAGAACTTGGATCAGACGCCCACATCATCTGTACTACTGTGAGCGATAGCAGCAACTAATCACTGTTTACAACTGTATGTTTTCAATAATCAAACCACAATAGAGGAGGAGGGGAGAGGGGAGGGTAGCTCAGTGCATGATGGGAAGTCCTCAGGTAGTCTAGGCCTACAGCGGCATAACTAAGGGATGGTTCAGAAAAAAGGAAAGTTTAAAGTCCAACCTTTTAAGTTTTAAGTCAAAGAAGGGATTTGGTTAGAAAGATCAATATAAAACTTTGTAATATTTTCTCTATAAAGTATATTTGAAAATAAAGTTAATTTCATATCATCATCTGAGATGTTCCAGCCAGTGGAGTGGAATTCAGTCATTAGGCTCAGCCCTGTGTTGACTTTAGTCTAAAAATAACTGGAGGGGATGGACCGACTGTGTGTGTGTGTGTGTGTGTGTGTGTGTCTGTGTGTGTTTTACATCTAAAGTGTGTGCTGGTTTCCAAGCTGTATGAGGCCACACTGCAATAATGATGATAAACAACAAGAGGCGCTGCAGCTGTGGCAGCCAAGTGGAACATTTTCATCCATCAGCGCCTGTTGTGTGCAGGGGGAACATCTATTAAAGCCGTTACATACCTGCTGTTCTCTTGTTCTGGGAGAGTCTCTGTGATTGATGCAGCACTCAGTATGGTTGTTCTGAAGTGTGTAATTACTATTGGAGGCTCCACAGGGCGCTGTTACGGCACCATGTTTTTTCTGAAATAGACATTTACAGTAAACGCTGAGGATCACCACCGATTCTCTTTAGGGCCTTGCATCAGTCCTTATTTTTGAAATTGCCATAATTGAAATGATACTAAATTCATTTTTTTTTTACAATATACCCATGGATACAAAGTAAACTGGAAAACATGCATAATAATATTTCTAAGATTTTATTTATGCAAATAGCAGGAGTTTTTTTTTTTTTTAAAACACAGGTAATCAGTCATTTTTAAAATGTTCATTGTCCTGTATCAGTTTGATCATTTAGAAATGAAGCAGCTTATTTTTTATCACTATGGATGTGGGTCTGAGCAGTTTTGGCAATGGATTGATTACTGCGTCTAATAGTACAACACATGGTGTACTTTTCGCCTTAGTATAATATGTGGTGAAAGTTTTGCCTCAGTGTATCAGGTACAGAGTCAATGAAGGGAAGCTGGTACAAGAGAAATATGACCTCTCTTATTAGTTTATGTTTTAGTGTAGTATTTGGTTAAAATCCTGCCTTATTATACTATGTGGTAGAAATATGTCTTGGTGTAGTATTTGGTAGAAATATGTCTTGGTGTAGTATTTGGTGAAAATCCTGCCTTATTATACTATGTGGTAGAAATATGTCTTGGTGTAGTATTTGTTGGAAATCCTGCCTTATTATACTATGTGGTAGAAATATGTCTTGGTGTAGTATTTGGTGAAAATCCTGCCTTATTATACTATGTGGTAGAAATATGTGTTGGTGTAGTATTTGGTGAAAATCGTGCCTTATTATAGTATGTGGTAGAAATATGTCTTGGTGTAGTATTTGGTAGAAATATGTCTTGGTGTAGTATTTGGTGAAAATCCTGCCTTATTATACTATGTGGTAGAAATATGTCTTGGTGTAGTATTTGGTGGAAATCCTGCCTTATTATACTATGTGGTAGAAATATGTCTTGGTGTAGTATTTGGTGAAAATCCTGCCTTATTATACTATGTGGTAGAAATATGTCTTGGTGTAGTATTTGGTGAAAATCCTGCCTTATTATACTATGTGGTAGAAATATGTGTTGGTGTAGTATTTGGTGAAAATCCTGCCTTATTATACTATGTGGTAGAAATATGTCTTGGTGTAGTATTTGGTAGAAATATGTCTTGGTGTAGTATTTGGTGAAAATCCTGCCTTATTATACTATGTGGTAGAAATATGTGTTGGTGTAGTATTTGGTGAAAATCCTGCCTTATTATACTATGTGGTAGAAATATGTCTTGGTGTAGTATTTGGTGAAAATCCTGCCTTATTATACTATGTGGTAGAAATATGTCTTGGTGTAGTATTTGGTGAAAATCCTGCCTTATTATAGTATGTGGTAGAAATATGTGTTGGTGTAGTATTTGGTGAAAATCCTGCCTTATTATACTATGTGGTAGAAATATGTGTTGGTGTAGTATTTGGTGAAAATCCTGCCTTATTATACTATGTGGTAGAAATATGTCTTGGTGTAGTATTTGGTGAAAATCCTGCCTTATTATACTATGTGGTAGAAATATGTCTTGGTGTAGTATTTGGTGAAAATCCTGCCTTATTATAGTATGTGGTAGAAATATGTCTTGGTGTACTATTTGGTGGAAATCCTGCCTTATTATACTATGTGGTAGAAATATGTCTTGGTGTAGTATTTGGTGAAAATCCTGCCTTATTATACTATGTGGTAGAAATATGTGTTGGTGTAGTATTTGGTGAAAATCCTGCCTTATTATAGTATGTGGTAGAAATATGTCTTGGTGTAGTATTTGGTAGAAATATGTCTTGGTGTAGTATTTGGTGAAAATCCTGCCTTATTATAGTATGTGGTAGAAATATGTCTTGGTGTAGTATTTGGTGAAAATCCTGCCTTATTATACTATGTGGTAGAAATATGTCTTGGTGTACTATTTGGTGGAAATCCTGCCTTATTATACTATGTGGTAGAAATATGTCTTGGTGTAGTATTTGGTGAAAATCCTGCCTTATTATAGTATGTGGTAGAAATATGTCTTGGTGTAGTATTTGGTGAAAATCCTGCTTTATTATACTATGTGGTAGAAATATGTCTTGGTGTAGTATTTGGTGAAAATCCTGCCTTATTATACTATGTGGTAGAAATATGTGTTGGTGTAGTATTTGGTAGAAATATGTCTTGGTGTAGTATTTGGTGAAAATCCTGCCTTATTATACTATGTGGTAGAAATATGTCTTGGTGTAGTATTTGGTGGAAATCCTGCCTTATTATAGTATGTGGTAGAAATATGTCTTGGTGTAGTATTTGGTGAAAATCCTGCCTTATTATAGTATGTGGTAGAAATATGTGTTGGTGTAGTATTTGGTGGAAATCCTGCCTTATTATATTATGTGGTAGAAATATGTCTTGGTGTAGTATTTGGTGAAAATCCTGCCTTATTATACTATGTGGTAGAAATATGTCTTGGTGTAGTATTTGGTGAAAATCCTGCCTTATTATAGTATGTGGTAGAAATATGTCTTGGTGTAGTATTTGGTGAAAATCCTGCCTTATTATACTATGTGGTAGAAATATGTGTTGGTGTAGTATTTGGTGGAAATCCTGCCTTATTATACTATGTGGTAGAAATATGTCTTGGTGTAGTATTTGGTGAAAATCCTGCCTTATTATACTATGTGGTAGAAATATGTCTTGGTGTAGTATTTGGTGAAAATCCTGCCTTATTATAGTATGTGGTAGAAATATGTCTTGGTGTAGTATTTGGTAGAAATATGTCTTGGTGTAGTATTTGGTGAAAATCCTGCCTTATTATAGTATGTGGTAGAAATATGTCTTGGTGTAGTATGTGGTAGAAATATGTCTTGGTGTAGTATTTGGTGAAAATCCTGCCTTATTATACTATGTGGTAGAAATATGTGTTGGTGTAGTATTTGGTGAAAATCCTGCCTTATTATACTATGTGGTAGAAATATGTCTTTGTGTAGTATTTGGTAGAAATATGTCTTGGTGTAGTATTTGGTGAAAATCCTGCCTTATTATAGTATGTGGTAGAAATATGTCTTGGTGTAGTATTTGGTGAAAATCCTGCCTTATTATACTATGTGGTAGAAATATGTCTTGGTGTAGTATTTGGTGGAAATCCTGCCTTATTATACTATGTGGTAGAAATATGTCTTGGTGTAGTATTTGGTGAAAATCCTGCCTTATTATACTATGTGGTAGAAATATGTCTTGGTGTAGTATTTGGTGAAAATCCTGCCTTATTATACTATGTGGTAGAAATATGTCTTGGTGTAGTATTTGGTGAAAATCCTGCCTTATTATACTATGTGGTAGAAATATGTCTTGGTGTAGTATTTGGTAGAAATATGTCTTGGTGTAGTATTTGGTAGAAATATGTCTTGGTGTAGTATTTGGTGAAAATCCTGCCTTATTATACTATGTGGTAGAAATATGTGTTGGTGTAGTATTTGGTGAAAATCCTGCCTTATTATACTATGTGGTAGAAATATGTCTTGGTGTAGTATTTGGTGGAAATCCTGCCTTATTATACTATGTGGTAGAAATATGTGTTGGTGTAGTATTTGGTGAAAATCCTGCCTTATTATAGTATGTGGTAGAAATATGTCTTGGTGTAGTATTTGGTGAAAATCCTGCCTTATTATACTATGTGGTAGAAATATGTGTTGGTGTAGTATTTGGTGGAAATCCTGCCTTATTATACTATGTGGTAGAAATATGTCTTGGTGTAGTATTTGGTGAAAATCCTGCCTTATTATAGTATGTGGTAGAAATATGTCTTGGTGTAGTATTTGGTGGAAATCCTGCCTTATTATACTATGTGGTAGAAATATGTCTTGGTGTAGTATTTGGTGAAAATCCTGCCTTATTATACTATGTGGTAGAAATATGTCTTGGTGTAGTATTTGGTGGAAATCCTGCCTTATTATACTATGTGGTAGAAATATGTCTTGGTGTAGTATTTGGTGAAAATCCTGCCTTATTATACTATGTGGTAGAAATATGTCTTGGTGTAGTATTTGGTGAAAATCCTGCCTTATTATAGTATGTGGTAGAAATATGTCTTGGTGTAGTATTTGGTGGAAATCCTGCCTTATTATACTATGTGGTAGAAATATGTCTTGGTGTAGTATTTGGTGAAAATCCTGCCTTATTATACTATGTGGTAGAAATATGTGTTGGTGTAGTATTTGGTAGAAATATGTCTTGGTGTAGTATTTGGTGAAAATCCTGCCTTATTATACTATGTGGTAGAAATATGTCTTGGTGTAGTATTTGGTGAAAATCCTGCCTTATTATAGTATGTGGTAGAAATATGTCTTGGTGTAGTATTTGGTGAATACATTATTCACACAGTGAACTGCACAGTCGATGCTTGTAAAGCTTCATCTTGTCAACAATTATATGACGTCCTGTTGTTGTTGGTCCATCCAGATCAGATCGTGGTCCAGGGACTCTCAGGAGGACCAGGGGAGACGAGCGGGTCCACAGAAAACATCTAAAGGTATTTATTTTAATTCTTCTATTTGATCTGGTCAAACTCTGCTTGTCTGAAAGACGAATTGTTTAGTTCCATGATTATGATTAATAAGTTATTATTAGTTATTGTATATAATTACTTCAAATGCAGGTGGTAATAACAGTCAGAGAGACATGAGACTTTACTTCATTCAGTTGTAGTTTATTGTATTTTATTTTCCTGGTAGGTTTAGACCACAAAGTAGAAAAAAACTAAGTGGAAACTTGTTGTTCTATGACAGAACAGATAGAACATCAGAAATATGAACAATCCTTAAAGTTCAGTGTTAATGCCAGTAAAACATAATGAAGAGCTTATTTCCTACTGAATCAGCAACGAGATTCAAAGAAACAAGTCAAGTTTCTCTGCACAAGATTTGAAACAGTCAAGTCATTAATATAGTAACATGGTCTGACATGATGCAGCAGTTGAATTGGAAGCTTATTATCTTTATAATGACAATGTTATTATTGTGGTTATATGTTAGCACAGAGTTCCTGAGGAACAGCAGACAGTCACAGCAGTTTAGTTCAGACATGAAACCTGTTGCTGCCTCTACAATGTTGTAGGTTAAAAACAGGCAGGACACAAACACCAGTTCCCATCAAATCTGAGACAACTGATTGATTCTCACTTTAAAAACAACAGGAAAAAAAGGAATTATGAGAATATTTGTTATATTCATTATGCACAGGTGTATTTATTTGTTCTGGCAGTAAAGGTCTTCCACATGTAGTAAAACAATATGGATTCAGTGTTGAAGTTTTTCTTTAGTGTTGTTCATTGAGGCGTAACATGAACAGAGCTTTTTTATTTTTTAACAACATGAAGATGTGACCACAGCTGTCAGTACAAATACAGGCCCAGTCTTAATTCAACTCTTAATTCTTTGTATTACTCAGCAAATGACCTGAACCTCCTTCAGTGGCCCAGGATGTGTTTACAGTATATATTTCATGTTCCTACACAATAAAAGCACAGGTTAAGTTACAGTAGGACTGAGGAGGTGAGGTGGATGTTGCACTCAGGCGTTGGCGGCGGTGGTGGTGACGCCTCCCTTCCTGCCGATCTGACAGTAGAGAATCATGGAGAACACCATGCCAAAAATCTGCAACACATTAGAGAAGCCCACAGGAAAGTTAGAAACTGTACTTAAGAAAATAAACCGTTTTATTCACATTATGTTTCTTTTCTTTCACTAGAAACCTGAGAACTGAGACCAGACCTGGGTGAGTTTAATTCCACTGTTCTGACTCTTTCCTTACGAGTCAGGGGCAGAGTCAGACAAGACAAAGGGTCTTTACTCTTTTCCTTCTCTCACTCTGCCAACCTTTTTCCCTTCTAGCTGCTCTGACTCTTTTCTGAGAGCAGGGACAGAAAAGTTCTTCTCTGTGAGTCAGAGGATGGAAAAGATAAAGCCAGACTATTTTCCTTCCCTGAGGCAGAGAAATGTGTGTGGCAGGAGATGGGGAGGAAGAAGAAGAGTCAGAGCGTCTCACTAAACTATGTGGTGAACATTCGTAGTGGTTTGTAATATAGTGAATTCACCACCTAATGTACTGAGGCTAAAGTGTGTGACAGCAAATTGACCAGACACTGATGCAAAGTTCTGCCTTGATTTAATAGAGGAAAAGTTGTAACATGTGTTAATGTTATATATAATATGGCAAAAGACATTTTTGCATAGTAAAGTATAGTAAAATTATTTAGCATAGTATGTGTTGGATTTACTACATTAGTCAAGTAAGGCAAATTTCAAAAGTATGTGATATAGTAAATTGACCATATACTGTATTGAAGCAAATTTGTGAAATTTGACCTTATTTTAGTATGTAATGATAAAATGAACACACATACACTCCCAAGGCAAATGTTTAAAATTGTACTGTACTATATAATATTTGAAATTGTGGTCAGTTTTACTACATTACAGTGAAGGAACATTTTCCTCTATTACATGAAGGCAAAGTTTTACAGCAAACTAATGTCAAGAGTATGTTATACAGTAAACTGACCATATATTGTTTAGAAGCAAATGTTTGAAATTGTATATTAGAAAATGTGACAAATTTTATTTTACTGTAATATAGTAAATTAAACTGTACTGAGGCTAATTTCCTTCTCTCTGTCCTTCACCTTCTTCAGCAGAGAGAAGGAAAGAAGACTCTTTCTGAGTCAGAGCTAGAGGCAAGAAGGTTGTTCATGCTGGTCTCTGACTCTGACTGAAAAGGAAAGTCACAGAACAGGAAGAAGAGAGTCCTCTCTCCTTCTTGTCTTGGAGTCAGAGAAGGAAGAGAGAGTCTTTTCATTCTCTGAGCCTCTCAATCTGCCTGTGACTCAGAGCAGTGAGAATGAAAAGACTCTCTTCCTTCTCTGACTCCAAGACAAGAAGGAGAGAGGACTCTCTACTTCTTCCTGTCCTGTGACTTTCCTTTTCAGTCAGAGTTTTGAAGGAGAGACCAGCATGAACAACCTTCTTGCCTCTAGCTCTGAATGAGAAACAGAGGAGTCGTCCCTTCTCTCTTGTTCTACCTCAGGAAGTGAAGTGCATGTACTCACCAGCAGGATGGCGATGGCAAAGGCGATTCCCAGCACCACCTCCATGTGTTTCTGCAGCAGATCGATGATTTGGGTGGAGCAGGGCTGCAAGAAGACACCACACATCATCATGTTGTACGAGATTTGTCTGCGTTTTATTTCACGGATTAAAAGTGTTTTCTCTGCAGTCACTTTGGAGTCTACGACTTATGTTCTATAAAATCGACAGTGAAGTGATACTTGAGTCACTCACCGTGGTGAACTGGGGGGTGGTCGTACAGTCCGATATGGTGGAGTTGCAGCGACAGGAGGATTGATCTGTGCCCCAGTCTGCTGGTCCGTTCACAAGACCACAACACTTGAGCTGGAAGACAAAGATGTTAGCAGCAACTCATCAGCTGTTCAGTAATCACTTCCTGGTTCTTCTGTGGTTCAAGTTTAATTTTTCTTTCTATCAAAACTGACAAATGTCTGGTTTGATTCATCGCAGTTCTCGCCTTAGTCATATTTGACTGTAAATAAAACTGAGCCCTGGGAAATGACTACAGGACAGATTGAGGTGTACCTTACAAACTAAACTAAATAAAGTAATAAAATACACCAGTGTGGTAGAAAATAAGATGAAATTGGTTTTAAAGGAACAGTTCAACATTTCTGGAAATGACCATATTTGTTTTAATTGTGCGACACATCTACGCTGCAGCTGAGCTCAGATCAGATTTTTAAAAATTATCCATGTTCAGTTTTTCTACTAATTGATTGTTTTGGCTCCTGTAGTTTCAGCCACTGAAACCAACCGTTTGAAATGGAAAAGTGACTGAGCAGGTTTGTTTTAAATACATGGTTATTAAAAAAAATGTCTGCTCTGTTCCTTTAAATAAAAAGTCACTGAAATGAATTCTGACCTTGTGCTCAGTGTTTTGGTTTCTGCCTTAAAATTACTACAGTTAGTACTTTTAAAAAGTCGAACTCAAGAAAAAGTGACACTGCAAGTTCTCACCTCCTGCTGCAGCTTCTGCAGGTCGGCCTTCACGTTTTCTGGCTGACTCGACAGTGGGACGAATTTGTTCAGCCGATCCTTCACCCAGCCATTCACCTACAAACACAGACGACAACAAACATGAAGCTCCTCCCAACGAACCGAACAGGGTCACGGGTCAGCACACGTCACTTCCTGTTCTACCTTGTTCTCGCCCACAGCTCCCAGGATGCCGGCCGCCAGCAGGAGGATGAAGATGATGAGGAGGCTGATGAAAAACTGAGGGAACAGAGAAGGAAGCATTTAATGAAGCAAATGAGTTTTTAGCACAATTAAAATGATCCTTACAGACACTTTAATAAATGAGTGTTCAGGCTTTAGCTCAGCCGTCTATTTACAAAACCCAGTCTGATCAGAACCAGCCACATTTTTCTACCTGGTGACACAAAAAGTAAAAGTGAAGGTTCCCACCAGCAGCAGCATGCAGCGGTTCTCCCTGATGGCTCCACAGCAGCCCAGGAATCCCAGCGCCATGATGATCACACCGATGGCGATCATCAGGTCGATGCCAGGAAGAGATTCATTGGTGATCTGGAGACGGGACGAGCGAGTTAGGGAAGAGCTCGGGTTTAGATGTGCAGTTCTCAGTAACGGGAGATGTATCCATTCCTAAAAGAGAAAACTCACCTGGTTTCCGTCCTTGTTGACCTTCAGGTAGATGGACACTCCCAGGATGATGCAACCACTGAGCTGTACAAACACACAAACGTTCAATATCAAGCAAAAATGTGTAACAACCAAACAAAATCCAACTCTGGCGCCCTCTGGTGGAGGAAACGTGGAGCTGCTCTTAACTTCACAGACAATGTCAAAAACATCTGAACATACAAACACAAATCCTTGAAGATCAACCTCTGCTCTACACGTCTTAGGTCTTTCATTTACACCGTAAATACATCACAATATGAATAAAATAGTTAAAGCAGCTGAAGCTTTTTTAGTTTTAACGATGGACTAAAATCCCACAAGGACTTTTTACTGCACAACAACTTTAAATACATTTTACTGATAATATTCATGTACTTTTACTCAACTAACATCCGTGTACTGCTGCTTTTATGTTTCAATTCTCTGTTTCTTTAGTTTGCTCATAAAACAATCAAACAACAAATTAACAGGGTGAAAATCAAAGTGGGACCAGGATCCTCGGGGCCAGGATCCTCTGGGCCTGGGCCCTCGGGGCCAGGACTCCAGCCTCCTCTGTGGGCAGGTTCTCCGCTGATGAGCGACATGTTTTATTCAGCGCCACAA
Source organism: Mastacembelus armatus (assembly GCF_900324485.2). Classification (NCBI taxonomy): domain Eukaryota; kingdom Metazoa; phylum Chordata; class Actinopteri; order Synbranchiformes; family Mastacembelidae; genus Mastacembelus; species Mastacembelus armatus. The sequence continues at coordinate 15,205,169 of NC_046655.1, read as the reverse complement.
ACAGGCTGCTGTGACTAATTATCTGTCATCAATATTTGAGGATGAGGAGACGCCAGGGATATAATGGACAATGGTTCAGCCGATGCTCATTTACTTAGCTCATTATTTTCTGATATTCTATCGACATGAATGAATTACTAATAACCACAGGCAGGAAACAAACATTAACACACACACACACTCAGACTGAAACCTCCCTGTAGCTCCATAACGAGTTAATGGATAATCAGCAGATCCCTCAATGAAATTATTTCGAAGCAGCCCTGCTCTGTGACATTTAAACTGGCGTCCATATTTTCCATTTCCTTGACACTGACAAAGAAAATGTTTCCACTGTAAACAAACACTTCAGGATTAATTTTACACTGAGGAAAAACAAAGGATCATGATTTAAAAGAAACAACAGGGACCAACAAAAAGGACGTGACCTCCGTCCTGACAACGGTGACACCCACACCCTGAGCCTGTCGATACTGCGTCCACGTGTGGGACGACTGAATAACTAACAGCATGACCAGGGTTTGATTCCTCTTTCTGAGTCACACCTGCACACACCTGACCAGCGAGACCAGAAACCACAAACCAGCAAACACCTCAGGCGAGAGCTCAGGTGTTGATACTCAAAGACCAGTCACCAGATTGTTTGAATACTTTGGACTGAATCAGTTTGGCAACTTCAGTAGTTCAGCTGTTTGTTCACCCACTGAAAAAATGTTCTGACAACCACAGACGCACAAAAAACCCTGACAGTCACTAAACCACGACAAACTAACTCAAAATCAACATTCAAGCTTCGATCCTGATTCTTCCTCCTGCAGTTCACTCCTGGAGCCGCATGTCACAGCGGCCTTCAATCACCCACCAACACAAGGCATGCTGGGAAATATGTGTGAAGACGGGGACATTCATAAATGGAAAACCAAACACTCGGTGGAAAGCATCTGTACGGAGTTGTGGATCTTTGTTATCACAAAGTTAAATCTAAGGTTCGAACCTGCGTCACCTCATGTACAGCAACACAAACACACTGAGAAAACCTGAAGAACAGCATAGCAATCACAGCTCTCCAGGTCTGAGAAACAAACACACCCTTTATGTCGGCTCTGAAACGGCTGCAAATCAGGATTAGAGATTAGGATTAACATTAACCGGCACTAAATTACCTCCAACAACTAAAGACGATCACATTTAAAAACTATTCCACCAGGATTAAAACAAGTTACTACTGCAATTCATCAAGACTATGGACTGGTTTATCTGCTGGTGGATCAGGATTTTATTTGAACAAGAGACCAGGATTAGGATTTTCCAGGACAACAGTCAACCAGATTTACAAACCATTAGGGTTGGATTAGATCTGTGTTAGAGTTTATCAGGATTTTAGTTGATTTGGATCATTATTTGTCAGGGGGTTGTTCCTGAGCGGCGAGTCACAGAAACAGTGAGTCACTGTAGAAACTGAAGGATTCATTGTAAATGCACCAGTCCAGTGGGCAGAGACAACAATAACCACACACACACACACACACACACACACTCAGACACACACACTCACTCAGACACACACACACACCAGTCGTCATGCAGCTGATAACAAGTCAGGCGTGCACTGTACTGATCCCACAGAAACCCCACCCACAGTTCTGGGCCCTTGTTGTGGTCTTTCTGGTTCAACTGGTATTGTTACCTGGACCCTGATAGAAACCCTCCCTACACCTCGTTCTCTCTCTATAGATTCTAAAAACACAACACTCAAGGAGTCAAGAGGTCAAAGGTGCAAAACTTATTGTTGTTCATCTTTGATTTGTCCAAGACGAACAACAAACACAGAAAAATGGCTGCACACTAATGTTTACTCTTCACTCTCAGGCCATGAGGCCACTGTTGTTTGACAAGATGTTGTAGTTTGTCTGTAGAAACCACAGCAGATTAACGGTAAAAGACACCAAGACAAACAAACCGTCAAATCACAAAATCCCAAACCCGAACCCGAACCCTCTCGGCCTCATCACAGTGATGTACTTTCATTAGTCGACAGAAATAGACACATGGTCTCTTCCACGTTGTCCATTACAACTTCACTCTGCAGCAGATGGGAAGAATCAATCAGCAACAAAAAGCCACAAGTTCAAAACCCAGTAAACAGGCTTTACAGTAAACAACAGCCCTACCAGAACATCCCCACCATCATCATCATCATCATTAGGTAAACGCATTAAGTCCTGCATGTCCGCTGAGTGGTTACAATCATGTTAACATCGATTTGATGTTTCTGGGAACAGGAGAGGAGGATGGAAATAACCTCAGCAGCAGCAGCAGCAGCAGCTCGGACGTTATTCGCCATTTCAGACTTTCAGGACTATTTTTTATGGTTTGATGCAGGATAATGAATTTAGCCTCAACCCCAGAGGTCGAAGTTCGAAGGGCCGACAGACCTGTCAATCAATGAAGACACCGCCCTAAACCTTCCTCTAGAGGCCCCATCGCTCCAACACGTCCAGCAGAGAAACTTCACAGTGAAATCGATAAATGAATAAATCCATAAATCTGAGTGGAGTCTCAGCGATGGGGGCACTGGACTCTGACACACAACAGTGAGCTGCAGCCAACTTCTTCCATTTACTCAAAAACTGTCTCATTCTAATGAACTAATGTCCATGTAAAAACACTTTTTATTTGCTCCTACATTTCCCAAGATGCTCTAGTGTCACTTTACATGTTATATATCTACCTAACTCATGTTAGCTTTTGGCCACCGGTGATGCCCGTCCATCCAAAAGCTCCTGCTGAAACTGAGGTTATTTTATTTATTAAGTCTGTAATTGATTAAAAAGTGATTTTAACCTTCAGTCTGTTTGTGAAACCCACAAGATGAAGAACGAGACGTCAGGGAAAGGCAGAAACTTAAAAGGTGTTGAAAACTAGAGAATCGCTGCTGCCACTGTTCATATTTTAGTAATTACTGTTAGAGGTGACCGATTGATGATCTCGAAAACAATTAGTGCTCAAGGAAAAGTTCTAACTCCAACTTGTGATAAAAGCACCAGGTCACATTTAACACACACACACACACACACACACACACACACACACACACACACACACACACACACACACACACCTGTTGAAACCAGTTCAGCTGTGGCTAAATGCACTATATCAATAAAACACCTTCGGTCCCTTTATATGAACGATAACATTCATCTCTACAGCAAACAAGCTGTCAACAACATAGACCATCGTGTGTGTTGAGCAACAACTCGATCCAAAAAGCCTCAGTGAAGTTGCACATTAACCGAGAACACGAGAAGAAACAGGCGTGGGCGCTGAATCAAATTTTCCACGGAACAGCGGCTGCTGACAAGCCAGCAGGAATGCTCCCAGCTCTTTGACTAAGACACCTTTGTTGATTCTGGCCAACATGCTCTGGTGCAACATTTGACGTTTAAAGTCTAAACCCGGGTGGAGGCTGCTGATGCCGTCCAGGCCTGGGGTCCCTTAAGGATGAGTGTGCTGACCAAAGGGGGATCCTACCTGCTCCTTTACAAAGAAAAATGAGAAACCTAAGATGCTGAGGGCCACGCCCTGAAACTAAGCAAATGTTTGTTTGTGGAGGGTGAGGCAGAGAGATAAAGAGCCGACACAACCTGTTCTGCACTACTGGCAAAACACAGAGACACGAGAGCCAGACAGGTCACTGCTGTGCAGACCAGCACAGGACAAGTGACACATTTAAGTGCTAGAAATAAACAAACACAGATCAAAATAAGATCAGAAGCTCAGCTAAATCACAAAGCGATGGATGGACAGATGATTAACAGAGAGACGTGTATTTAATATATGTTAAATATGAAGCTCTAATGTCACAGACCACAATAACATCAAGAAAACTGTTTAACCAGAGCACAAACAATGAAAGCTGTAAAAGATTTGTTGTGCATTTTCGTAGGTATGTGCCATAAGTCAGTGTCCAACACATCCACAGACTCAACATTAGTGAGACGAACAGACAGATTAACGTGATTTGCACATTTTTAGAGCTAAAACCTGTAAAACTGACGTGATTCAGACATTTGTCTAATATTAACAGTCGTCAGCTATAAAGAGTTAAAACTAATTATGTTTGGTTTTTCACACTCACCCAAAATAGAAAGTTGAAGAAGAAGAGCAGGAATTTCACACATTTATTCACAGCCATGGCTTTTCTTCTTCTTCTTCTTCTTTATTCCCCAGCGGCTTCTCGCTCACAGTCACTGCCCTCGAGAGACACAAGCTTCCTACCAAATGAAGGCAGAGAGAGGATTCCTGAGACGAGAAAACAGACCAGCCTGCCCTACCTGTTCGCTCTCACTCCCTCCACCCTCTTTAGGTTTTTCCTCCCCTGCATTTCTTTCCTTCCTGCCACCTGCCGTTCATCCACCCTGCGTCTTGGACCTTCCCTTTCCCAACATCCTCAGTTCTTCGTCTCCCTTCTCTTGCAGAGGCAAAAGCAAAGAGATGGCAGATCCTTCCATCTTTAAAAACTTGTTTTACTGGACAGTGCTTTGTGTTTGACCTTTAAGCTGGTGCTGTGGAGCTTCTGTGAGCACAGAGCGCTGAACACAATCATTCAAATCACTTACAAACATGAAAATCAGCTCTACTAGCTTTTCCCCAGAGATTTGTTGGGCTAAGTGCAGAGTCAGGAAACCTCCGAGCTGCACGATCATGAGATCTGACCATCAGCATTACTGCCCTGTGTCACCTAAAAGTTAAAGCAAGACTTTCACACTGGAGTTCAAGCCCTGTAACTAATCTGCCAGCACCGAAGTGACGTTACAGGAATATAAACGTCTACATTTCATTCATCTGACTTTAGCATTTCTGTAATTTATACATTTTGTTTGTTCCTCCTTTACTTCATCATGTGTTCATATTAATCTTACTAATCAAGGCCCAGGAAAAGCTTCGTCATAGAAACAAACACATTCTGCATCTGTAAATATGAAGCGATAAAACAGCAGCATTTACATTAAAGGTGCAGTCTGTGAAATGTGGCTTTTTACCGCCATCTACTTGCAGCTGTACAGAACTACAGCTGTAAACACACACACTTCTCCACCCTCCACAGTTCTCTCCCTTTTGTAATGACTGTTCCTCCCCTGCACCTGTCAGGTAACACACACACACACACAGTCCTCCACAGGTAACACCTGAGGTTACAGCTGACACAGGTGAGTCCCAGCGTTTCTTTCCTCTCTCCTCACAGTCAGGACTGATGTTAAAACAAGGGTCCAGCTCTGTGCTTTACTGAGACTTTTCAAAATAAAATTCATTCAGTAAATATTTCTAACAAAAAAATGAAACCATGTGTACGGGGAAACAGGTTTTGTTTATTCTGGTCCTGTAGAGATCTTATCTACATTGCTTCAGGTGTAATGTCCACAGTCTGAATTACACCAATCAGGTGGTTACCCTCCTGACTTTCAGTCTGTTTAATGTGACACTGACTCATTTTGTTCTGACACTGTAAACTGAGGTGTGGTGGAGGGATCGTCACACTAACAGCTGTAAGATGCTCAGATCTATGGACAGTATGAAGAAGAGAGCTGACTGCACCAGGCAAAGGTGTAACTCCATAAATATGTAAGACAGGCTGGAAAAACATGTCAGTTCCTTTTCTCCCTCGCCAGCTGGCAGAGAAGATTCTGGTGTGGTGAAGGTGTTCCTACCATTCCTGTTCTTGACAGTCTTGTTTTGGTACATAATTTACCTGTGATCGTTTCAGGTGTACTTCAGAAAGAGGGGAAAAGAGTCACAATCACACTCTATCCACACTTTGATTTCATTTTCATTTCTCCATATGTAGAACCCATCCCTTATCAAACAGTGAAACTCAAACCAGAGTGTGGTTTCTTGTTTTGTTCTGGTGCTTCCACAGTTTGAAGAACTATTTTGCAGAAGAGGGAATGTTGATAATTTAACTAGATTAATTACATTAATTGTTTTTTTTTTTTTTTTTTTTTAAATCAGGGAAACAATGACAAAAATTAAAGAAGACCTTTGGAACACGCTGGAAGACTTGACACATGAACAGCTGAAGCAGTTCCAGTGGTTCCTGAAGCAAGAGAACATCCTGGAAGGTTTCTCTGCCATCCCAGAGGCCCGGCTCGAGAGGGCTGACAGGCAGGACACTGTTGATCGGATGGTGGAAAAATATGGCTGCACGGCAGCTCTGCAGATGAGCATCAGGATTTTAGAGAAGATCAGTAGAAATGATCTGGCAGAGCGTTTGTCCAGCAACAGCTTACAAGTGAAGGGTATGTTGAAAGAAAGTAAAAATACAAACCTAAAAAACATAAAGTAGTCATTTATGCACAAAAACAACTGACTGCTGTCCTTTAAGACTGACTCTGTCTTGTTTTAGACCTCAGGAACCACAACTCTGCTCTTCTCAAATGTGAATATGAAGCAAAGAAGGCTGAGCTGGAGAGGACGAAGGCTGAGATACAGCTGATGATCCAGGAAAGACAGATCAAGATCTGTGAAATCCAACATTCAGCAGAGCTCAGCAGGAAATCGGCCGAGCGACAGACAAAAGACAGTGTGTGTGTCTTCACGTTGTTGCTGCAGTCTGTCAAAAGCAGTCTGGAGAAACTTTGTGAAGCAATTGAAGAAAAACAAAAAGTGACACAGGAACAGGCTGAAGGATTCATCAAAGAGCTGGAGCAGGAAATCTCTGAGCTGATGAAGAGAAGTGCTGAGGTGGAACGGCTCTCATGCACTGAAGACCAGCTTGACTTTCTCAAAAGCTTCTCCTCCCTGAAAACTGCTCCACCAACGAAGACCTGGACAGCAGTCAGCATCCCTCCGCCATCATATGGGCAAAAAGTGGGCAGTGCTGTGAACCAGCTAAAAGACAAACTCAACAAAGACATGGAGAAACTGGTCGCTCAAGCCAAGCTGTACAGGGTCCAGCAGTTTGCAGCAGATGTGACCTTAGATCCTCACACAGCAAATCCCTATCTCATTTTGTCTGACGATGGGAAACAGGTTTACTGTGGTGACAAAAAGCAAAATCTTCCCGACAACCCAGAAAGATTTGATCCTGCTATCAATGTCCTGGGAAAGCAGAGTTTCTCTTCAGGAAGATTTTACTTCGAGGTTCAAGTTGAAGGGAAGATCTCCTGGGATTTAGGTGTCGTCACAGAGTCGGTCAACAGAAAGGGGCGGATTGAAGCAAAGCCCCAGAATGGCTACTGGACAATATGTTTAAGAAACAGAGACAGGTACAAAGCCTCGGGGGTCATTCTCAGTGTGAGACCTCCACCTAAGACAGTGGGTGTGTTTGTGGATTATATAAAGAGGGAAGTCTCTTTTTTTAATGTTGATTCTGCAGACATTATCCACCGCTTCACTGACTGCTGCTTCACTGAGAAACTCTACCCATTCTTCAGTCCTGGTCTTCATAATGATGAAAATCCCAACCCTCTGATCATCACTCCCATCAATTACACTGACTAGATCAATAACCCACTCAAAATGGACTGTTGACTGTTGCCATCCCTAAGAAATATCCAAAATAAAACTATCTGCTACTGTGGTACATACATAAGAAATCTTCTCATTTTACTGTTTCTGTATCAAACTATTTATTTAAGTTACAATTTTAATATAGAAAAATACATAAATACTGTGCAAGATCTCATCAGTACTGCTGTTGTTATTTCATCGAGCTCATTTGCATGACGAGTGTATTTTGAAAAGATTTACCTCCACTGAGCCGCCCAGCTCCTTCCCTCCTTCACAGCAGCGTGTTTCCAGACAGCGACCTGTGCTGGGTCGAGCTGGACCTGCCCATGACCTTCAGTTCATGCTGGATCCGACCTGAACATAGAGAAAAACCACTTAATTACCAAATCATATGTACTTTCTCAAAATTAAAGATCAAAAATCCAGATACTGCAATCAAGAGTTTCTGGTTTATTAGAGAATTGAGAAGCCAATTAAAAAAAATCTTATACACAGAAATAAGAAGGTAGAGACTGACAACAAAGATCAATATATCAATCAATTATTGACTGAGTCTTGTCTTGACCCAGGCTGTCAGGAGTGAAGCTCTGCTGGTTTACACATGACTAAGCTTTACATGCTGTTGGTAGTTGTTAATTTCCCCACAGTGGATCAATAATGTTTGGTGATTATACTGATTTTCGAATTATTGATCTGATTTTGAAGTTATCTGAAAAATGTAGTGCAGTAAAAAGTACAAGATTTGGCTCTGACGTGTAGTGAAGTCCAATGATGAGGTAGCACAACATGGAAATACACAAGTAAAGTACAAATACCTCAAAACTGTACTTGAGTAAGTGTATTTAGTTAATAAGACTAATGTTCAGTTTAAAAACTCAACTGTGAAAGGTGTGCATTGTGCGGCCGGACCAGATCTATAAATTATGCCTAATCTTGAGTCATCGGGTCATATAACCTGGAAGTTATTGAGCAAAAATGTTAAATAATAAAATCTGTTGACTATCGAGCTTCAAACTGTCTTCACCGCGGTAACAATCTGCTCTGAGCAAACAGCTGAAGTTAGCTTACCCCTTCACTGGGTTTTCCTCCAGTTTGAGAATCCAGTCTTCTTTTCCTCGGTTCTTGTTTGTGTCCAGCTGACAAACAAATACAAATAATATTCCAAGGTAAAGTTTAAAACCTTGAAATCGCTGAAAACGCTGCTCGGTGCTGTCGGCCATGTCGAACTCACTGCCACGCCGCCAGCGCTCGGTACTCGGGGGGGTGTTTCCAACCCCTGCCCGCCACCTGTCCACTGTCCAAACCCGGTGTTCCTCCACCACGACCCGGCTGTCTCGACTCGGAGCAGGTTGGACATGTTGTCAGTCAAAAATCGTCCAAGAAAGTCCGAAGTAATTGTTTTCATCCAGCCGCCATTAGGGTGTTGTTGATTTTCCCGCTAGCAATTGTGAAAACTTCCGGTCTTCTTCTTCTGGTGTTTAAAGGCGGTTGGCAAACAGCTTTAGGTGCATTAGCGCCACCTTCTGTATTGGACTGTGGATAGATTGGTAACTACGGTATTTTATTTTATTTTATTTTATAATGCAACATTATTTTTTAATGCTAACAATACTACTTACATTAATACTACATACCTCATTATACTTACTGAATCATATTATCTAACTAAGCTATTACTTATTAAGAAAGTTGTCTTACACGCCCTGAACGCCTTTGTAAACTTTCTGTTAAGTTAAATATTAAAGTAGTTAACCCTCTAAAGCGAATTTTTAAGTGACTTCCGGTCAACTGTAATTTTTTACAATTAGAAGTTGCAGTTGGTTTTCAAAAGCGCAGCCGCGCCGCCAGATGGCAGTGGAGTTTTCTCTAAACAAGTTTCTTTTAGTATTTGTTTAAAATAACACGTCTTTTTAAAATTGCAATGTCCCTGTTGTTCAATCAAACGTGTCCAGATGCAATAATGTACATGGACATTTTATAGTATTAGCAGCATTTTGCATAAACAGTTCTGCTTGTGAGTTAAACTGCACCTGAATTTCAGTATTTAGTTTAATCTGTACATTACACTTCTCTCTACAGATAGCCAAAATATTAATTGAAACCAAAAAAGGAGGTGTGCATAAAAGTGTATATGAATAATAAATAAAAAATATTACAGAGTGCAATAAACTGCTGCCTCACAGCAAGAAGGTTCCTGGTCTGAAACCCATCAGGGGCCTTTCTGTGTGGAGTCTGCATGTTCTCCCTGTGCTTGTGTGGGTTTTCTCCAGGTACTCTGGTTTCCTCCCACAGTCCAAAAACATGTATGTCAGGTTGATTGGTGACTCTAAATTGCCCATAGGAGTGAGTGTGAGTGTGTGAGGTTGTTTGTCTCTATGTGGCCCTGTGATGGACTGGGGACCTGTCCAGGGTGGACCCCTGCCTTTCACCCAGAGAGAGCTGGGATAGGCTCCAGCTGGTCCCTGGGACCCTGGTTAGGACTAAGGGGGTCTAGATGATGGATGGAGTGCAATAATGTAAAATTATATATATTACAATATAATATCTGTATAATAAGTGTTTATATTTTTATTTTATATTATAACACAAAATAGGACAGGACATCATGTTACTACTAGAAACAACAATAATAATGATTGATAATTGATTATTATCATATTATTAAGACATTTTTATTCATAGTAGGGATTCATCTGAGAAAGTTTGTAATAACGTTAAACGGTGTAAAAGGTAAATAGTACTAATACTACTTTATAATAGTACCAAGCTACAATAATAGTAATATTAATAATGTAAGTATATGAGGCAAAATAAGCTTTGTAATGTAAAACACTGAACTTCTGAACAAAACAAAAAAAAACTTATTTTGTGGTTAATTCCGTCTGAAGGCGTGAACAGAGGGAGGAGGAAGAGGAGGAGCGGCGGATGGAGGAAGAGGAGGCGTCTTGTCGGTCTGTGTCCAGAGGAGAGGAGCGGCCGCCATGTTAACCAAGAAGCCCGGAGCCTCGGTCCTTCCGACGGGTGAGCACAGCCTCTGTAGCCGACCGTGGGGCGCTTGGGTCCGGCCACTGTGACGGAGACACACCGCTGATTCTCCGCCTCCGATTAGCAGCGTCTAACCCAGTGTAACTCAGTTAGCTGTGCTAAGCTAACTAACTAACTGCAGGCAATAGCCTTCTTCAGCCTTTCCTCACTAAATTCACAAAAATCTCCTAAAAAGCAGACACAGGAGGAGCAGTGGGTTAATTATAGAAGCCAGAATATAATAATAAAAGTAAAATAAAAGCGTTTTACTTCCTGTCCGTCAGGTTTATTTTTAGCTAACTAGCAGACGAGAAGTGACAGCAGCAGAAACAGGGTCTGTTTATTTCCGAGTTAGCTGGTTATTAACAACTAGTTAGTTAGCGGGTTACCAACGACTAGTCAGTCGGCTTGTTAATAACAGCTAGTTAAGTTCGATGGTTGTTAATCCTTTATAACAACCCGGCGGGTCGGTGCTCGGTGTTTCTTCTATTTCTTCAGCTTTTTGCGGTTAACGGGAGTCGGTGCTGGGTGTTTGTGTTTTCGTTGCTGGGTGATTCAAGCTGCGGGTCAGTTCAGGCCGAGGTCAGTTGGTTTCTCTTTAGATCCAAAAAATACCAAATACTAAATAAATACCAGTGTTTCCGCATTTCCAGCTGTTATTACACGGTTATAGCGCGGTGGAAGCGGCTGCTGTAGCTTTGTGTTAGCCTCAAATGCTAATGCCCTGCGTTTAAAACCATTATAAGTCATTTACTTTGCTGTAAACTAGCATGTTGTAGTGATTTACCATTATTTAAGTGTAAATATATCATGTTTATCTGGTTACACACTGAGCCTGGTCGCTTTTAGTTATTTGGTATCGGCACATTTGTTTCAGATCATTTAGAAAACAATAAAATGTTTATTATGTTTAGTTAAATTGGAAAGACACGCAGATCCTGATGCATCTGAATCTCTTTTCTGCAGGAATTAATGTTTATTTCTTTTGTAAAAAGACTTGTTTTGTTTTGAAAACATATTTTCCTGGTCAACAGTCAAAACTATGGATTTATTATTAGAACAATCATGTATAATAACATTAAATGGCTGTTCTTAGTGTTTTCATATGTAATAGGACAAGTTACTATTCCTCACCTTTAAGTAGGTGATATTACACATATATAGCTGTTTCTAGCTTTAATGTTAATTTTTATATAGTCTGGACTTAGAACCAGGCCACTGTTCTTTAACATCAGTGTTACTGTAGTTTGGAAACTGGTCCATAATGTAAACAGGATCCTCAAAAAAAGAGGAGAAGTTTGTTGTTCAGCCCAGATCCCATCCAGACACTGACAGCAACAATGATTGTTGTCCAAAAACTATTAAAAACCCAGCAGGGAGCCACACGGCAGCACTGGCTCACATGGTTCTTCCTCACCAACAATGGGAGGCCCGTCTTTTTGCAAAAACCAGCTCCAGACATTGTTGTGAGCAAAGAGAAGCTGGTGGAGCAGTGGAAACGGGGACCAGAGACTCTTTCTTCCTTCGGGGACTGTAAAAAGTGATGGCTGTTCTCAGCGTCTGGAGCTGGTTTTGATGGCATCAGCTTTCTGTCAGCAGCCTTTTTACAGGCAGATGAAACTGTCCAAGAGCAGCAGCAGGACCGCAGGCCTCCTGACGTTCGGCCACATGGATTTACCATATCAGTGGTTTTAATTAATAACCAGTTCATTAGTGGTTTGGATGCATAGCCAGTGTTTTCTCCTGCAGGCTGAGTGGTGACAGTTTGTGCTGCTGCAGGCTGTGTTTTCAGCTTTGTTTCATTTTGTGTCCTGGTTTCACACAGCAGCACTTCATGTACCACTGTACCGTGACGAGCAGCAAAACACCAGCCAATGTGAGATTTATTTGGACTCCAGTGAATTTTAACTTTTGTTTTCTTAGTTTGTGTGAGTTGTTTTTGTTTTTATTTTTTTGTTTTTTTGGCAAATCAGGGTTTCTAGAGTTCACACTCATTCTTCACTGCATCTCCTGTCAAAGCATCAAGTAGCAGCTTCTCATTTTCACAAACCCAAGTCTGATATGTGATTAGGTAACACTTTACTGATCCACAATTAGTTTTTTAATTGATCCTCTGGTTGTGGCTTCAGCGCTATCTGTGAGGTTTGGACTGTAGGTTGGACAGAACAGGACCTGTGAAGAGAAAATGAATTATAGATAATAATCATTAGCTGCAGCCCAAACTCCAATGCAACCAATATAATATTTCTTGGTAATTTTGCCTTTTACAGTGTAGAACCTAAACTACCTCCACAGAAAATTCCTCTCGGATGCTTGTCATGATTTTCCAAATCAGCAGTTTTTTTGTCATTAGTGTCCTCTGCCATTTTTATTGATTAGCTTATTTTATTGATAGGTCAGAGGTGCAGCAAGATGTCAGGCTGAACTTTAAGACAAACCTCCTGAAACGTCTGCACCTCTATTGGATTGTGAGCGTGCTGCTGGTACCGCATACATGCGGTCACATTGCCGCACAATTCCCCGCCCGTCCTGTCGAGCAGCATGCCGAGCGTGCTCGCCAGCGCTCTGGTATTTGCAGCTCAGTGTCAAGTTCACATTTAGCGCGCTGCTGTTGCCCTCTGTTCCCGTGCATCTGTCAGGCTGGCAGCAGTGCAACTGTATGTGCTCTCCAGTACAGATCCCTGTTACTTTATCTGAGCCGTGGAGGTTCAACGAGAGCCTGAGCCGTTCTGAGGTTAAGATTTTACCTGAATAACAGAACAACAGGGTTTTATTGGCTGATAACTTTTTCTTACAATGATCAGAAGGTTTGTCTTCCTCTGACTCAGAACAATAAACTTAAATGATTGTATTTGTGTAAATATGCATAAAAATACAAATTAAACAAAAATATGTTCAACTTGAATTAGGAAACTGTAAAGTTAAACTAGATTTATAATTCACTGCTGTGCATTTCGAGCTGAATCCAAATTCACAGACAGAAAAATTGTTTTGATGACAGATTCAATGAACTTTGGTAATAAAATTACCAAACAGGTTCCAGTTCTCAGACTTTTTACAGCCCTGTAGACTGAATCTCTCAGCAATTTCTGCTGTTTACATTTTAGAGACAAAGTAACAGCTTAATCAATAATAAAAAGTCATTGATCACAGCTGTAACATTGTGTTAAATCATTTGACTATTTATTAACAATTTTTAGTAACAATCTGATAAGTATAATATTTCTGGTTAACTGAGTTTTAAAAGTTGAAAACATTTAACAACAGTCAGACTTGTTTTCATATCCCAAATGACTGAACTTCCACTCTTCACATCTGAGGAGCAAAGAATCAGTTTCTCCGTTTTAAACAATCGATTATCAGATATTTTCTGTTGATTAACTCACCTTCTAATCAATTAAACAACAAATCATCTCGGCTCTACTAGAGTTTAATCAACATCTGAGTGCCTGTGTACTGACAACACTATCAGTGTATACTGTGGAATTGATGGTTTGTCCCAGCTGTATTGATCAGCAGGATTCCAGTGAAGCCACATTAGAGGTTTGACTCCAGGCCTGTGCAGCTCTGCAGTGAGGAGCGTGTTACAGGCCGTGTGCTTTGTGTTGGAGCTGTTCTGCAGCAGGTTGCGGCCTCTGATTAGCAGATTACTCTGAGCGTTCAGATTAGAAACAGGGACCATCTGTCTGCTGTGAAACCAACACTGGAAGCTGCCGAGAGCCGCCGGACAGTGGCCTGTGAGGGTCAGAACTTGTCTCTGTGGCCAGTACCACTGTGTTGATATGTACTGATTGATTCCATGACAGACAGCTGGTCCTGATATTGATTAATCTGCCAGTGATTTTCTGAATCTCAGAGGTGCAGGTGACATCAGAGGTGACTCAAATTCATTTTTCTGTCAATCCACTGATCAGTTAATCAACTAATTGGTTTAACTCCAGTCCTAATTTTTCCAGCATTTCCTAAATCAGAAAGTGTATTGGCGAGTTTGAGCTCAGTGTTTCATTCGGCCACAGTTTAAACAATAAGTTGGTTTGATGCAATAATCAATCTACAGAAGATTCATCAGGAACTTTTTGATAATCAATTAACTAATTTTTAAAGCAAAATCACCAAACATGATGATCCAGCGTCTTGTATGTGAAGATTCTGCTGCTTTTCCCACTTTTACATCGTATTTGTCACATCAGCCAATGTTTTCTGATAATTTACAGACCAGAAACTAATCAATTGATTATAAAAATTATCAACAGATTAATCAATAAGAAGAACCAACTGCACCAATCAAATGTGTTATTATTCAAGCAAAAACATTAAATATGGCATGACTTTTGCTGAATATTGGGAAGTTTACACTGAGCCCTTAACTCTTTAGTAGGATACTGGACCAGCGTGACCTCTGACCTCTGGTGCTGTGCCTATAAAGCAGGCGACGGTGCAGAGAGAGGTGGAGACAGTGTGTTGGGGATTATCAGGTTATATTAAAACCTTCATCCTCCTCGGACTGAACCAACCTGCAGAATCATCACATTCTCCCGCCCTCACATATTTATTTTAGCTCACAGGCCGAAAACTGACAGAAGTGGGAAAAGCAGAGTTTCCTGTAGCTCTGAAGCTGCTTGACGTCATATTGTGACACATCAGAAACAACAGTTACCCTATCTCCCACTACAGAAACACATCCTTGGCTGGTGTTTATGCTGGACAAAATCCTAAATGACTAATTATCAAACTTGTAGACGTGTAGACTGTTGTTTTTCTGGTCGGCTTTGAAAACAGGACTTCAGGATTTAGCCTGAAACTACAAATTCCCTCGCTGCTGTAAATAGCATTCGCTGTTCTGTAGCTATGTCTGAAACGCTAAAGAAGAAAATCTTAGTCTGTCATTGACTCAAGGAGAAGAAGTTTGGTTCACAGCTCCTTGATAAAGACAAGTTCAATATTAATTTGCAGAAGAAGAAACAAAGAGAGCTTTAGGTAAAACTGGATGTTCAGTTGAAGAGGATGATGAACGTGTTTGTTTGTTACGTCGGTGTGTGTTTAGGGGAAAACGGCAAAAGCTGCATTGTCCTGTGAAGCTTGAGCCATATTTGTTTACAAGCTACAAGACATTACTCTGACTGTTCAATCTATATTGTTTGTCTGTGGTTATGTCCTGTTTACACATATCTAATCGAAGACTGATTGGCTTGAGTGTTGTTGCCGAGCTTCAATAAATGGATCCTGGCCACTGTCAAATCCTGTGGGTCGAGGAGCATGTGTCCGACACGTGCGTTCCACCAGCAGCTGTTATGATGGCGGTCACATCATGTGATATTTGCCAGGTTGATGTGAACTATCTATGCTTCTTGTACACTGACAGATTTATACCATGTCTTAACAGCACTCAAACCTGGCAACCCTACTATAAATATTGAGAATTGTACCTTTGTCTCATTCATATAAATATGCCCGACCTGCATTGGCTTTTTATGTGCATTGGTGTCAGTCAGTTTGGTCATTGCAATGCAATTAATCAAAAATAATGCTTATACCAACATTCAGAAATCACAACGTAAAAAAATCCAATATTTCCTGATAATGACCTGAAAACAACAGAAATAGTGAAACTCATGAACTTCCTCTGTGTGTTTCCAGGCAAAGTGGGCGAGCCAGTCTACTCTCCTGGTCACAGCGGCTCTCAGACAACGTCGCCCGTCGCCCTGCCGCCGCTTCGGAACAACAACCACAACCCCCTGACGGTACGAACTAGTAAACCAGTAACGTGCTTCTTGAGGTAATGCTGTTGTTTTGAGGGGCTTGGCATAGTTTGTTAAATGAGGAGAAGAGCTTTGTGTTCTCCAAAAAAAAGGTGACAAAAAAAATACTGTTTTGAGGAACTTACCAAAACCCTGGCACTGCAGCGGCACTGATGTAGAAACCGTGACTGAAACACAAAGAGAAAATTAGGACTTTTGTTTCTTTTACAAAGAAAAACTCAAAATAACCAAACTCTGCAAACCAAAAAGTCAACCGTATCATTTTTTAAGTGTTAGGGGAACATGAAAACAGCAGAAAACTGAAACATCTGCCAGTGTATCGTGTATCAACTGCTTTTATTTTGTAAAATAATTAGCAGGTAAACTGACAGGATTGTTTAGATTCCTGTGATCACCTGATATATTCGTCATTTAACTCAATCTAATCGTTGTGTTTTCTAAAGGCATAATTTGCAAATTAGGCACAAACGCTGTCACTGTGCTGTGCTATTTTAAGGATGTAGTTTGACTAGTGAGCTGGAGCTAGTGTGTTAGCTTGCTGTTAGCCCGGTGAAGCCATGAGCCTGGATAGTCGGCTGTAGTCACATGGCTAATAATAGCCTTCTGGACGATTTAAACAGCTGATTGGTTTAGAGACTGGTGACACACACACACACACACACACACAGGAGAGAGATACTGCTTTTTCTTGTACATTGCACTTGAACTATTAGCATTGGCAGGGTTTTTTATAGCCTATGATGGTTGATATGTTTATGAATATTAACTTTCAGGGAAACGGAGAATCTGTATCACTGTGCAAAGGTTGTGATCAGGTGCATTAACGACAGTCCAACCAGTGTTCCTCAGTGTGAGGAAACAGTCGATCTGTTCAGGACTCATACCACAGGTCTGGACCTCTCCTGAATTTCCTGAGGAACTTGGAACTATGAGAAAATAGACGAACACCAGCAATTCTCATAAATCTGCCAGGCGTGCCGATGACGAATGACTGGTTCTTTTATGAGGCCCATTGTTGTTTAAGTGTTAAGGTGTTGTCAGGTGAGGGAGGAGTCACTGCAACCGCTGCCAACAGACAAAAACCTGACTGCTGAGTTCGTTTCATCTCTTGATTCACTCTCCCTTATGTTTTATGCCACAGTCCCCGATCACAGGAACACACATTATTATTACTATTATGCTGCTGTATTAAACAGCAGGTCTTTGAACTGAACTGCGCTGCTGTGAACTAAAACCACATGCACCTGTCATCTGAAAGGGCCCAGGTGTGCTGGTCACCACGGCAACAGGGAGTGACTCACTGAGCGAGACACAAAGAGGGAGAATAGGGGGAAGCTGTCCACAGGTTATTAGACGCCACGAGTTCTTTAATCGAGGGCACGAATTATCCAAATTTTCATATTTCTTCATCTTGTAAAATGACAGCGGTGTCCCCAGTTCGTTAGTGGCAGAATCAACACAAGAAACTGTTTGAAATCATTCGTTGCAGCCCTACCTCTCACAATGACTAGACCATCCTCCCACCTCAGCTGATCTGGCACCTCTGTGTCTGTGTGTCCTCTCAGGGAGGCTCTAAACCAGCCATGTCGGACGCTGTCCAGCTCTCGTCGCAGTCACAAGTCCACGTCACCCAGCTATATGAGGAGAACACCAACAAGCGTCCAGTCCTGACCTCCCAGCCCAATGGCCTGGCCCCCCTCAGTTCCACCAGACCGGGCCTGCCTCTGCCGGACCGGCACACCTCAGAACCCGCCCAACACTGCCGCCAGGGCAGCGCCACCTCCAACAAGTCGACAGACAGCAAGCCAAAGGTCAACCCCTTGTCCCCAGAGCAGGTCATGAAGCAGTTCATGTCCAAAATGTCATCATTCGAACACCACGAGGTCTTCAGCTACACTGAAGGTGAGCGGGTTTAGCAGGTCCTTCTAAAGTGCACAGCTTCAACAGAGAAAACTGATGCTAATCAACCAAGAATCTCCAGTTTTTGAGATGAATTCCAATAAATGACACAATAAAAAATACCCAAAGCAAATGTTTTGATCATTCAGTGACAAACAGATCAGAACTAATTGTGTACCTTTCTGTCCAGTTTTTTTTGCTGGTCCAAATGCTAAGAAGAGGTCAGGGGTCATGGGCGGAGCCAACAATGGCGGCTATGATGACGATCAGGGCTCCTACATCCACGTCCCACACGACCACATCGCCTACCGCTACGAAGTCCTGAAGGTCATCGGCAAGGGCAGCTTTGGACAGGTGGAACTACTCATATCATTGCACCAACACTGACTAGTGATAGATGGTTTTTGAGCTGCTACTACTAAAATACTACTGACTTTTATTCTAAAATAATCAGAGCATTTGTTTTTCCTCCTCATACAGGTGGTGAAGGCCTTTGACCACAAATTACAGTCCCACGTGGCTCTGAAGATGGTCCGCAATGAGAAGCGCTTCCACCGACAGGCGGCAGAGGAGATCCGCATCCTGGAGCACCTGAGGAAGCAGGACAAGGACTCAAGTATGAATGTCATCCACATGCTGGAGAACTTCACCTTCCGAAACCACATCTGCATGACCTTCGAGCTGCTCAGCATGAACCTGTATGAGCTCATCAAAAAGAACAAGTTCCAGGGCTTCAGCCTCCCGCTGGTCAGGAAGTTCGCCCACTCCATCCTCCAGTGTCTGGACTTGCTGTACAAGAATCGTATCATCCACTGCGACCTCAAGCCTGAGAATATTTTACTCAAACAGCAGGGACGCAGCGGCATCAAGGTGGGGCAGCAAAACAGAACATCTGTTATCACACAAAGTGCCACAAAGCTCCTGTTAATCTATCTGAAAAACTGTCTTTCTTTCTTTCTGTCACTGTGTTTCCAGGTCATAGATTTTGGTTCTAGCTGTTTTGAACATCAGAGAGTTTACACCTACATCCAGTCCAGGTTTTACCGAGCACCAGAGGTCATTCTAGGTAAGAAGAACCAACATAAAAGGAACTGAAAGCAAATGTTTGCTGTAACTGAGAAACACAAACTGCTCTTGCTTTCAGTTCATGGCCTGGCCCTTGCTGCAGATTATAATCCACCACAGTCAGCATTCACATACAGTAACTTCACAGTTATGTCAAGGTTTCATTACCACCAGGGGGTTAGTTAAGTGGAGAGCATATTCAGTTAAAGATACGACAGCCCACGGTTGTCTTACTAACACACCATGCTATCCAGCTTGTCAGACATCCAGCAGTCAGAAATGGAAATAACATGTTGTGAAATCTCAGGCTTTTTCTGAGAGAAAGCTCTGAAATCATGAATGTGAGAGCACCCCCTTTAGCAAGTTATTTTTAAATATATTAAAACCAGCAGCTACCCTGATGGTACAGAATCCATCCAAGAAATGTGGAAAACGGTCAGTAGAGATGGGAAGTATTCATTATCATTATTCTAAATGAACCATCTGGATTTTGACTGGACAATCTTTGCCTCCAGGCTCCAGGTATGGGATGCCTATCGACATGTGGTCTCTGGGCTGCATCCTGGCTGAGCTGCTGACTGGTTATCCGCTGTTGCCGGGTGAAGATGAAGCGGACCAACTGGCCTGCATCATTGAACTACTGGGCATGCCCAGCCAGAAGCTCCTTGATGCCTCCAAGAGAGCCAAGAACTTTGTGTCGTCAAAAGGATACCCGCGGTACTGCACCGTGACCACGCTGCCCGACGGCACCACAGTTCTGAATGGTGGGCGATCTCGGCGGGGGAAGGTACGTGGGCCACCAGGCAGCAAGGACTGGAGCGCAGCACTGAAAGGCTGCGATGATCCACTGTTTCTGGACTTCCTCAAACAATGTCTGGAGTGGGACCCATCGATAAGGATGACACCCAGCCAGGCACTGCGCCACCCATGGCTAAGGAGACGACTTCCCAAGCCCCCAGCAGGAACCAGCGTGGGTGAGAAGGTCTCCTCATCCAAACGGGGCACCACCACCGACAGCGCCATCACATCCATCTCCAAGCTTGCCACCACCTCCTCAAACACCACATCCTCCTCCTCCAAAACCAGGACTAATTTAGCAGCAATCACCGATGCCAACGGAAACATCCAGCCTAGGACAGTTCTGCCCAAACTGGTCAGCTGAGAGTGAATGCACCCCACTCGCTGTGGTGGGAGATGGAAGTTGAGCTCACAAGCAGCCGTGAGCAGCCAGCTGGAACTGAATAAAACTGGTTTGTCCAGTTTTGAGGAGCATTTGTTTTTTTCATGCTGGTTTTCACAGTTGTGTTGGGGTGCATTCGGGAAAACACGGTCATGGGAACTTGGCATTAAATGTGCAGAATGGCCAGGCTGAGATGTAAGATGAGCTCAAGGAAACCTGATCCATAAATTGGCGTGCGTTTAGACTTCTTTGAATTCTCAGTCCTGTCTAAAAAAAAGACACTAGTTGTTTTATATTGTGAGCAGCAAGACGGAACCTGACCACATAGATTTCAAATGATTGTGGGGCTGCTCAGACAATCATAGGACACCACACCACTCTGTAGCTCCAGACACACACACACACACACACACACACATTAAAACACATGGTGCTGATCGAGGGAACAAGGCTTTTTTATGTTTCTAGCACTGAATTTATTTAGTTGAACTCATAGTCGAGTAATCGATTGGACACCAAAATCAACTATGACCTTAGTCTTAACCTAACAAGGTTATATCTACAGACACATGTAGGGCCTCATGTAATACGTTCATGTAGTTCACTGGTCAGACATGTCCTGATAAAACAAAGATAAATGTAAGGATTAGCTTGGTGGACGTTTTTGCATAGAATCACAACATAACTCATTTTGCGTAATGTTTTAGATTTGGGAACATTGGTGGGCATTTGTAATTATAAACTACAAAATGATTCAAAAAATAACCCTAGCAGCCCTAACCGAAGTACGTACCTGTTAGCTGGCTAACTTTCTCAGTGACCTGTTTTTACAGTGTTTCCATGCTAGCATTGTGCCTGTCAGCTAGTTAACTGTTAACTATCACTGGTTAGTTGTTGGGCAGCTATTTTGTGTTTAGCTGTTCATTGCTACCTATTTACACCTTTTAGCAAAGCAGTTAGCCTAGCAAACTTTAAATCAGCCAGCTAGCTGGCTTACTTTTGCCTTTTTTGGCAGTCTGGTGGCTAGCCTTAGCCTTTTTAGCCATAGCCTGCTCTCCACTGCCCAGCCTTATGAAGTAAAGAATGACAAACCCTTTCATTCCTCAGATTTACAGTCTGAGTTCTCCAAAATTTAGCAGCTGCAGTAAATAAGGACAAAAATACCAAAAAAGTATGTTTGGTTAAGTATCACCATTCTGTTCCCGTTTGAATCAGCCAAATCTAATCATAAGGACACAAAGTGGTTGTAGAAGCTACGAAGAGAAAAGAAATTAGACAAAGTCATTTTACAGACAAGTTCAAAATAATTTTCAAATGAAAGGGCTGATATTTAAAATGCGAATGTTTGAAACCAAAGACTTGTCTGTATAAATGGAGAAAAATTGAACTAACATCAGAATCAATATAGCAGACTGGCATGAACTTTATACTTCACCACCCAATATGAAAAGATCAAAAAGCTAAACATGTTTTCTTCTAGTTTGGAATTGACAGACTACTGACTTTTAATAACACTTATGGGCTATGCATTGTAGGCATAGACATTTTAAATACATAATTTTATTGAATAACATTAGGGATAAATTCATTTTGAGCAGGCCAATAAAATTCCAAGAAAAGATTTTCAAACGGAAATAGAAGCAACAACACCAAAAATATAGTCCATAACGTCACAGCACAGTACAGTATTTGTTTAGACTTATATGTTGGTGATATTTAAATCCCTCAGAGTGTATATGGATAGGAGAGGCTGTATGCCTGGAATAATAACAGTTCTAAACTTCTAAGTAACTTGACCTGAGCAGCAGCAGCCTGGACATACCCTACACATAGGCCCCATACAGAGAAATGTGAGTCTCCAGTCATATTTTAGGACCAGAGACTATAACACTGCCTCAGTCTGAAGAGGTCAGCTGTATATGGAGGTACATCTTTCTGGATTCAACATGTGGGTGTGAACAAAGCCAAAGTGAATTAATAGTAAAATTTCTACGTCGATGATGAAGTGCTTCATAAAAACTAGGCTCCAAACAACACGCTTGGTATAAAGAGGTAAAAAGAAGATAACTTCATTCTGTCTGAAACATAATCGTAGCATGTGACTAGTAGTATTTGATGGAAAATTTAGACAATAAAGATCTCAACCAAAACATGTATAATCAATACAGAATTTATAAATAGGTCCAGTCATACCTGCAGGATGGGTTGCAATCACCTTGATACAGTTATTTTTTTGGTTTTTGAGTTGGTCAGTACATCATCATGGTCTCCTCCCTGCAGAGAAAGAAATCTGCCATCATTCAAAAGTCATACACAAATGTGTATCAAATATAGTGTAAAGTACAACTCACACGTCATCAAAAGTTATTTCTAAAGAAAAAAATATATTGTATCCTAATGGGGCCAGTTTTGGTATTTTTAAATGGTGTCTCGGCCTTGTGGCACTGTCCTCAATTTGTAATATCCATCCATCCATTATCGATACCCGCTTATTCCTAATTTATAACATACTAAAGGAAAAATTGATGAAATGGAGGAAAAAAGTTACGTTAATCAATTACTTGTGCCCATCCCTAGTGAATGGATCAGTGTTGCCTCCACCTGGGGTGACTGGACCTAAATACAGTCAAATAACACAGATTTAAATATAGGCTGTCACACAATATCCTAGTGTTTGAGCGATACAGTAGAAGATTGACGCAAAACCAGATAAAATGATGTGTAGCCGAGCAGTAAATCTGATCAGTCGAGCTGACTGGTAATATATTGATCAAAGGTCAGTATTGTGTGAATGGGGCGGGAAGGAGAGGGTGTTAGAAGATGATAATTATTTATTTACTACACTTTAATTAATATTTATTAATCTTATCTACATATTTACAATGATGTGCAGTTCATACCGTATACTTGAATGTGTTGGGTGTATGTAGCAGTGTGTATGTGCAATGTTATGAGAGGTTTCCGTTTAGCTTGTTCCCTCACACAAACACACATATCTATATAAACACACAACTTTATCTAAACACACTCTGAAAACCAAGTCCGACTGGGAGGAGGATGAAGAGGAGGAGGAGAAAGATGATGAGGACGATCCCAGAGTTGGTTGTGTGCACCATCTGCTTGGAAAATGTGTTGTAATATAGCACACAAGAAGTGGATAACAAAGATGAACAGAAGGAACTGATAACATAAAACACACAGACACTACCTGCTCCGCCCATCTCAGGGGAAGCTCCGCCCCTCCTGAAAGAGGAGGAGGAAGAAGTCTGGGGGCGGTCCTCTGATGTTTTTGTTTGTTTTTTAGAGATTTGATTGGTTGGTTGATTGTGTTTTTTAATTTTTTTATGTTTTTCTAGTGAGATGGAGTGCTGAGAGTCGTAACTTTGTGCCTTCAGTATCTCATTGCCATGCCACACCCACACAACACACACACATTTATGTTGACGATGTCACTGCAACGATTAATAATTTCGGTGCAACTTTCGATGCTGTCAGATGTGTGCCAGGGGAATTTTGGTGGCCAAAGTTTGTATGCTAACTGGCTGTTTTGTTTCAGTGAAGCCCAAAAAACATCACACAAACCCGTGACCTTTGTCTCCCAACCCATAAACTGTCACCATTGAGTCCAAATTAACAATAGTGGACTTTTTTTTGTCCTGAACAGTCTGTCAGGCAGTATTACCTCACAATGCTCAAAAGCATTAAACTGCATAAAATCCATCTCATTTCCTACAACACAAGGTGACATCTTTAGTTCAAAACCCTTAAACTATAGGAATCATGTGAAAAAGAAAATAAAATAATTGTCATTATCAGAATTGTTCCAGATTATTTTTCTGTTGACTAATGTATTAATCAGTGCAGAAGACCAAAAAACCAACACTGATTGTGTTTAAGTGACAACGATGTTAATGTTATTAATATTAAAAGACAACAACATTAATAAAAAGCTATGTTTAAGATTGATTAAGACAGTGCCAACAAGTTTCTGTTAATGGGATTGAGTGGAAATGGTATAAACAATCCAGTTTAGTTCATAGTCCAGTCCCAATATAAAACTATATCATAAAATAAAGGAAGGACTATCAATGGCTTGTCCCTCTATTGCACTTTCATTAGCAGGATATTGGATAATCACCTAACACATTGTCTTGAAAGCAGCTGGCATTAAATGGTATTTAGTATGTTAAGCCCATTCCTGACAAGAAAAGAACAAATTTGTTTAAGTCATTAATATAAAAATATTGTCGTAATCTTGATGTAGGGATGATATTTTGACTTAGTCATTACTTTGACCTTGAAAGGCCATAATTATGAATTACCATCTTATCATTTAACCAACTATCATAGTTTTGACTTAAAAGGCCAACATATATTCGCTTTACTAAAGTCATGACTCTTATCATCTTATTTATCTAATCTGTAATTATCGATTCAAAATGTTGACTTGATATCTGGTTACGTTGACTTACAGTGAGTATTTAATTTGATTTTATATTTCTCTGGCATTAATGGGCTTCCATACAACCTACTGTTGTTTACAGAACCAGCTCAGTGGCCACAAATTTTAGCTTTAAAGTGATTAGCACTGACATCTACAACGCACATGTGTGTGTGACGTGGTGAGGG
The DNA here is from genome assembly GCF_900324485.2 of Mastacembelus armatus. Classification (NCBI taxonomy): domain Eukaryota; kingdom Metazoa; phylum Chordata; class Actinopteri; order Synbranchiformes; family Mastacembelidae; genus Mastacembelus; species Mastacembelus armatus. Next base: position 15,180,101 of record NC_046655.1, on the reverse strand, counting down.
GGGGTTATATAACATGGCAGCACAATGTACAGACACATATCAGCCAAATGTCGCCACTTGTCGTCTCAGGTCAAACAGGGGACACCTGCTGACGACAGGGCTAAGCTAACACTAGCCGATTGACTGCTAGCACCCAGTCGCTAGCTGCTGCACTGATGTTTGATTTCTCTACAGGTGTCCAACTCATGTTCCTCAAGAGCCACTGTCCCGCTTGTTTCCAACTTGCTGAGTCATTTTGCCTTCCTCCCACCTTCTGATTGGCTGAACACACCTGTCCAGGTAATCAGTAGCTAGTTGGCTGGACGGGGATAGTTGGAAAACAAGCAGGACAGTGACCCTTGAGGCCCCGAGTTGGACTCCCCCGCTAGAGTGAAGCTAACACTAGCCTCCTGCTAAGTGACTACTTTAGCATATAGCAAGTTTATACCTGCTAGCTACAGTCGTGAGAGGTGCTCACACAAGATGTTAGCATTAGCATTAACGTGGTTTTTAAAGCATTCTTTTTTTCATGTTAGTACCTCAGATTGCTCAGTTAGCATTATCATGGTTATTGCTGTTGTCTTTGTTGTGACTAACACCCAGGGCATTTGGTTGAATCTACCAAAGTGCATTCCTTTACAAAGCTAGCTGAGAGCTAGCTGCTCAAACAGACGGTAAACGGTACGAAAGAAAGCAAACAGAAAGTCAAGAGTGAGGCAGAGAAGAAGCAGCAGCAGGAAGAAAGTTATGGTGTTTTTTTTTTGTTTTTTTTTTTAAGTTTAATATTGACAGGAACAAGTCAGTTTAACTAACCTCTTGGTAGCATCCAGAAACAAAACGTGTGAAAGCAGCTGTGGTCTAGCTAGCCTGCTAGCCTGTTAGCCTACGCGCTCGATAGCAATTTAGCTTCTGTCGAGAGTCTCTGCAGCCAGAGGTTAGCCGCTGTTGGCGCGAGGCAGCGCTGTATTTTTGTGACGTTTGCCAGTCGGATTTTTCTGTATCTGTAAATATTGTGGAAAAATGTTTGGATAATAAAAACGTTTTGGGTTGAATGCGCTGCTGTGCCACACCGCAGCCAGTTTTACAATGTACTGTATCTAATGTACAGAACACAGAAGTCGACACTTTTCTAGTGAGCCTTTGTTAAATTTTATCGTGGTGGAAAAATTATTATTAATAAAACAATTTTATTGTTCATATTTCTGGATTGTTTTTTAAATGAAATGAATGAGTAGGATAGAGGGAGGTCATGGTTTTACCTACTGAGGTAACACACACCTGTTTTTACACATCACTCATTGGTCATCACATTACATGGTGACTGGTTTGTCTGTTAGTTGGCTAGTGTTACATTTCAGTAGTAAATGACAGAGAAGATCTTTTAAAATACTTATGAGATAAAATTATAATTTAAAACTATCAGATATTGACTAAATTAGTTACAAGCTAAAATAACTGGTTGGCTGCTAGAGTAACATTATTGTCATTAAACTTGCAAATTAACCTTTTGAGGTTGAGGTTTAACTAGTTAGAACACAGGCATATATATACATTCACACAATATCTGTGAAGACCAACGTGCAAAACAAAAAACAAAACAAGGTGTTTGTGTGATATAAAAGCCAAAGTTTAAAACAAACAAACAAACATGGGTTTAGTTTGCTATCTAAGGTCAAACTGAGGATGCTGGAGGATTAGACCATGGTTGCCATGACAACACACAGGTGCAAATGAATGCAGCGTTGTCAAGGAGGATATGACATCACAGCTCTGTGACACCAAGCCAGGAAATAGCGGGGCGAGTTGTCATGACAACCGGCACAGACGCTTTAAATAGCTTTAGATTAGCGCAGACAGCAGAAGGTGCTGCATCAAACACTAATAAACAGAATATATTATTTTACACAGAGGAAGAAGCTAAAATATCAAGTAGTCTCTCATGAGGTTAACACAATGTTAACACGTATAATCAGAGAAAAGCTGCACATTTTTGCATTAAATTGACTTGATCAGTCACCAAAACAAGTCACTTTTATATACTAATGTTTTGCACTGGAGTCTAATATCAAAATCTGATCATTTTTAGATCATTAACTCTTTGCCAGATTGTTACAGCCAAGATTTCCAACTCAACACTAAAATAGTTCATCTGCTAACAGGTGACAGCTGATGAAGTCTGAAGAGGTGTAAACACACACAGTCATGTCTCACTATAGTTGTGAGGACACTCATAGATAACGCATTCCCTAGACTCTAACATTAATCATCACAACTAAATGCCCAACTCTAACCCTAAAACCAAGTCCTAACCCTCAAAAACCATTTGAAGTTGTGAGGACTCACAAGAATGGTTATCAGAGTAAAACGTGTCCACACAACCATAAAAAGATGTTTGTACACACACACACACACACACACACACACACCTCGTGCTGTTGTCAGCTCCTACTGGCTTTTTTACAGACATCAACACACACACTTCGTCGCCTGTGCACATCTGTTCTCAAACGTGCACATTTCCTCTTTCACACTCCCTTTCTTTCTCCCCCATAATTGATAAGGTAATCAGTTCGCCATGGCAACGACGAGCAGCCGTGTGATTGGAGCAGCTCTGTTCCATGTTAGGCAGCAGGGAGATTAGTGATGGCAGCTAATTATAGAAGCTAACAAGGTAACTGCTCAGAGCAGAGCAGCTGCTGCCTGGCTCAAAGGCAGGTGGGTAAGGGGTATGGTGTAGTGAAGGCAGCACTTACTCTGCTTTCTGCAAATAATCCCACAATGCAATGCTCAGAGATGAAAAAGTTATCATCGTGCTACAGCTGTTGTGATGATGCAAAATGATGGTTAGTAAATGTCCAAAATCTGAATGTACCGCTCATTATCATGTGACGTGTTGAGTCAGTATTATAACAGAACGCAGTGAATAAGTGTGTGTGAGTGACTGGTCAGGGCGAGTCTGAATAAACGTGTCAGACACTGTGGATGAAACTTACTAATCATGGTTAATACTAAACAGCATGAAAGTGAGTTCTCAAAAGCCTGATCAAATATTCTTGATGGTGTCAGAGAGACGTTATTAGGGTTATCGCAACTTCAGCTTGGAGACACAAACTTTTAACCAATAGTCTGATCGACAAACTGCAGACTTTTTCATTAGATTTCTGATCTGAAGGGGACCTGAGAACTGCCAAACTCAAAGAGACACTAAACAACCAGTAAGAGGCTCAAACCAACACTCGATCTAAAAGCTTGTCTCCAAAAGTCGATGGTTTAAATGTTTCCTTAGTGACTCAGCTGTTGGATTATCCTCCAGAATAAACTGATACTGATACTGGCTCCACCCACCAAACCAGGTCAGCCTATAAGAGGAGCTGACTCATAGATACAGGTGAGTCAGCAGGAATTACCATAGCTGCGTCATGATGTAGAATAAAATAATGACTTAAAGAAACAGACACAAAGTGACTATGAGGAGGTACAAACAAAGTGACCCTAACGAGTCCCAAAGCCACATGCAAACCTGACACAGACTGGAAACCATAAACATTCAAAGCCAGGATGTCCTTTCTGTGAGAGCTAACCACTGACCCCTATTAAACATTAAACAGAGTTCTGACCCTTTTAAACATGGGTTTATTCTAAGTTTGTCATGTGACACCACACAGCATGAACGTGAAAGTTTCCTGAGTTGCTGCTGAGTCAGTGAACATCTCACTAAACAGTGAGATGGTGATTTAGGGTAATCTGGACTCTGGGCTGTTTCCGTGAGGTCAGAGGTTTCTCCATGTGACGCTGTCTGGCCCAGCTCTGAGGTCAAACAAATAAGATTCACCTCAGACACACGGACCTGAGTGCGTCTATTTAAAACTGGATGTCGCTCAGGGCTCAGCAGGAGATCATCACACACACGCTGGAAACCCGATACAGTGTGGCTGCTGCAAGGAATTATGGGTCCAGATTAATATCCGCCTACTGTACAAATTAAGTCAAACCACATTCACGCACTCTACAGGCTGCACATGGATACTGTAACAGCTGTTCACATAGCAACTTCTACATTTCGTATTTCACCTCTTATGTCATTTGTTAGCTGATGTATTTCTTGTGTTGTATTTATATTATTGTCAGCCGTACTAGCAGCACAGTTCTCTGGCAGTGAGTCCACACTGGTTCTGACTGGAAGATCTCAGCATCTACTGGACAGTCATCTTAGTTACTCCTTTGGCTTTTTGAGTCCCGGTCAAACATTTCACCTTCTGCCAACAGTTTAAAACCCTAAATATAAAAGCCGTCATGGAAAGTGTCTCTACCTGCCTCCCTGTCCCTCTCTCCCTGTATAAGTGAACTCCAGCAGGCGCTCGCTTATCTGCTCTGAGGGTCTCTGAGTTCAGGACAAATGGAAAACTGTGTTCAGACGGTGTCAGATTTGTCAGGCCAGAGGTCAGTTTATTTCCAGAGTCTCTCTTCATCATACAACCGTCGCTCACACATGCAGTCTGATCCACCCGTCGTTTGCTGCCCGATGTGAATATTACTGAATGAGCTGTAAATAATTAGCAGTATTAAAGTAGTAAAGTAGGAGACGTAACTACTTAAAAAAAAACACTGACATCTGACGAAGCCAAACCTTTACAGAATGAATGAGCTTTCTGCACCAACTCCTGCAGGCGATTAATTGGCCAAAAAAGTATTTAGTCTTTTACTGTACTATGAAAAGCTGGAGGTGAAGTGCAAAAGTTTCAAGTGCAGCATTTCAACTTGAATTCTCTGCTGCCACTTAGTGGTCACAGCTGTCACTGCAGTAGAGTTTACAATTTACCAAGAGAACAGAAACGTCCCACACCGCTGTGGCAATCAGCAGAGACACATCACAACATGCATCTGCTTCCACCCAGTAACTGGAAGACATCAACCTGACAAATACGTCTATTGCTTAGGTTTATACATGTGTAGAGAAGAAGTCATCAGCAAGAGGTAACAGCTAACACAGTCAGTGTCCACACAGTGACAGAGGAAACAGTAGCTGCAGTGGATGTGCTGGGAACAAACCTGTGCTGTAAAAGCAAAATGCACTAACTATCTGACTTTCTGATAAATGTTTTCCTCTGTAAAAATGACTGAAAATAGCTGTGACTACAAGACAAACACAGCTTCGATGCTTTGTGTAGTTCTGCTGACACTCTGGTTTGTTGTTGCACAAACTGCTCAGTTATTGACAGACACAAAAACAGCAGCAGATCAGTCACAGCCACTCGACACTAAATTGTCCATCAATCAAAAACTCAAACGTATGAAGGTATTAAAGCTAATAATGAGAGAATACGAGGGTAGATATTGCAGTATCTACAGTTTTCAGTACTGTGTGGACTCTATAGCATTTTCAGGGTAAAACAATCAGATATTACAGCCTTTCTATCAGTATCACAGTTGCCAACGTCTCTGCTTGTCTAGTCACTACACTGCCTGTGTGGGCAGGATTATTATTAGTATTATCACTGAGTCACACTTCGAAGAATGAAAGTGACAGACCAACACGTCTGTTAATTTCATGTCTGTTTTCCTGTCGATTAAACTGTGTTCTGAGTGCAGCTGCAAAGGTTGTCAGCTAGATGTCAGCAAAGGCTGTGGGTTGTTGCACGAACAAACCAGAGTTCACTACAGAATCAGTGATTCACCTCCAACCACTGCAGACTAAAAGCTCATTCTTGACTGTGGGTACAACTGGACTTTCTGCATGAATTCCATGATTCCTCTTACGTTAATTCTTGTCATGTGTGTCATGATCTGTGATATCTGCTTTTTACTGCTGCATACTATGATACGAAACAACACTGTGTGTGGAGCTGGTGTGAACCAACTCAGAGCTTCCTCTGCAACAGGAAACAACACGTAATTTCATGGAAATGCCACTGTGTGTGTGTGCGTGTGTGTGTGTGTGTGTGTCAATGCTTTTTTTTCTCTCTAAACAGTCAGCATTTTGATTGAAACTCTGAAACACTCATTGACAAATGCAACTCAACAACTTAGGAAAAATGGCTGAATCACTAGTTTATGCAGAAACACACACACACACACACAAACTCGGGCTGTTTGACGTTCACCTACATGACAAAGACATTGCCATTTTTCCATATCTTCCCTTCAGTATTTAAATATGCAGATTATTTCTATTTGAAATGCAGTGGTTTTCAGCTCCATGCAAACTCTGCTTCTACCCAAATCTGTGTAAGCAAATGGAATTAAATGTTAAACAAGAAAAACAAAAACGTCATCTCTTTCAGTGTCCTTGTGACCCTGGATACCACACAGACCTCACTGCGTACAGTTTAAAAACTGTTAGAGTAATCTACTCTCTCTTTTTGTCTTACATGAAACTGAGCTACCTTTGAAGCGCCACCTTGTCTTCTGTGGGTTAAGCTCCTGATGCTGTTTAAGACCTGACCAGCACACAGTCTCTCCTGCAGCTGCAGAATCACTTCTGTCCCAGTTCAACCAAACTGTTAACCACCGGCTGTGAACACACTTTCAGGCGCCGCTCACTGTGACTGATACACTTTTATAAGGACAGTCTGGATTTTGAATATACATCAGTTTCACTTCAAATACTACTAAATAATTCTGGGCTCTCACGCATTTCTATTATTATATTAAAAAAATGAAAACTTAACTTAATTTAACCTTTAACCTTGGCATCATCACCGTGTGGTCCTGCCTACCTGTCCACGCTCTCACCTGGTTCTTGCTGTTCCTCTCTGCCGACTCCACCCTGCTCTGTCCTCTCTGCGTCTTTGTGCTGTCAACCAAAGACAGACGACAACCAGTCTGTCGACCAAAAGACAGACGACAACCAGTCTGTCGACCAAAAGACAGACGACAACCAGTCTGTCGACCAAAGACAGACGACAACCAGTCTGTCGACCAAAAGACAGACGACAACCAGTCTGTCGACCAAAGACAGAGGCGACAACCAGTCTGTCGACCAAAGACAGAGACGGCAACCAGTCTGTCGACCAAAGACAGACGACAACCAGTCTGTCGACCAAAGACAGAGACGGCAACCAGTCTGTCGACCAAAGACAGAGACGGCAACCAGTCTGTCGACCAAAGACAGAGACGACAACCAGTCTGTCGACCAAAGACAGAGACAGCAACCAGTCTGTCGACCAAAGACAGACGACAACCAGTCTGTCGACCAAAAGACAGACGACAACCAGTCTGTCGACCAAAGACAGAGACAGCAACCAGTCTGTCGACCAAAGACAGAGACGACAACCAGTCTGTCGACCAAAGACAGAGACGGCAACCAGTCTGTCGACCAAAGACAGAGACGGCAACCAGTCTGTCGACCAAAGACAGAGACGGCAACCAGTCTGTCGACCAAAGACAGACGACAACCAGTCTGTCGACCAAAGACAGACGACAACCAGAGTTGTCCAACTACAATATAACTTTATACATAAACTATATTCATGTCAGGTACCTGTAATTAAAACCATAATTAATATGACGGGTCTGGTTTTTGAGTTGGTCTAAAGGGAGAGGAGGCTGTTTCAGCACATTACATCATGTTAGACAGTTTCACTGAAGCTGCAGTTGGAGAAATAAATAAATAGACAAATACATCAGAAGAACTAAACTGAAGTAAGACGGATATCTGGTTTTAAAAGTGCTGTGAGAAGTTTGGATCATTAACTACAGGAATAAAACTGTCAGCTCACAATCTGCATTAAAGTGTTTGCATTTCAGTGTGTTTATATGATAGACATGTCGGTGATATTCAGCAGGGTGTAACTTTATAGCAAATATATGTGATAAGGTCACAAAAACAGTTTGCAACGTAGCTTGCTAATTAGCCACATAGGTAAATTGGCCACATGGAGTTAAGTTTCTGGTTTATCAAAACAAATTAAAGTTCTTTCATTTTTTTAACAACTGCAATACAATGTATATTACTGCTATTTCATCTCCACTTCAACTGAAATAATAAAATACATCAGTTAGCGCCTAAACTGCAGAGTAACTGTAGCTCAAACTGCTAATTAGCAGTAAAACTTGCGAACTACAGCAGCTAAAGATCAATATTTTATCAATATTTATGGGACTCCTGACTTTCTTTCTGTGTAATTTCTCAAGTATTTCATGTCTGTTCTCACATCTCTTATCAATTTATCTTGTTTCGGTGGTTAGTCATCTGTGTGTGTAATTTCCTACTGACAAACAAGACAACTGCTCAAGTGAAGCTGTTTGGATTTATTTTCAGTAATTCAGATTTTCTTCCTGCTCTCATCCTCAACCTTTAAATTTTAAAGGTTGAAACCGATATTCTGGTTTCATATGCATTTTGTATTTAGTACTAATTAGCATTGGCTAGCACTTTTGACCTTATTATCAAAAGTGCTCATCTGGCTTGTTTTCCTGCACACCAAATGTTTTAACATGCAAAGTCATAATTAAAAAGCACTATTGGCAGCATAAGACTAAAAAAACTATTCTAAATTAAATGTAGTTTGTTTGCTAATGACCACTCTGTGCTGTTTGCAGAAGCAACAGTGCAGAGCTATGAATAAATTATCATATGTCACTTATAGGCATGAAAAAAGTAATTTCCTATCTCCTGCAGCAGCATCTGCAACATGCTGATTCACAGTGAAACCCACACACACATAATGCACATTGACACAGCTAACCACAGAAAAAAAAGGTGGGGGACAAAGGTCGACTCCCAGCATGTGTCTCGGTGCTATCATGGTTTCCATCGCTATCCCGCCGAAGTGCCCTTTACGAATGCAGTAGTCCACCCCCTCACTAATTACTTGACCTCACCCCTCATCCTCAGCAGAAACATGTGTTTAAAGAAGATATAGTTCAGACAGTGAGCCAGTGTCTTTATTCGTCTAGGTTTTAATTTATAACTGCTCCTCATTTACCACCTCCAGTTTCTCTATATCTTTATTTTTATGTTTGGACAATTGTGTACCAACTAACTGTGTTAAATAATGAGTTTATTTAATATCTGACAGTAAAAATAACATCGAACGCGTCCAAATCAACCAGCAAATGCATGGAGTTCCCCAAGGCTCAACTGTTGGGCCTTTTCAATTCAACATTTACATGCATTATCTTTGCAAAACAAAAAAATATATTAACTATACAAAACAATAAAATGTCTTATAATTATACAGACAAAACACAAATGTACTTAGCTGTTGCAGAACAAGTATAGTATTATTGATTAACCAAGTGAACTGTTCCCAGACCTCTGCAAGTACAATGTTATTATTGGTGATAATTTTGGAGGTGGCAATAAAGGACCTTGATTTATACATTTGTGCTGAACTTGAGTTTATGTTTTGAGTTACTTTCAGGCACTGCTTTACACTGATGTCCTGTCTTGTTAACGTCTCCACATTATTTTAACTTCTTTGACAGAAACAGCAAATATTTAAATCTTTTAAAAATATGAAAATATTTTCTTTGTTGGACTATCGTGTTTACTGACCACACACAAACACACAATGCTGCATCTCCAGCTGCTTTGGGGAAGCACAGCTCAGGTTCTTAGAAGTCACAGCCTCACACACCAAACACACAGAGCATTCAGGATGCATTGTGGGTAAGGACTGCAGTTACAGTAAAAGAAGTACTTGCTATTTACCAGAAGTGATGTCACAGGAAATGATGTATCAGTTGTGGGTTGGTGGGAGGACTAGGGTCTGAGTTTTTGTAGCTGCAAAAATGCGTCGACCAACATGTCTGGCTGCAGAGAATTGTGATATCTGAGCTGCAACAACAAATGTTTTGTTATAGTTTTTGTATTGAAATGTCAGTTAAATGCAAGATCCAGACCCTTTGCCAACAGTTGAAAATAACTCAAAACACAAACTCAATTTCAGCACAAATGTACAAATCAAAGACCTTTTGATTTTCTTCTACTTTATACTTTACATGTTTTGACAGGTATAGTTACTTTGCAGTTTAGGATTTGACATAAAGATATGACACATCTATAAGACCAGATACAACACATTTCACCATATAAACTAGAGTCTAATTCTGCACCCAGTGCAGCGGTGTGGCTTCCTGCTGTGTTTTTAATAGTTTTTGGACAACAATAACAAATAAGTATTATAACTGGAGGTCTACGGCACAGATCGATAACCTGAACCAGGTTCTAGGTTCACACACATTACACCGACGACACCACATTCATTGTTACTGTCAGTTTCTGGATGGGATCTGGACTCAGTGACACACACACAACCCGCAGCACCATCCTTTAAAACTCTGTCTATGTTGGCTTTAAGGACAACAGGCCCCTAAAAGTGGTCAGAAGTTACATTTCTGCAACTGTTGTTGATCATGTGACATGAACTGCTATTTAAATGGACCTTGGGTGAGATTAATCAAATCAGTGACACCCTAATATTTCTACAAACCAAAACAATAATCAGAAAAAAAAGACAAACTATAAGTGAAGTTCATTTTATTTTATTGAATTTAATTTCTTATCTTATTTCTCCGCATGTGCCAATCAATAAATACATAATAAATAATCATCACAACAGGATTCAGCATTAAATAAACACCTTAAATATAAAATAAATACAGAAAACTACAACATGTCAGTATAACATAAAAATCCCTGAAGCTTATAGTACTTCTACCTCTACTGTAGAGTACCTGTACCACTGCAGTGAAGTACTTCAGTGCTGGACCTGCATGTTCAGAGGACTTGGAGTACATTTAAGTACATCAGTATTAAACTGCTGTACTTTGTACTGTAAACATTATCATTGTTACTCTCAGGCAGTACAGTGGAGAGTTGGCACAGTTTTATTCTCTAAAAAACATTTCACAGGGTCAAAGCACTAAGCTGCTTTCAAGTATCTTGCACCAAACTGCATAAACAAAAATATGAATTTAACAAAACTATATCTTTTACGCTTAGGCTGCTGGTTCACTGTTAATAAATATCTCTTTCATATTCTCTTAAAAATATTAAAATAGGCACACTGGCTTTAGGAGCACTTTTGGTTTTAAATTGTTAAATGTTAATATTATGTTTTCAAATAAATATTCTGCATCCGTGTTTTACTGTTACTGTTGTTTTTGCCTTTTAGTTGAATTGTTTTGTGGCTCTCAGACGAGATTTGGCCCTCCGTGCTTGCCGCCGTCGACGTCTCTTTTGCATCCGGTTGTCCGACAGTGAGCTCGCTTCCTCATACAGCCACGGCAGCTCCCACAATGCTTTGCTCTGGACGACAAGGTTGTCTACCTGCAGGAGACAGAGCGACGGAGAGAAATTTTACATTCACACATTCGAGAATGTGAGAAATTTGTCAAAGAATGATTGTGGGACATCATGTTTTAAAAGAGGACATCACAAAGTCCCAATAATAAATGATAACACATCATGTAGCTGCGTTTAAAAGCTTCCATAAAATCTAGAGTCAGACTTCTATGACCCTTTATGAGCTGTCCAAACGACTAAGGCTTAGTTGTAGTTACAGGACTTACAGTTGCTGCCCTATAAACCCTCCATGAGCCCAACTCTCCAGAAGCTGTACTCTGTACTCTACATAACTGTACTCAAAGGACCTATAAAACTTAAAAACATCGGTTCCAGCCCTGCATACATCCTGTCTCCTACAGGTATCTCCCATAAACCATAGGTCCAGTGCAGCCTGACATAGACCTTTCATAAGACTAGTCCTCTCCCAGGACTTCATTTAAATGCTACAAAAAGCACCAAAGATCCTCAATCTTCCTTGTGTATATCCTCCATCAGCTCTATGCAACAGTGTGTGTGTGTTTCTGTCTCTCTACCTGGATGTTTCTGAGGGAATATATCCCCTGCAGAAACTTCTCCTGCTCCTGGTAATTGTGTTTTCTCAGGTCGTGGATCATCTTCCGGATGTAGCTCAGCTGTGCTCGAACATCATTGCCCACGTCAGACCTGGCAACAGTGACACTGCTGGGGGCGCCGCTGACAGCAGCAACGGGATGAGCTTTGCCCTCGGATGTCTGGGGACCCGGAGTGGGCAGCTGGTCCAACATCTGGTCAATTAGCTTCTCGTACGTCTCCAGAACCCCACCCATAAACAACATCTTCACCTGAGAGAGAGAGAGAGAAACAAAGAACTAATGAAACACATTTGCTTTGTACTGTATGTTTCAGCTTGTTAAATGTGTCGTTGCACTTTGCACAGAAAAGATGCAGGTTTTTGTCAAGAAATGAACTGAAGAAAAATGCTGCATTAAGGGCAGGACATGAATCTAAAACAGTGACATGAGTAAATAAAGCAGGCGAAGTCATTTATTGTGTGGCCTGACAAACTCGTATTAGCCTTAACATGCTGAAAACGTCTCTCAGTGGAAAAAACTCCCACACAGGACGTAAACTAAGTGTCACAGAGGCCCTAAGGGGGAAGTCACTCGCTGCCTGTGAGACATGAACGTCACAGTCCAGCTAACGGGTTTAAACTCATCTGCATTCAAGTAGCCGCAGTTCACCTGAAGACTCACTTGGAAAATATTAACCAATCTGGGTTCTTTTGTTTTGGTCAAAAGGCTACAAAAATGTCTAGTGTGATCCAGTAAATATGTGAAACAGAAAGTGACCAAACCTTTTCCCTGAGCAGCAACAAACAATTTCTATAAGCATTTCTCTTTAAATGACAACCATTGATTGTCGCCTAAAATGGAATTTCACCCCAGATGAGTCACTCAACAGCTCGAGAGGGGAACAAATTTAAAAAAGATTAAATTTAGCAGCTGAGGAAAAAACTAAATGGGAAAACCCAAAGGGGTGTGTGTGGTGGGCGGCCGCTGCTAAAAGCCACTTTCTATAAAACACCCTTTTCCATGCGCGCCGCTGTAATACTTCAATATAACGAAAACTGAAGTCCTACACGGCAGATCCTCGTGCTGACGAAGAGCCCAACCTGATCCAAGTTCTGCAACTGGGCTAATATAATCCAAGTCTGCACAGTTTAGTTGGGGCGGACCCAGGATCTGAGCATAGACAAGTTTCTCCATAATGGCTGCTGATACTTTCCTCTACATTAGTGACATATCAAAGTTCACTTCAAAGTTCAATGGTGTTGCTCAGTCTAAATATTGATGATCTTTAAATCGTTATCTATGTTTCTTTAAAAATCTTTAGTTCTGAACCTGAACTCATTTCTATCTTATTCCATTTGTTTTAATGAGGCCAAGTTCAGTTTGCAGCCTGATCCAGTGCAACATGGCACATCACAGTCTAAGCTTTAATCGCTTTCTAAGATATTATGGTGTAAACAAGGAGCAACGCTGCAGGCTGTAACATGCAAACATCCTCAGGTCGGTCATAGTGGTTGAAGTCAGTTGTTTCCATGGTCGCTACTCGAAACAAACCATGAAGGGCCGTTGCATTACTGCTGGTGAAAAGTGAAAGTTTCATTTGGAGTCCAAGAAAACTTGCACAGAGGTTTCACAATGCAGAGCCAGCAGAAAAAACAGAAACCTCAACACAAACTCCAGCTCAGTAAAAAAAAAAAAACAAAACTGTTTGGTGACAGACTGAAACCAGAGGAAAACACCAGCCACCTGCTGACTCAGACAAAGATGGAGGAGCTCGACAGGACGCATGGAAAGCACCTTAAAAACATTCCTGTCTGTTATACACTCTCCAACACTGAATAATCCACATTCAACTGACTTAATACTCCTGAAACACTTTGGCACAGACACACAATGACCTAAATCACCTTGATCTGTCCCACTGATCAATTATGGCCCTTTCTCCCTGAGCTGTGTCTCCCAGGATGCCGCACTGAATGAACCATGTTGGGAAATAAGCTGCTGGAAACCAGTCTCCTCAGACACAGCCCTCCCTACCAACACAACACACTCTGTGCAGACTGAGCAAACTGAGATAAGGCCAGAGATCCTGAGATCCAGCAACTACAAGTGTGAAGTTTTACATCCTTGGTGCTAATTATTGAGCTTAGGACGTGCTGGCAGGTGTATCTGTTCAGGTTAGCTGAGCTACGCTAACACAGACATGGGTTCCAAATCAGGTTCCCCAAATGCTGAGCTACGCCTTGAAAGTTGTGGTTTAGTTTTAAGATTAAAGCCATAAAGTTTCTGTGTAGAGTGATCAGATGGACATTCATTTACCTCCATTCTGCCTTTCAGCAGGTCTCTGGGGAAAACAGGCTTCCCATCAAATCTGTATTTAGGTTGAATTTTCTGCAAAAACAAAAAAAAGAAAAGTTTTTTACGTCACATTTGTCAGAATAAAGAAGTTGATGTACATTTCATGCAAATAACGGTTCAAAAAGTGCAAAGATAAAATTACATTTTAAAAGCATATGAACTCATTCACACTTAAAACTGCAAACTGTTGTTATTGGTGGTGCATTCAAGGACAGTCGGACACCTCAGTTTTTAGAGCCATCTTGCTAGTTATGAGCTCTAATGTTAGATAATCAATAAAAGACAACTAATCAAACAAGCTGTTAAAAGAGACTTTGAAGAAACTTTGGGGGTTTTTTTTTCCTTTTGCATTTAAACTTTCCAAGAAATCCACTGTTAATGTGGGTGTTTGCTGCAAAAACCAGCTCAAAGGATGGAGAGTCCTTGAATGCAGCTGTCCTCTGCATCACCACATGACTAAACTACAATTTACATGAAGTTCACTAACTATCAGTCTGGATGTGGAGTATCTAATGTTTAGCATTGAATTAACACAGAAACACCAGAAAGGTCATTTAAACACAGAATAAGTGCAAAGTAAAACAAAGTTGAGTTTGCACATGTGTGTGGTGAGTAAGGAACACACACACACACACACACACACACACACACATCAACAAGAAGAGGAAACAGAGCGAGTAGCAGTATTTGTACAGCTGCACAGACTGATGCTACAGTACAGGCATCAGCAGGAGAAGTACTAAGAGGAGAAGTACCAGCAGGACTCACATAGTGCTGCAGGAGGTTCTGGATGGTCCAGTTCATCTTTGCCGGGGTGTTGAAGCCTCTGACGTGGCCCACAGACAGCCAGAGGGACAGACACACCACTGCCCTTGCAAATGCAACCTTCATATCACCACCTGTTAATGTCACACCGCCGTCCTATTAAACCGTCGGTTCGATTCCCAAGTCTGTCCGAGAGCCGGTTTTCAATCCCTGCCAGCCGAGCTAAGATCCTGTCTGACCGGTGATGTGACTCTGACTGTCGTGTCTTCTGCCCTGACGTTGGCTCAAACTGTTTGACTGTTTAACCAAAGCTTTTATTTATAACTCAGAGAGTGAGAGAGGTAAAAGGGCAGAGAGTCATAGACATGCACAGAGGAGAGAGAGAGCGTGATGCAGAGATGATCTAGGTGTGAAATTGTGGTTGTGCAGTTTCCTTTAAATCAACAAAGTTGAAGAAGAAGAAGAAGAAGTGGGTGAGGGGTCTTCCACTCATGCATGTTAAACACAAAGCTCACTGCTCATAATTACATCACCCAGTGAATTTTATGGGAATGAACGATTTTACTGGTCATACTGGAATTCTAATGGATTCTGATAGAGGCCTGCACTTGCATGTAACCCATTGGAGTGCACTGAGGTGCAAGCACAAGCCCGTGGAAAGCGCGGCACCTGAAACGTTTAGGTCGCAGCCCGCGTCGGAAATCATTCGATCCCGTAGAACTGTAATGGAAACCATTACAAACCCTGAGCCATCTATTGCTCCACTCGTTCTGCCGGGAACCGTGACGGGTTCTGACCAGAGTTTGGATTAGAACTGGAGCATATTACACCAACTAGAGACCAAACAGTCAGCTCAGTCATTGCTTCTAAAAACAGAAATCCTAAAAACAAAAACCTTTCAAAAGGAGGAAAGTAGCTGACAGCAGGATGGTGTGGGATTAAGTCAGAATTAACAAAAATGAGATTAGGTTCACCTTTATTGTCATCACACATGTACGAGGCACCGAAATGCAGTTGATGCAAGCATCTAACCAGAAGTGCAATTAGCAGCAAGTGCGGTATCTACAGTGTGTTTTAATTAGTCTGATAACACGACCAAACCTTTACTGGGGACTCATACAGAGAAAAACTCACTGAAACACCATCTGCTCTACTCAAGATGTAAAGCATTTGTTAGGGACTATTTTCAGCAGCGGACTGATATGTTTGGTGCTCTAATGAGTCAAAATTCACTAGAACAGCTGCTTCTGGAAAAAAAGAATCTACTGTATCAGACGTTTTATTGTGAAATCCGAAGGTTTGATACTGGGGTTCTGTTGAAGCGACCAGAGCCCACTGGGACAGGCCAGGCGCCTGTGGGAGGCTCTGTTGGTGATCGGCTGATCAATTAGAGCTGCATTAATCAATGTTTTAATATCAATGATGATAAAAAGACTATGTGGGGTTGTGACAAACAGAGCGATCCAGGCCTGCAGCTCCATAAAGCTTTAATTGCATAATAATCTAAATAATAAAGGATGTTTAGCACAGACAGACTGGGGTCACTCTGCATAAAACACCTTTCACCTTTTTTTACTTTCACCTGAGTAAAAATTTGACTGCAGGACTTTTCATGTCATTTTTTCATCTAAATAAAATCAAATATATTTTTTTCCACCACTTATTCAAAGAATCTACTGGTTTTGACTTTTGTGCCTCCAGTTATCTCCCACAGTATCTTCTCTCAGGTGATATAAAGTTTCATATCTTAAAAATACTCAAAATTTCCACACACACACACACACACACATTACGATCAATTCCCTGAACAGAGCAAAATAAAATGGCAAACATTATTAATTACTAAAAAGTGATCAACGAGCAGAGAAGCCGGTTAAGAACAGCTGTGCATGTAATAGATATGAAGCTATAGGTGATCAATAAACAGCTAAGTTATCAACTTCTAACCAACATTAGTAATAGATGGTTTTGGGTGGGTAAATATCTGCTTGTGCATTAGTTAACAGTGTTAATGTGCATTAAACACACGAGTGGTGAGGACGTGACCTGGGGGGTCCGATACTGTTGATACGGCAAAGCAGCCCGACTATAACTGGGGATCATTTCTGATTCTCTGGCAGAGCAGGTGCAGGAAACGCTGTGAGGAAACAGCCACCCTGACTGGGTGTGAGGTGTTAGTAACACACACAGTCCCCTCATTTAATTTAAAGGAAATTCAGCACACTTACACACACGTAACTCAGGGTTTTTCTTGTCAGCTATACACACACACACACACACACACACACATTTTTACACATACATGGTCTTTCTATAGCCGTCGGCACAGTCATTCATATAGAAGCATTTCCCAGCCCTCAATCTTAACCATAACCATCCCACTAAACTCAAAGTGATGGTTTAAATTGGAAATTCGTCCACGTAACCACAGAGAGACGGAGGCAAGTGTCTGGAAAGAAACACACATGAATCCCTGGGCAGCTGAAAGACTGAATGTGTGAGCGCAGCATGAGGCAGGTGGGAAAAACCTGCTGCACTAAAGGAAACAAAAAGGAAAGAGAAAGCAGAAGAGGGTCTGCGCTTCACAGAAAAGGTTTTATTGTAAAAGGGAGGAAGCTGCAGTGACGCTCAGGAGCTTCATGGGAATCACACACGGACAAACTTCAGTCAGACAGTTGACAAAAAGCAGTTTGGGCCTTTGGATGGTTTGAAACTTTAACATTTTTAACACATCGATAATATTCACATGGGGCTGGTGCTGCTGTTAAGACGCTTTAAATTACTTCAGATAGTTTCACAACCACCTTCATCATGAGTCGGTGAAGTTTAACAGACATACGACAGGGAACATTACAGGGAAATGGAAAAATGTCAAAGTGAAACAACCAAACCGGCAACTTGTAAATGCAGGAGGAATAAACTGTATCACAAGTAAACCAGGGCTCTCTAACTTAATAAACTGGAGTTACAGACCCCTGAAATAAAGACTAGACAATCCACTAAAACACTAGGTGCTGTGGAGCATGTGGGTCTGGAAACCTCGACCATGTATTTCACCAAAATAAAGACATTTTGGGAAACGTGTCACTTTGCAAACACACAAACGTTCCTGCAAAAAGGCTGCGACACAGAAACTGATCCTCCATCTCTGGACCAATGGACAGAAACTGATCCTCCATCTCTGGACCAATGGACAGAAACTGATCCTCCATCTCTGGACCAATGGACAGAAACTGATCCTCCATCTCTGGACCAATGGACAGAAACTGATCCTCCATCTCTGGACCAATGGACAGAAACTGATCCTCCATCTCTGGACCACTGGACAGAAACTGATCCTCCATCTCTGGACCACTGGACAGAAACTGATCCTCCATCTCTGGACCAATGGACAGAAACTGACACACAATGTTGGTCTGGGACAAGTGGACAACAGACCAAACAGATACTACACACAGGTCTTCTTCAGTCCCCTGAAGTTCAGTGTTTATCATGAACAAGCCCGACTTCAGACCTGTGTCTCCAAAGTGGTTTCACTACAGGCCTTATGTCCTCAGACTCTAACACTAAGGAAAGTAATTAAAGCCAAGAGCAGCTTCTTTGGTTTCCTGGTGAGAACAATAAGGTATTTTATCATCTCATCTCCTTACAGCTGCTGAGACAACAACAGCAGGGGGAATCCAAAGTCGAGCTCAGCGTAGCAGGAAACAAAGACAGGAAGGCAGACAGGTAGAGATGAGGCTCAGGTGTTAGAGATAAGCACCCTGTGCATGGGTATCCCCTGTGCACTCAGACACAAACACAGGAAGAGGTTTCATAGGTGTAGTCTGCTTCTGTTTTGAGGAATTTACAGTCGTTTCTCTTCAAATATCAAATATTTCACTGAATTTCTGCTGAAGTTTCACTGACGCTCAGTTTCACTTTCTTCTACGTGAACCCAGGAGGCCCTGAGGTCAAAAAACAGTCCACCTGAGGTAAAGAACTGCAGGAACAGAACATGTTCACTTCAGTCAAGGAAGCAAACATTTCCAGTAACTTGTTATCCAGCTGTGCGATGCAGCTGGATGTGGACCTGCTCTTCTGCTTTAGAGGGTTTTTTTAAACAAACATCAGCGTCGGCACATGGAGCTGATTAACAGGCAGCTCAGTGCTGCTGTTGCTGTAGTGGCTCTGGTGTCAGTCACGTCACTTCCTGCCAGACTCAGTGGACGTGGACCAGTGGAGGCTTAGTGACTTTTGGAAGAGTGAAAAGAAAAACTCCATGGGAGGAAAAGGTAAGGCCTCAACTCTTATATTTAGTTAGTTAGATATGAAATGCTAAGGAGAATGTCTTTGGAGCTGTATCCAGACTCCAATCAGCTGACGCCTACAGGTGGGGAAGGGAACCAAAACCTGGCAAAAGAAAATTGGCCCAAATGTGAAGTAAAAATAAAAAACAGAAATATATCAGCTGCTGTGATTTCTAAATATCAGTGTGGGCATCAGCCATAGAAAAACCCATATCTGTCGACCTCTGCTCTGCTCAGTGTCAGCCAGGAGTCCACAAAAACCAAGAACTTCAAGCTTCAAGAACCAAACAACAAAAACAGCAACCTGATTAAATATTTCACACTATGAAACACCAAAGACACAGTTTGTGAAGCAACATCCATCCATAAGGTCCACACTCCACACAGAAAGGCCCCGGGTCCACCTGGGTTCAGACCCTAATCCTGACCTGCATGTGTTTGGACTGTGGGAGGAGAAAACCCACACAGACACAGGGACAACATGCAGACTCCACACAGAAAGGCCCCGGGTCCACCTGGGTTCAGACCCTAATCCTGACCTGCATGTGTTTGGACTGTGGGAGGAGAAAACCCACACAGACACAGGGACAACATGCAGACTCCACACAGAAAGGCCCCGGGTCCACCTGGGTTCAGACCCTAATCCTGACCTGCATGTGTTTGGACTGTGGGAGGAGAAAACCCACACAGACACAGGGACAACATGCAGACTCCACACAGAAAGGCCCCGGGTCCACCTGGGTTCAGACCCTAATCCTGACCTGCATGTGTTTGGACTGTGGGAGGAGAAAACCCACACAGACACAGGGACAACATGCAGACTCCACACAGAAAGGCCCCGGGTCCACCTGGGTTCAGACCCTAATCCTGACCTGCATGTGTTTGGACTGTGGGAGGAGAAAACCCACACAGACACAGGGACAACATGCAGACTCCACACAGAAAGGCCCCGGGTCCACCTGGGTTCAGACCCTAATCCTGACCTGCATGTGTTTGGACTGTGGGAGGAGAAAACCCACACAGACACAGGGACAACATGCAGACTCCACACAGAAAGGCCCCGGGTCCACCTGGGTTCAGACCCTAATCCTGACCTGCATGTGTTTGGACTGTGGGAGGAGAAAACCCACACAGACACAGGGACAACATGCAGACTCCACACAGAAAGGCCCCGGACCTGGAAACTTTTTGCCGTGGTGATGCAGCACTAACTAACCACTGCCACACCGTGCCGCTCTATGAAGCAGCATGTTGTCATTTCCACTGAGCACCTGAGGAGTATCGATCACTCCACATATGACAGTTTGTTAAAATGAAGGAAATATAAACAAACATAAACCAAAGTCCGAAGAAAACACAGACATGTGTCCACATGCACAGCGGCATTAACGCAAACTCAGACACACACCGAACCTGAACACCCGGACTTACCTGCGTCCCGGCTCCGAGGGTCGGTAGAGTCCGGTAAGAAGGCCGCTGATGGTGGTCGGCAGAGTCCGGTAAGAAGGCCGCTGATGGTGGTCGGCAGAGTCCGGTAAGAAGGCCGCTGATGGTGGTCGGCAGAGTCCGGTAAGAAGGCCGCTGATGGTGGTCGGCGTCCGAAAGCAAACCCGGGTCCTGTCCTGTCCTGGCATCATGAACCTGAGGCTAGAAACCAGCGGAAAACCGGGCAGCAGAACCCGCGCAGAGCACGGTCACCATTTACCCCTAAACAAAGTCTGTAAGAACCGGTGTGAGCAGGTTGAAATTCCCGCCGTTCACACCTGAACCAACGTGATTGGATGTTCTTCTTCAGGTGCGTTTGCAGCCAAACGCGCCCCCTGCAGTGTGGGCGACGGACCAAAGTAGTTCCCTCTATCAGAGGCCCCAAAGAGACCCTGCTTTATCCTGGGGTCTTTATTAAAGAAACCTTACAAGTTTATTAATCTAAAATCTTAATTTGCACTTTGAGTGGCTGAAGCTGCCCACGTGGTTTTAACGCCTAGTAAAGACGTAACTTACGTCATGACGTCAAAGAAGGTCTATGGGATGACAATGACCTACTGAATGTCTCAGTAGGTTCCAGTAGGTGAGTAGGGCCCTACTGAGCCATAACTATAGTGTGATGACACAAAATAATCACATATCAGTTTTTTCTTCTGAAAACATGAATGTGTTTGTTTTATTTTCCTTATTTTGAGACAGACATGAAGCTCCAGCTGAGCAGCACAGGAGACCACTGACTCAAAGGAGGAAGGCAAAGTGAATCTTCCCAACCTCACTGGGTCCACGTTCAGCCGGCAGGTGGATGATTCAGTTTTTCTAAACTTTGGAGAAACCTGGACCTTTTCTTCTGCAGCAGACGTCACTTTTCTCACCTCTGAGCGAGTAAAGTCCCATCCTCTGGCGTGGTCTGAGGGGAAACCCCTTCCTCAAAAACTGAACTGCCATTTAAATCTCTTCACCTCAGTACAAGAAAAGAGGAAAGCGACTGTGAAATGTTCTTTCACCTTGACGAGTTAAATAAACCTCAGCAAAGTACTGAGGAATCTCTGATTTTCACTAATAAACACTTTCTGGTTTGTTTCTCAGCTTTTACTGTCTCTGATACAAACATACTAAAAAGTATTTAATATACAGATGATTTGTTTCCCAGTGTATTTACTGTTGTCAGTGGGTTTTTTTTTTCTAATTTATCTGGTTCCATATGTGGTGAATTAATAGTGTTTCTACAGACTAATGCAACTTCTGTACTTCTTCAGATAATCAAACTGTTTAAAGGAATAAATATACTTTACAACTAACAACGTCCTGAAGAAGGCCATGGGAAACCTCTGAGAGCTCCGGTATAATATAATATCTAGGGTGTTTAAATGTTTACCACAGACATGTGTGTCTAAAGCAAAAGTTAAATCAAGGATGTTTTTTTTTTTATTCTCAAAAACTCTGAAAAGGAACTAAAGTTATGAAAGTTACGTAACCACTGATCCGTCCTGAGTGTTTCCCTATAGGGGCTTATGACGTCATCAGGTGGAGGGGAAATCCCTGCCTATGATTGGTGCAGGAGGCGGGGAACACGATGATGTCACAGCGACGCCACAGGAATAACACAACAGTAATTCCGCATTGAATTGCTGTGGCGCTGCTCCTCCGGAAGCTGCACCAAATTGCCAAAAGTATGTGGACACACCTGCCAGTATTTAGTGCTGGAGCAGTGTGTCCTTCACTGTTACATCATCCTACTCATTTTAAAACAAAAACTTATGAGTCACTTCTTTCTAAACTGATGTATTTAGAGTCTCCATCTTTTTGTTTGTCTGTTGGTTTGTGTGTCTGAGGGTTTTTTGTCTTATTGTTCTAGTAATGTGTGTATAACTGAGTCTATTTGATGGCCTCTCTACAGCAAAGACTGAAACCAGTAGAGTGGAGGCTGCAGAATAATAGACCTATAACAAACCATATAGGTTTAATATTGTGGTTTATCTGCGATTCAAACAGTCGAAGGACAAAGTCTCACTTCAGTTTGTGCACTTCTTTCTGTAGATCACCATAGATGTTCACTATCACCATCAACAGCATCATGCAGTTTTTTTTGGTTACAGTTGGAACCACAAATTTTTAGTCAGTGTGAAACACGTTGATTTGGTGTGAAACTATTGAGAAAACCTCAACCCGTTTCTGTTATTTTCCTCAGTTTGTGGGAAAAGGAAAACAAGGAGAAAATGAGCTTTGCAGTTGGTGCTGATTTCTGCTTTTATTCAACCAAGAAACAATTTTAAACTGTCAACAAAAAATAAATTACGATAAATTAATCATAAATAAAATGTTTTAAATTAAAAATAAATATAACTCAGTTAAGTGGAGTATTGCATTGAGAAATGACCTAAGTTAACCCCTTAAATAAATATGCGTAACTGTAACAAGTGAACATGGAAGATGTCGTCATGGAAACCACACGTCGCTTAACTCAGTTATGAATAAAAAGAAAAAATCTGAAGAGAAACAAACAAACGAAGTGGCTAAATTAGATTATTCCAATAAGAGAGGTTTTAGTTGTCATGGTAACCAATTCCCAGCACCTAGTTAGGGCAGGACTAGTGGGTGAAGCCACAGTCACGGGATGCAACCACGCAGGCTGCCCGGTAAACTTCTCTGAACTCAGCCAGCGCCTTCCTCTGATCCAGGGGGTCGTCCACCTGGAGAGAGACGAGGAAACGGTGACTTTGTTATAGTTTATCTTTCGTTTAGAATTCAGCCTCTATTTGTGAAATTATTCCTTACTCCTTGTTCAGTCTACACATCCGGATGTCTAAAACCAAAGGGACAGTCCTTTAATCTTTTTAATATTGGAACCTTTTAAGGAGGGGTTTCAAAGCCAAGATTTAACTAATGTAAATCTTAATAAAATTAATTGATCAACTGAGTAAACAATAGTAAATTATCGTTTTTCTAGACTTAATGTCTTTAAATTAAACTATAAAAATACTGAAATTGGGATCATTTCAGAGATTCAGGCCTTTGCTCCTCAAAGTTCACAAACATATGAAACTATTAATGAGTGAAAACTGCCAAGAATAAAATTCTTGTAACAAAAATGTACTAAAGTCAAATATATCAACAATAAATTATTCATTCAAATAAAGCAGGTTGTTAAAGCCACAACTTGCGAGTTCTAGCAAATAACTTTTCATTAACTGTCTAATTTTAATTTTATCTTCTTATGTACTACTTATCACCTTATTGTTATTCTTCTTCTGTGTTGGGTTGTTTGCTTGACTCATAAATCCTGACAGATTTTGAACGATTTGACAGGATCTGTTATTTGGAGCAGAAGTTAAATTTAAATGAGGCATCACTCAGTGTCTGTGAACTTTTGACTGATGAGAGCACAATGGTTTTTGTTTCTGTGGCCTCTCACTACTCTAGCTTTGTTTTACTTTCGAGTGGGTGAGGTTTCCACTACTCTGTCAGCCTGAGGCCAGTGGGGCTGTGTAGAAAGGCAGGTGTCCATTACCTTTACTTTCTTCAGCTCATTGAGTGCATTCTTCTGGTTGTGCTTCTGGTGGTCCAGGTGGCCCAGGTGTCTCCTCACCTCCTCCATTTCCTGCTGTAGCTTCATCAGGTCCAACTCCACCTGAGACCTCATCGGTTGGGTCAGCTGATCCAGCAGCAGTGAGGAGCCGGTCTTTCCGTGGTTCTGGTGGTGCTCTAGGATGCTGGAGAAGATGTGCATGTAGATGTCCAGTGTGGCATTTATCAGTTGTATTTGTTCCTTTCTCTGTGGAGGAGAGAGGGGATGTCAGGGAGTCAGTGCACTGGGTTAAAGTGATCCTAAAGGTTTAGGGTTTAAAATAAAGATAAAATACATATGGTGATGTATCTCAAATGCTCAGGTATTTCATTTTCTGGATATTATTATATTATTAAATACAACTGTACTGATATTGCATTATAATATAAATACATTCACATATATACATTTTTGTATTATGGACAACTGAGGGGCTTCTTGACACTGGTGAGTTTGGAGTTCCTCAAGACTCAATTCTGGGTCCTGATTAGTTTTGTACTAAATACTTGGTTTTCATGGGTTAGCGGTGATATTAGCAGCACAGGAGAATGACAGTAGAGATACAAATACTGTAAAGAGCAGGTTTCTGTGCCTTCTTTACCTGGCATGAGGTGCGAATGTTCTCAATGACAGAACTGAAGAGAGGCTTGCTGCCGACCTCTGGTTCCTTCAGTTGCTAAAAGACACAAAAAATCACCTGAGTTCACTTCTTAAAAAGCATCACATCAACACGCTATGCTTTTATGAATTCTCACACTAAGTACTGTTTGTACAGTGATTTGTTTTTGTTGTTGCTTTAGACGCTACGAAGGAGCTCTATAAACAGACTTAAAGTACTTGTACAAACTAGTTTTGTAATGTGGAAAAAACATAAAGTACACTGCAGCTGGACGCTAAAATGCCTAATGATATTATGTACTCACATCAACAGAGATCATGTACTATCAATAGTTTTAAGTATGGAAATCACTATCAGAACACAAGAAGTTGTTAAGATCACAAAATGATTATTCCGTGACCACAAGAAATCAGAACAATGTGGTAGAAATTATTTATTCCTCATTTATCATTTTGAGGAATAAGTGCAGTTTGTCAATTTGTCATGTCCCATAAATCATTATCACCCTGCAATTATTCAAACGGTTAAAAACAATAAAGTCAACATCTGCAATTAAAAGTATGTCAATGAAACTAAAACTGAGCCCTGTGGGACGCCACAGATAAACTCACCAGCAGATCTGAGATGGAAGTGTGGGTTCGTGTCAGGGTATCAAGCTGGACAGGACTTCCAAACGCCAGCACAACTCCCAGTAAAACCAGCAGGCACACTGAACCATAGCACGAAGTCATATTGGACTAGTAACTTCAATCCTAACTACTGCAAGTTGAATAACGAGGAGTCTTCTCAATGAAAGGCTGAGAAAGCTAACTCTGTGACAAAGCGGTGTCTAGTCACTGATGCTCTCTGTTGACCTGTGGGCCTATATATATTGCTGTCTGTATCCCAGTTTGTCTCATTGTGTGTCTGTGTGTATGTGCGGCTGTGCATTTTTGTGGTCTGTGGGCTTTCAGCAAAGCACCAAGAAACAGCAGCATCAACAACAGTTTTCCTCTAAAACTCATTCAGCTGCTGCTAAACCTGCACACACAGGAGACTCCCTGGTTACGTTTCCATTCATTTCCATCCACTGAACACACTGCACATGCACAGGGTGATGAGATTCCCTGGTCAGAGTGGTTTGACTGGAGGAAGACCACTTCAACAAAATTTACGTAGAAATCTGTGTGTGCAGCAGTGCACACTGAACCAAGACAAGGTTAACCAGTTTTTCCAGTAACAGCAGTGCTGTCTGTGTGTGTGTGAGTGGTTCAAAGAGTGCATAAAACCTCATGTAAGCTTTATGAAACCTTACAGGTCTTTTGTGTGTGTGTGTGTGTGTGTGCATTTTCTATGCAAGCTTACGTGCCTCTAACGGTTTGCATGTGCAGACGTCTAAAAGTGTCATATTTTTAAAGAGGTCTAAGATCTGATGAAATCATCATCTTATATTTTAACTTTATTGTTTATTACATTTTCTACAGCTGAAATTATTAGTGAATTTACCATCAAGCAGAAATGCTTCAGTCACAGCTTCTAGAATCGGTGTGTTTTAAACTGAATGTCCGCGTTTTGAAATTTGAAAAAGTTTTAATACATTTTATTGCGCAAATAATTAATAAACAAGACAAGTAGAAAAGTAACACATCAACAAATGAAACCAATTATTATTTTATTTTGGTACGCCAGCCCAACTACGCCTGCACACAACTACGTCTTACTTGTATTTGGTCCCGATGAGGAAATGCTGATGCAGCTGCACTTCCAGAATTTGGAATTTAAAAACGCAAAACTTCAGTCCAGGAGTTTTAACAGCAACATGCACTTTCAGTGTGAAAGCAGCCAAATGTTATTATGCATGTGATCAGTTTGTTAGTGTCAATTATCTATCACTTATCCTGGGACATCCAGAGTGGTGGGGAGGCAGGGGCCAATCCCAGCATGCAATGGGTGGGAGGCCAATGGTATTGTATGTACAACAATGAAGGTGTTATCAACGTTTTTACTGCACGCTTTATGATATGCTTCTTTTTTTTTTTACATTTATGTCATTTATGTTGTATTTTCACACCATCTAAAACTTTCGTCAGGTCCATAACATGTCCCACCATTTTTTTAAGAAGTGGGTCCTAAATAACAGTCATTTTTATACAACTAGCACAGCCGGGGGGAAAGACGCAGCCCACCCTGTGGATGCTGTGGAAAGGTCAGAGACACCACTGTTTACTTTCAGTCTGAAGGTTTGGGGACCCCTAAAGGTGTTTCTGCTCTAGTTCACTAAACAACACACAGCACATTGAAGTAACGGGCCTAGTCTTTTGGCGAGGATACAGTAAGCTAGCACTTTCCTTCTGCTGGCAGTCTTTGTGCTAAGCTAAGGGCTAATCTTCGTACTGAAAACTGAAACTGGCATGAATCACATCATGGGACTCAAATGTCGATGTGACTTTTACGCCGCTGTTTGATTGGGTCTCTCATTCCACCTTTTAACAGTTTATTGTGGAATATAGTTTTGTTTTTATCACCAGTTTCATATTTGATGTTCTGTAATAAGCACTGGCTGGGTAGAATAACAGCAGTACACTTTTACTGATGAATAGGTCCAAACTTGAAATGACACATAACTACAATAACAGGATTTCAGTGTAGAATTGGAGTTTTTAAGCTAAAAAGCTGTATTTTTTATAAAACAAAAACTTTCACAGACAACAGAGAAATGCTTTTCTGAGTTTGGTGTCTCAGAATAATATTTCAGACCAGTATTAACTTACGTGGGCTCAGGACACCCCAAGAGGTCGCAAGAAACTAAAGGCCTACAGACAAAATTAGGATCATTTCCATCAATCAGCACTTTGATTTTTGTTCTCTTCTTTTAACTATTATACAGATTCACTACTTCAGACATCTACAGGTAAATCAAATGATGCAGTAACAAAACTGGAATTGGAACTGGAAGGCCAAGTTATTAGATTATTTCAGGTCTATGTGAGCTCCATGAAGAACTGGTTCCCAATTGGCTGTTAATGATCTTGACTGTGCTGCACAGACCTGGAACCTCAACACTCTGACTGCGGGCCAAACCGTATTACTTAATATCACAGCTGGACTCATTAATGCTATTGCGTCAGAATATGGGAAATGTGTTGCACTATCACATATGGGTTTAATTTAAGTCCATATACTTTCGGCCATGTAGCAAAGCAATTCTGCAGATTAATGTATCACTGCGGCAGGAAGAATTGTGATCATTGTGGGTAGAAATGTCATGTTACAGGTGGAAATATCATCGCTGGAGGTAAAAGTGGTACTGCTGAAAGTAGAAATGTCATTGCAACAGGAAGAGGAGCCATTGTTGCAGACAGACTCACCATTGCTGCAGGTGGAAATGCCACCACAAGGCGTACAACGAAACCTGAATCATCACTGCGGGTAGAAATGCCATTACTGTGAGTAGAAAAATCATTTCTAGGGATTCCCCAATAAATGAATTTTGACCTTTCATCTAAATAAGATGCAGTATTAATATTTATATGCGTCTACAGTATATAAAACAGTGGCACAATGCACGGTTCAGGCATATTTACATAAAAAATGTAAATGTGAATTCTAATATGCTGCTACCTAAACCCATCCAGCTCGCCAAAGTTATTGAGTGACCATGGAAACAACAGGAACAATACTACGAAATTAATCGAGATGCGCGATTCAATTCCTCTTTCTGGTGTCAAAGCTCCCTGAACTGTGTGACACATCGTCTCTACCAAGAAATCAGCTTTAAATCAAGTCGGCCTCAAATTTCAACTTTAAGCAAAAGACTAGTGCAGACACAAGCGATAATAAAATAAAATGCAAATTTATAATTACTTTTGAATCCAAATATCTTTGTTCAGGGAAAACTTAATCTGGGATCATCCAGCTTAACAGAAATATAAAATTGTGTGTCATCAGTGTAGAATATAACATTAGGCAATGAAACAAGAAAAGCTAAAGAGCAGTTTTCATTTTTGATTTCATATTTGATTTGACTTAGTTTTCATGTTGCACTTTTAACTATAATATCTATTAATTTAAAACACATTGTAATCATTTGAAACATGTCTCATTGTAATTGTGCATACTGCAGTACCATTCAGAAACATGCGATGTTTACCATCCTGAGGTAAAAAGATGAAAGATATTTAGATTTGATTGATTAACTGCTTATTTCATGCAAAGATCCATAAAACGCTCCAAAAATCTATTAAATTAATCCATGATGAGAAATTAAAATGATCAGTTTAGTTTTTTTATACCAAAGGAATCATTTTTTCCATTTTTTTCTGACACACACATTGTCAGTTGGCTTTCTAGGTAAATGTTAACTAACTGGAATTAACTGGTCATTTTTTACATTTAACCCCAATCTCATCTGTGTGTTGTTTCCTAGAAGTCTGAACTAAGCTGTTTTTTTTTTTCCTGTGAGCCAACCGTCAACATAAACACACATAAACACACATAAACACACACACACAAAACACACCACATCCTCTTCTGTGTGGTGCAGGGTTGAATTTCCCACCAACATCTGCTTCGCTGACCCCTAACCTCTGAAACAGAGAGGTCAACCAGTGCATGGGGAAAAGAAAGTGTTAAATTGGTGAATTTTAATTGACCGTTATATAAAATAGGTAAAATTAGGTCTCAGAAACTGATGCGTCTCAGAAGGTGGTAAGCTAGTCTGTGGTCCTGGTACATAACGCCAGTGTTCCCTCAGATTTAGCTCTGGGTTTGGTCTCCATCACCTCCGGCTCTTTAGCTGCTAAATGCTCCTTGTTGACCAGCTGGACTCTAACTGTGTCTGTCTGAGCAGGTAGTGCAGCTGGTGTCTTGCAGTGTGTCGACTGCAGCTTTTTTAGTTTTTTATTCTGAAAACAGCTGCTTCCTGCTGCTGCTGGAACCTCTGAAACTGAGCTGATGCAGAAAAGTGCTGCAGAAAGCAGGTGGTAAAAGAGGCAGAAAGTGGCTGAATGTTTAATGTAGTGTATTCTTTGGGTTTGGACAAGTTTTTCACCCTAAACAGGTGTAATGTTCAGATGTGAAGACAATGAAGACGATAAGGATGATGATGATGATGATGATGATGATGATGATGATGATGCATTTTAGTTTAGTGTTGTGTCAGCGCGTGTGGGTAGAGGCATGGAGGCGGAGAACTCACCATCGGTTTTGGCGGTTGTCCTGAAGACTTCTTCTGGAGTTTCCACTGACAGGTAAGGGAGAGGATCATGACTCAGTTTTGTTTTCGAGTGAACCATTCCTTTCATTTTTCCATTAACTCAGGCTGCCCGAATTCCAAATCCTGATTAAAAAGAAAACTTCCTTCACGTCTTATTTTGTTTTCTTTGTTCCTTTTTTTTTTTCTTGGCTTCTTTTTAAAAACATCCATCCATCCATCCATCCATCCATCCATCCATCCATCCATCCATCCATCCATCCATCCATCATCTATACCAGCCTATTCCTATTTAGGGTCCCAGGGATCTGCTGGAGCCTATCCCAGCTCTCTCTGGGTGAAAGGCAGGGGTCCACCCTGGACAGGTCCCCAGTCCATCACAGGGCCACATAGAGACAAACAACCTCACACACTCACACTCACTCCTATGGGCAATTTAGAGTCACCAATCAACCTGACATACATGTTTTTGGACTGTGGGAGGAAACCAGAGTACCTGGAGAAAACCCACACAAGCACAGGGAGAACATGCAGACTCCACACAGAAAGGCCACTGATGGGTTTCAAACCAGGAACCTTCTTGCTGTGAGGCAACAGTGCTAACCACTAAAATACTGTGCTTTTAAAAAACATATTCTTGTTTTTTATTTTTCTTTCTTCTCATTCTATTTACCCCCTTTTCATTTATTATAGTTTATCATTTACTTCTTTCCCTCCTCAGAAATAAAGCACATGCCTGCACATACTGGTGTGTTGTCATACTTTGACCAGCAGAGGGAGTCAACACTCAGAGTTTACCTGTGAAACAGCAGCTCGCAGTAATAAAGATGCAACTATAGTTTATTTCGATCAGAATCAGACACAAAGAAATAAATACAGCAACATTATTTTATACAAAAATATCAGCCTTCATATTGTTCAATATATTAACATTTCTGGAAACTGAATACTGAAATACAATAAATAAGGCAAATACAGCTGCACTGATTAAAATGCAAAACACTAATCAATATTTAAAAAAATAAGCTGTGGATGAGAATGATGCTGCCCATGATTAAGGATCATTGTTTGTACCAATTTTAATATAAAATACAAACTTTTCTCCAAAATAAAAAAAGCAGTTTCAATAGATTTTAAAGAGGATTTTAGCTCCTGAAACGTCTCATGTGTCCTGCTGCTAAAATACAGTCAACAAGTCAGAGCTCAGTCAGTGAGTCCAGAGTCTTTGAGCTGCCGTTTATTTCTCAGTGTAATGACTAACAAAAAAATAAATAGGAACTGAAAACAATAAACTCTAATGATGCTGCTGACCTCAATACTGATGATGATGATGATGATGATGATGAGCTACAGGATTTTGTGCTGTGCCAGCTCATCGATCCATCTGAGGACAAAGGTGAACTCTCCGACGGCCTTCAGTGCTCCTTCATCTCGATTCCTCTGCAGAAACACAAGTACCATTACTGTTATTATATTAACAGTACTGACAACACATGCATTATATATTAACAATAAGTAAATCATTACCTATAAGTGATAAATATATTTTGTGTTGGATACAGCATGCCATAAGAAGCACATGGTAAAATATTGGAAGTTGTATTGTTGTTTAATTGGCATATATAGTACTCTAATACATTTACAGTATGCAGTACTGGGAGCTGGTGCAGTAGCAGTACAAGCAGTAGTAGCTTCAGTTGTAAATGTAATAGCAGCAGCCACTAGCAGGAGTAGTAAACAGTAACTGCAATAGCAATAGAAGTAACAGTGGTAGTTAAAGCAGTAAAAGTATTATACTAAAGTGGATGTAGCTTTTGCAGTAGCAGTCATGGTATCACTTGCAACAGCAGTAGCAGCAGTAGACAGTATTAGTAGAAGCAATAGTAGTAGTAGTGCCTATTAGTACTATTAGTGGTCATAGTTGTAGTAGAGAACTGTGTGTGTTTACCTTTTTAATTTTTCTCTCCAGTTTCTTGATGATTTTGAACCATTTTGAAGGTTTAGAGGAAGAGACCTGAACACAACAAACACAGATTAGTCAGAGTGTACAAGTACTGCATGTGTGTATCTGAGCAGTACAGCAGTGCTGCAGTGTGTTGTAACGTGGTGACAGGTGCGTACTCACGCAGTGCTGCAGGGTGTGTTGCAGTCGGTGCAGCAGGTCGTCGTAATGGAGGGGGAGGAGCTTCTTAACGACCCCTCTGCTGAACACACTCCTCTGGTAGACGTCAATCACTTCCCGTATCTCCAGCCAGCCAATCACACGCTGAGGAGAGAAGCGTGTTCACGGTGAGTGAGTGCACGGGGCAGCGTCAGTCACAAGTTGATGTTGACTCTGAGCAGGTACATTGTTTACCTTGTTTACCCTCTTAGCTTAGCATGTTAGCATGCTGACATTTGTTATTAATATTTGGTCACAAAGTTCTGAACACATGAAAACGATGAGGACATTAGAGTTCATCCTGAGGGGAACATCATCCATCCAGGAGATTTTATTACCAAATGATGGACTGACATGATAGATGTTACCAAATATTGGCAGCAGTTAGAGAAACAGCTACATCCTGATATCTCAACCAATAAACTGGCATTATACTGTTTCTCCTGCAAGCATCAAACACACGCTCAGGAAAAGATGAAACGCCAGAGTCCAGTCGAGGAAACCAACAGTTTAAATACTAAAACTCAAACATCACGCTCGACTGGGCAGCTCCGTCAGCTACGGCATGGTTGTAAATCATTGCTTGGTTGGTCTGTGGAAAGCAACTGCAGAAACAAAGGAAGGTGTGTGAAGGCCTTTGAGTTGTGTTTAGCAAAGTTATACACTGGAGATAGTTTATATGTGTGGTTGTGGTTGAGGTACACCAACCGGACACCATCAGCAAACCTCAGCAAAAGATTTACTTCCCCATATGCTCTGCGGCACCAGACTCCACTCAAAAAATTACACATTTTCACCGGAGATGTCAACACTGGGCGTTTTATTACACAACATAGGATGGTGTCCGGGGCCGAACCGAGATTAGAGGATTAGGATTAGAGTCCGACACATTTACTGACCTCAGGACATTTTGTGCAGAACTTGGGCAACAGTCTCATTCGCCTGGAGAAGTTTTCTTCTTTCTGCAGGTGAAAACATCAAACTCATCATCATCATCATCATCATCATCATCATCATCATCATCATCATCACTTTAAGATGCACTCTTTTTTTAAAGGCAAAAGTAAAACAAAAATTCTCCATTTCTATCTCCAACTGACCAGCTCCTGCTAAAGACAGTGAGATGTAACTGGTGTGGCTTGTAAGTGGATACTGGATTAGGATTTTCTGTCCAAAACAGGAAAATCTGGGCAAACAAGTCCGGGGCTACCTGTTCACTGAAGGCACTTCACACATAAATGAAACGGTACATTTGAGAAACTCACTTTCTGTATCATCGATATTTAACATTGATAGTAAAATTGGTGGAAGTCACACGTTGAGTTTCCGTCGGCTGCAAAATAAAAAAGACTTCGTGCTTTCTCACTCACAAAGTCTTTGATCTGATCGGGAGCTTTGATCTGGTTTAAAAACTGCAGCCTTTCACACTTTCACTTCCTGTGAACTGAGAAACGACACACGGTCGTATTACTCATCAATAGGATTTTTATAAGCTGATGTGAAACCGCATCCTTTCTAAATCTGTGACAATTAGATAAAATACTGTAAACCCTCAACCAAAAGGACTTTTATTTTGAAAGAACTGATTCTCTGTATTTGACTATTGCTGATCAGTTGATCTACAGACTGACTTATGTGCAAATGCCTTTGACATACTCAGTTGATAAGCATGTAAAGTTATTGATAGATTTTAATTTGTTTTATTGATAATTTAGCTGACATTAATTTAGTAACTAATCAATAAGTGATATTGGCTAAAGGTTGTCAACAGCTGCATGATGCATTGATTGGAATGGTAATCAGTTCTTACAATTATGACATGATGGCAAACTAAAATACTGATTAAAAACAGAAGGTCAGCAGAGTAATCAATCAAAGTATGATTGTTATTTACTGATAATCAATGTGACAGTTTGGCAGAAAGATATTGATCATTAATCAATAATGAACTCATATATTAGTTAGCAGTCTAAGAAGTGTGTTCTCATTGATCTTTAATAGCACATTGACAAAATAACATTTGTGATTAAAGTTTGTAATTTATTTATTGATTACAAACTAATCGATATGTGATATTTACCTTACCGTGACAGTTAAACTAATTTATTGATTACTGACTAAAAATCATGACATGAAACTGATAGTGAAGTGAAGTGACATATTGATAGACAGGATTGATTACTGATCTATAGCTGTTCATCAGTCTAAAAAAAAATCAATGATATTCTTGCAGATAATCAAAGTTATTGATCAGCAGTTCATGATCTTACCGGCAATTTATTGATCAGCACTCTGGTCCGGCTCCACAGGTCCCGGATCAACTCGGTGTGGATTTCCTGCTGGCATGTGAGTCCCGGCTCAGTCGTCACCATGGTAACGAGGACGGAGGTGAGGCTGAGCAGCAGAGTGAGGACAGAGGTCCTGACGAGGAGGAGACACATCTTCAACTGCTGCAGCTTCACTCGTCTGAGCTGCCTTTATACCTCCTCCTCCTCCTCCTCCTCCTCCTCATCTCCCCCGTCACCACTCCCCCTCTATTCTTTGCTTTTCTGTTCTTTTCCTCGTCTCCTGTTTAAGAAATTTCCAAACTTCACTGACTCACTGCTGCAAATTTCCAAGGAGACTCTTTCCTCCTTCCCTTTCAATAATTTTCTCATTGCTCGTCCTTTTCTTTTGACTTTTCATCTCATATTTTTTCTCTTCCCGTCGTCTCCTTTTGACCTAATTTCTTCATTGTGAGAAGGAAAAACTGCTCAGTCTGTCTAATGAACAGAACCTAACTGGACTGAGGATTCCAGTCACTGAAACCAGTTCGGTGCTGTGGGTAACTCCAGCTCAGACTCCAGGATAATGTCAGGGAATCTGTCCAGAGCTGAAGCAGCAGTGTGAATCCAGAACCTGGTTCAGCTTATGGGTCTGAGCCGTAGACCTCCATTGTTGTCCAGACACTATTAAAAACCCAGCAGGGAGCCACACCGCTGACCTGGCTCACATGGCTCTTCCTCACCAACAATGGGAGGCCCGTCTGTTTCCAAAAACCAGCTCCAGTAGCTGAGAATGGCCGTCACTGTTTACAGTCTTCAGATCTTCCTCCTTTCTTTCTGTCTCCTGTCATTTCCCGTCACCTCCTTCCCAATCTTTGTTAATCTTTTCCTCATGTTTCCTACACCCTCCTCCTCTTTTGATGCCTCCTTTCTTTTCTCCTTCTCTCCTTCTTTCTTATAACCCTCCAGTGAGTTCCTTCTTCACCTCCATCCTCTCTTTCTCCTTGTTTCTTCTCTCCTCCTCTGCCCTCCCTCCAGCTTTCTCCTTCCTTCTCCTCCATTGGGCATTGACTTTCTTCTCCTTCTGTTTCCTTCCTACTTAATTTCCTTGCTTTTTCTTCACCTCCTTCACCCCCTTTTACCTCCTTCTGCTCCTTCACCTCCTTCACCTCCTCTCTGCAGAGTCATCACATCCCACCGCCGCAGCGATAATGTCACTTCCTCTCTTTGATAATGGGTCTATTTGGGTGCAGCCTGGTTTTGGTGTTCAGATCTTGAGGTGAGATAAAAGTAGGTTGTGGTTTGGAAGGAAACAGTGAGTCTGCAGCTTTGTTTTCCACTTCAGCAGCTTTCACCTGCTCCGACCCAGATTGGAGATGGAGCGAAGACGTCAGGACCTGGCACCATAGAAGAAGAAGGAGCCTTTAAGGGTGCGTTTGCTGTACTTCCTGGAAGTCAGAACAGTAACCAGGTCAAGCCGCCGTACTGACAGTGCAGCTCAGCAAACACTCCCACTGCCTGCCCGACTTCACAGGTGCACAAGGCTGATTTCTGTCAGATGTCTGTCGTTGCTGCAGTGCATGCTGGGAATGGTTCCAGCGTTCAGTGGCGACAGCAGCAGGAGACGAAAATAACAGTAGATAGTGACAAGAGAGACCGGGAGCTGGGTCCAGGTTCTGGTGTGTGTTATTGTTCTAGGGAAGGTCGTGTGGTTTAATGTTGTGAGCATCGATCCATGATGAGACTTGGGGGCAGGTGTTTCACCACGACTGAGCCCATCACAGGGAGGAGGCTGGTTTAAAGACAGAGACATCATCAATGGATCAGCAAACTGATCAATAACTTCACTTATTTTTCAAACATAATGAGCCAAATCGTCTGAAATGACACAACTTCCTGCTTTTCTTTGCTGAATCTCATTATAAACTAAATATTTTGGCTATTTGGACTTTGAATCAAACAACACATGATGTTCAGCTCAGCAAAGGTGTGAATTTTACAATTTGAAATGTTTTTATTGAGCAAACAGCTGAATGACAGCAGCAGATTAATCAATAACCCAGTTTGTCTCACTGATTCTGCAGAAAATTCAAGTTTTTAAAATGTATAAATATAAAATAAAGAAAACAGGGGAAACCATCTGTTCACTGATCGATTAGCTGCTCAACAGAGAATTGATCAATGAATAATTAATCTGCTTTTCTTATACTTTCTTCTAAAAAAAAAAAACATCTGAAAATTTTTATAGACCAAGTTTCCAATCAGCTAATTGAAAAATCATTGACACATTAACTGATTATGAAAATAATTATTAGTTGATATTGATATATTGATATTGGTGTGTCCCAGAACAACCAGATGTTTTTATACTTTTAAAGTGATTTATTGATCAGATGATAAAACAAGTTCTGCACAGCTGAGACATTTAGTTGATTATTGAAAATTAATTTGAAATATTTTTATTTTTTATTTTCAAAATATCAAACATTTGCTGCTTTTCCTTTTTTAATAATGTTGATAATATATTATAATATTATAATATATATTATAATTTTTAACTATTGACTGGACAAGAGAAACACCATGAAGTTTAGATGAACTGAAAAATTAATCAATAATCAATGAACAAAAATTCTTCCCGGGCTCATTTGCATCTGAATGAATGTAGATGATTTGGGCATTTTCTTGAGGTTTATTCTTTTTTTTTTTAATGGAAAAACTAAGACAAAATATTTTTCATAGCAAAGTATTTTTCTATGTTAAAACATGTTTAGGGAAAAAAGCTGAATTCTTCTGTTTTCTGACATTTTATCCATCAAATCATCGAGCTTTTCAAAATCCTTCACAGATTTGCTGATTATGCAACTAATCACCTGAACAAAGCTGAAGCTGAATATTTTTGATGACTGATTCGATTTGGCTGCCGGTATTAGCAGGCTGAGGTTGGCAAACAGGTTTTAGCATTTGATGTGCGGTCAGATAAAAGTAGGTTGCACACTTCGGCGGGAAACAGTGACTGTGCAGGTTTGTTTTCTTGCAGCAGTTTTCAGAAAGTGACTCGCTGTTCGACCCATTTAACAGGTGGTTTACTTGTTCTGGTCAAAGAGTCTGATTCCCAGGTCGCATCCAACACGTCCGCTTCACATTTCAGAGATGAAAAGTGTTTTGTAACACCACACACAGGTGATGAAAGGCTGAAAAGCACCTGGCATCAATAGGTAACATCAGGAAGCTCCACACTGGAGTCTTTCTGTGAAGTTCCACGTTGTCTGTGAATGGAGCTGGGTTTTCTCTGGCACTCAGCTTCCTTGAACAGAGTTAAACAGCAGCTTTACCCAGGAAGGTGAGAAACATGAGCCAACAGACGAATGGCTGCAGAGAAATATGTCGCTGAGAACAAATGAAACTAAAAGCTGAAGGATTTCCACATTTCGGCGGCTGTGAATGATCTGCAGACTCTGAATAAAACGCAGGACTTGAAGTCTCTGCTGTGGCGTTTACTAAAACCGAAGCCTTTCACGTTTTCTTCACTTGAAAGTCTCGTCCTCTGGGCCTTTCCTGACATGAAATATCACATGAAGCACCTGATTAGTGCCTTTGCCTGGAGCACAGTAAATGTACTGAGGATGCTTCAAATCCTCTCACTTAAAAATAACATGTTTTTCTTGTATTTCCAGGTCAGAATGATGTATGTGCAGAGTTTGACATTCAAGGGAAAGTTTCTCTGGGCTCACGTGAAAACAACATAATAGATATTTTGGAAACAAACCTCAGGCTAACAGGCAAAGTAACAAAGCGTCAGACACAGATTTAGGAGACACTGAACTTTGAGTTTTGTAGGAAAAGATTCACATCGTAATAAATCCAGATTTTCTGCAAAGAGAAGAGATCAAGTTTATGTGTTGAGGATTTACAGAACATAAACAAACAGTTTAATGTTTTCACCTGATAATGTCTGTACCTGTGAAACAGACACTAACCCTCCCATGACCCTTTAGACCCATTTTTAAACAACAGAATCAGCTTTGTTTTCTAAAGGTGAATATGAAACTATATGTACCTGAGCAGAGTAATACTTTAACTTAATAACATGCAGTTATACTGCGACGAAACTGGTTTTCATACTTAGAAATTTAGAAAGTATTTATACTATTGGTCTCACAGGTAGACCCGACGTTAAACACGTCCGGCTCCTTACCCGGGTCAGATCCGCTGATCTGCCTACACTTGTTTTCGAGTCATAACTCAGTCAAATCTGAAAACACACACATAATACACACATTTTTAGATTCGGTGCGACTTACACTTTCCAGTGTTTGTCTCTCTCTTAGGTCGATCGAGCAGAAACGTCCATAAATTCGCTTGGAAATGTCAGAAAATAAGACGCTCCCGAACTCGGTTGAGAAACACCCGATTTTTGAGTTTTTTTCAGTTTCACGGTGACGCAGTGAAAGTTGTTTGTACCTGGATTTTCACGATGCAAACCCGAGCTGCTAATATTTCATTCGGCTGCACTTTAAACAAACATATGTTAAAAAAATGTATTTGTAGGAAAAAGCTATCTAAAGCAATTCCCTTGCTAGCAATACTGCACTTCCGGTTTACACCCGGCAACCCCAAATTATGGGAAATGTAGTTCAAAAACTTACATATGATTATAGTGGTATGACCTGATGATTATTGTTAGTAACACTATTATTGTTGTTATTATTGTCTTCATCACAAATAAACATCCAGATGTCAGAGGAGTAAGAAGCTGCAGAACCTGCCTGAGGATGTTTTTAGGATTTTCCTCTGTATTAAAATGCAAACACAGAACAATTTCCAAAGTGTAAACAAAAGATTAAAGAAATGGCTGTAGCCCACGGATCAACTCTCTGACAACCAGACTGTTGGATCCTGGAGCACAATTATGCCCAAATACAACAAATACTAACAGACTTACATAATCCAATATTATGAATTATTATGATATTATGTGGGGCAGCACGGTGGTTTAGTGGTTAGCACTGTTGCCTCACAGCAAGAAGGTTCCTGGTTTGAAACCCATCAGGGGCCTTTCTGTGTGGAGTCTGCATGTTCTCCCTGTGCTTGCGTGGGTTTTCTCCAGGTCCTCTGGTTTCCTCCCACAGTCCAAAAACATGTATGTCAGGTTGATTGGTGACTCTAAATTGCCCATAGGAGTGAGTGTGAGTGTGTGAGGTTGTTTGTCTCTATGTGGCCCTGTGATGGACTGGGGACCTGTCCAGGGTGGACCCCTGCCTTTCACCCAAAGAGAGCTGGGATAGGCTCCAGCTGATCCCTGGGACCCTGGTTAGGACTAAGGGGGTCTAGATGATGGATGGATTCTGTTTCTACTCTATGGAAAACCTGTGCTCTTTTTTTAGGGACGGTGGTTGTGAAAATATCTGTCTCAGGGGTGTTTTCAGCTTCTCTTCACTTACTACGCAAACACACACTCTGCTCACACGCACACACATACACACAGATGGAAAGTTTACTGTCGTGTCTGTACTTCCTGGTGTCGCCAATATGGGAAATCCCACGTGGTGACATCATACAGGTAAAGCCCTGGTGGCTCCGCCCTCCTCTGGAAGGTAAATGACCTGAACGAGTTCAAGGAAGCCAGTGTGTGTGTGTGTGTGTGTGTGATGGTACTTCTACCTTTGTGAGGACCAGTTGTAGTTTTATACATTGAAGTGAGGACATTGGTTTGATTCATTTACTTTTAACCTCTTTAATATCTGAGTCCCATCCTGTTCCTCCTTGCACAAAGGCGCAGCGACCAGTCCAGCTGCTGGGTTGTGGCCCTTTATGGCCCGGTCCAGCTCTTCTGGTGTAACAATCAGGCTCATGGTATCTCCTCCATGCTCTTGAGACTGTGATGGGATATGCAGCAAACCTTCTTGTGACTGCATGTATGGATGGGCCATGTTGGAGTAACTGGACTGCCTGTGCACCTGCCTGGGCTGCAGGTTCTGCCTCATGCTACCAGTAGTGACAGGAACCCTTCCAAAACACAGGTGGATGAGGTTCTGGTCTCAGCTGTAAACACAGGGCAGCACTGAGGTTGATGGCTCCTTGGTTTTGCAGGTTTTAGGTCATAAATCAAAGTTATTGTGCTGGAAGAAGCATCAGAGGTCATTAGAGTTCATCCTGAACAACCCAGTCATCTGCTGGTTTTTCAGCTGCACTTTGTGAAACCAGCACCTCCAACAGGCCATCAAGGTAAACAGCTCTGTTTGATTGTGTCACTGTGTTGGATGGAAACCTGCTCACATTGGTCTGTCTGTCCTGCAGGATCCACTTTAGGGAGATTTCAGCTGCTAAAACCTTTTAGCTCATTGATCCCAAAGATCTGAAATCCACTGGTAAAAGGATGCTGAGGTTAGAGCTGCCAGGAAGGAGGCCTAGAGGAAGACCAAAGAGGAGGTTCTTGGATGTAGTGAAGGAGGACATGAGGATAGTTGGTGTGGGTGAGGAGGATACAGAGGATAGGGTTAAATGGAGGCAGATGATTGGCTGTGGTGACCCCTGAAGGGAGCAGCCCAAAGGAGAAGAAGAAGAAGCCCAAAGATCTGAAAATGAAACGAGAGGACGATACGGCACCAAGAGCAGCAGACTCAAAATGTATTTATCCATCTTCTCTTCCTGTCTGCCCACAATCCAACTGCTTGTTTGTGTAGTTTCAGATGTAAACGTGTGGTTTATAATAAAAATGTTTTTATTGACAGGTGAAAATATCAGAGAGGAGACAAACGGATTAAAGACGCTTTTCGGTTTTTCATGTAACCTTTTCGTGACTGAGGCTACAAACACGACATGGCCTTAAATGTTTGGTCACACAAGCTGAGGGGACCCTCCCCACCCCCAACACAAACAATTATAAACATTATAAACACACACACACACACACACACACACACACACACTGCACTGAAACCAAACCTACACTGGTGAAAGTAGGTAAGTAGGTCTCGTCTACTTGTGGTTTCTGCACATTTCTGCAGAAGCTTAATATATAGCACATCGTGTGTGTGTCTGTGTGTGTGTGTTTAATTGTATGGCTACACACTGTGAAGACCTTTTGAGTACATGTTGAACCAGGTTCAGGTCAGAACCAGGTTTGGGTGGCGATTAGAGGCTGAGATGTGATGGTTGATGCTGGTTTATATCAGGTGCTGATCATAAACAGCTTTGCATCATAGTTTTTTAGATTCTACAGGTTTGGTTTAATGGCTTGATTAAAAAAAGGAAACCAGTTTGTGTTACAGGCTGATCAGTGTGGAAGCTGCTGTTGGACTGGACTCTTGGACTGTGAGCTGGTTCTGTTATTGTCATTCATATAAGTGTGGTGGACAAATCAATAGAAGCAGCTTTCCGCAGGACACAATCAGGTTCAAAAACTGATTTAGCTCTGACACAGTGTGAACAGCTCAGGACACATGTGCTGCACCAGATCTGATTTAACGTCACTTCAAGCCTTAAAATAAGTTGAATGGCTGCTCACGTTTCCAACACTGGCCCATTAAAAACACTCTTATTGCAGAATATTAAATAAACCTACTAAAACGACATTTCAGTCGATCCTCTGCTGTTTCCTCTCCAGTTACATGACTTCTGTCTGTTTCCATCCTCGGCCTGATGCAATCTGTGTTTCTGAACTTGCATTGACATCCTGGTTTTTGCATTGTCACTGTTTACTTTCAGTTCTGTTTTAATCTTTTTATCTTTTTGCTGCAGCTTCACCAGTCATTTATTTATTTGTAAGCAAATCTGAACAGATTCTCCAGCTTCTTTCCATTAAAATAACAAAGAGGAAACAGATTCATATTCAAACCAAACTTTATTTATTTTGATGTAAATCCTGAAACATGGGTTTCATTCAGTCTGACAAAACTGAAAAAATACTGTTACACTGTTTGTAATAATCAGCCATAACATGGCAACA
Organism: Mastacembelus armatus; assembly: GCF_900324485.2. Taxonomy (NCBI): domain Eukaryota; kingdom Metazoa; phylum Chordata; class Actinopteri; order Synbranchiformes; family Mastacembelidae; genus Mastacembelus; species Mastacembelus armatus. Next base: position 15,137,633 of record NC_046655.1, on the reverse strand, counting down.
TGATCAACACCAGAGTCCTTCCAGTTCTGGTATTAAAACATTGTGATCAATAAATAGATCAATAACTAACCACGTCAGTATAAATATAAAAAATGTTAAATATCTTCTCAAATTAAATAAAGCAAATAAATAAAGTATAAAAGTTGACGGTATAAAAGGTGATGAATAAGCTTCAGCTCAGTAGAAACAGCGGCGGCTTCAGTTTGTGGTGGCGGCGGCGGCGGCGTGTTTCGGTTGCACGCAGAAATCCTGCAGATAGGTGAAGAGGATGTCGATCTCTCCCACAGCTTTGTTTATACCTCGCTCGCCCCCCATCTGAAACAAATAGACACCTTAGAAACAAGAGCACCAACCGTGTATCAATCCACCACAGAAACTAGTTTCCAATCATGAGTTTTTTGGATGTTTCTGTGACGTTTGTGTGAGAAATGATTAATGATTATTGTTAAATAGTAAAAACATCAGGTGATTATGCAGATGTGTTCATATAACCATGTTTATCTGCTGATTCAATATGAAGAAGAGAATTTAATAGTGCAGAGTTTTTCTTAAAATGAACTGAGTGTAAAAAGAGGCAGAACCACAGCAGAGTCGCTCTGCAGCAGCAGCATCTACACACGGTTCACTCTCACCTTGGCGAGCTTCCTGCGAAACTCCACAGCGTGGTGATGGTCGTGGTAATGAGTCACATTCTGGAGAGACAGGCAGGTGTAGCAGGTTAGCAGCCGTTATCAGAGTGTGTGTGTGTGTGTGTGTGTGTGTGTGTGTGTGTGTGTGTGTGTGTGTGTGTGTGCTGTATCCGTGTTTGCCTTCTCTGACCAAAACCACAGAAAGTTATCGATTTTAAGATCAAACACACCACACACAACACAAACACACACAACACAAACACACAGCAACACAAACACAGACTCGCTTTCTGACAGACTTTCTCCGAAATCAGAGTCAGGCTTCTCTCTGATTCCTTGTTAAAGGAGTTTGACTCTTTGGGTTCGACAACAAACTGTGGGGCCTGCGCTCAGTTTTCGCGCTCATGTCTGTGCAGTGAATAAGAAGCTACAGCCGTTTAGCTTAGCTTAGCATAAACACTGGAAACAAAGGGAAAGTGTTAGCATAAACAAAAAACCTGTCTACTCACACATCCATGGGTCTGCAGGTCCTCGCTGACCCGGGTCAGGTCTGTCTGCAGCCGGTGCATTTTGGGGTGCTGGTTGTCACCCTGACGCAGGATGTTGTGCAGGTAGAAGTCCAGGATGTTGGCGTGGAGGCAGCAGATCTTCAGGTGGTCCTGGGGGGAGGCGGAGGAGTCAAAGGTCAGGGCGACATGACAACACCTTCAGGTTTTCTGACTCTCACTCTGAGAAGTTTTTATCAGGATGTTTGTAGGAAAACTCACCTGGTCAGTGTTGACTCTGGGCATCAGTCTGGAGCTGGAGTCGGCCTCCGTCTCCATGGTCTGTGCCTGAACACACACACACACACACACACACACACACACACACACACACAGATTAGCATCATATCATTTTAAATATCTTCAGGACAGTAACTGAATTTAGGTGTAAAGAGACGGAAAATGGGAACCAGAGAAATGTCTGAATGTTTCTATTGTTCTGCTTTGATTTGTTTCAAGTTACATTTAGACTAAACGCAGATTCAGTGAAATGCTGCAACATAAACTCCAAGTATGAGCTTTTCTCTCAGACTGCAAAAACCTCCAGTCTGCTGAGAAACTGACACTGTGAGTAAAATCACTTTGATATTAGATCAGAAGTTAAAGCTCCTCATTGTCTCTGCTGCTGGTCACTTCTCAGATTCACACTGAACATGTGACTTTAAAAATTAAGATTAAGATTAAGATGAGCTTTATTAATCCCAGCAGCGGGGAAATTCATTTATTATTACAGCTCACAGAGGTGACATAAAGTGTTCATGCAGAAATGCAAATTTAAAGTCTTTAAAGTATTAGAGTAATGTGACAAAGTTCAAATATCCAAATATGATGGATCGTTATTTAATGACCCAACAGCATGGAAAGCAGTTCATATCAGCACAACATTAAAATGCAGTTTACGCATTTTGCTGTTAAACTATTTTCATTTGTGAATTTTCAATGCAACACTTGTAATTGTAGTATTTTTGATTGTATTGCTAGTTTTACTTTGTTTTAATGGATCTGAATAGTACTTCTACCAAAGAGTAAAATCTGACTGTTGCTGTTGAACAAGAATTAAGGAATTAACTCGGAATGAAAATGTAAATTCAAACTAATTCATGTCAAAAAGAGACAAGTAAAAAATACAGTTCTGAAGCTGGAACACTCACATGCTGCGACACTTCTCGGACGGCCTGGTACGTGTCCAGGCTCCTCAGCGGCTGGCTGAGCGGCCGGTTAACAGAGAGCGCCGCTCCCTGCTCGGCCCAGCCAATCAGAAGCAGCGGCAGGAGGACGAGCACGGCTGGATGAAGGGAGGAGGCGAGTGCGGCGAGCTTCATCTTTCTGGGAGGTAAACGATGTGGATCCTTTCAGAGTGAGGAGAAGTCAGAGAGTTTCCACCTGCAGGTCAGAAGCAGATTCAGAATCAGACTCAGAATCGGAATCAGAACGAAGCAGCTTTAATTTTAGAGCTGAAAGTCTGAATGTTGGTGCTGCAGCTGTTTGTGCCCTCACCTGTCTGCAGATGCTGTGAAAACGACTCTGTGCCCTGACTCTTTATACAGATCAAACCTCCGCCCCCTCTGCAGAAATATAGGGCAGGTAACCATCCAAAAAACCCCATCACACACACAGACACACACACACACACAGGTCAGTGCTGAGCTGGTACAATGTGTTTACTGTCACTTGCACAAGGAGGAAATTAACTGTCAGTCAAGGTGTGACGACTGCCCCTATTAGTGTTTGTCATCAATTTATTAAAAAGAGGATTTTAATTGTGTTTCTGTGACGACATCACTTCCTCTTGTTATTGTGCACGCTTCGTGGTGAATCACAAAGTGGAAGCCAACACTGCTGTATAAACTTCCTTCAGTCAGAAACAGAACTGGTCCACCAGGTTTCTATAGTAGTTTTGTCTTTGTCATATTATGCAACACGTGCAACAAAGATTACTCACTAGTGCACAGTGTCAGGTGTGTTAGTGCACGCAGTTTGGAAATAGTGCATGTTTTAATGATGCAATGACTAAAACTCTTCACGCAGACTTGATGCAAATTGAACCGAATTTCAGGAAAATAACGAGCAAAAGCCTGAAGCTTGTTTCCATTCACAGGCATCGTGTGGATAGAAACCACAGAAGAAGAAGGTGTGAGGAAAAAGATGTATTTAAAAGGGGCTCGGGTCAAAGGTCAAACCATGTCGGAGTTCAAAAACATTGGAAACATGTTGGAGAGGATTTCTATTACACTGCCTGCTGTCAGCTCAGGCTGCACGTACAGTTAGTCTGTTCTTAACTTCAGGGTTTTCCAGCTCCTGTGATACGAAGGATCAAGTGACCAAATCATCTTTCTGTTCTCCACTGATCGTGTTGGGTGTGAATCCCTCAGAGACCGAGGTTTGATAACTCATCATCAGCTCACACTTCAAAAGACCCAGTTTTCTGTATTTACAATGAACCGTCTGATGAGCTCAGAGGGTCTGAACGCATCCCTGGAATAAAAAACACGAATCTCATATTTACCAGTTTCCTGCCTGTGGCTGCATTTTCTCATCAAACTGCTTTTTGCTTATTGGTTCCATTAACTCATCAAATCAGGTGTTTCAACATCGCTGTGCTGCAAGAAAGTACATTACTCATGACGTGTTGCGACATAATGCATGTAATGAGGAAGATCTGAGGTGGAACAATGAGGAGGAAATAACCAGAGAAGAAGCCTGAGACTGACACCTGGAAGTTTTAAGAGAAATCCAAAGCAGACGTCACTCAGATATCAAATCTTCCAGACTGTAATGGACAAGATGAGAAATATGACGCGGATCATGTTGATGCAGTCGTGTCAAAGGTCTGCAGCTCGTTGCACCAGTTGTGGTCACATGAAAACAGAAGTGGCAAAAATCTAATATTCAGGGAAATGACTGAATTCAAAAATCAGTCACAATCCAAATTGTATTTACAATGTCAAATTAAAGGTTGATGTTTTCTTTTTAATATGTAGTTTTGTTATTTATGAATCTTTTATTTTCCTTGTATTTCAAATGTATGTAGTTATTTTCTGTTGTTTCTATTCTATTGTTTTATACACGTTAATTTTTCTGTTTTATTTTGTTCTCTAATTCTCATGCTGCTATAAAAGAACCTCAGCTACTGAACCTGAGAAATAAAAGGAAGAACGTGAAGCTGAGGTGGTTTCTAATGTTTCCAAAGGTTTTTACGGTAAATCACCTGCACCAGGCCCTTCCCGGTGGTTCGTCTCCTTAAAGGTGGGACAGTCACACGATTTCAAATAAGTTACTCCATGCATTTGTAAACAGATAACGATAAATCCCAGGCTGGCTGAGTCATTTTTCTCGTTACTGTGACTGAAAAATGTCGATTCCAAGGAGCTTGAATGTACAAAATTAGGAAATAACAGCTACTAACATCCGTGGAATTACACAAGAGTTTTCAATTGTTTTATACTTGGACGTCATGACGTGTCCTTCACACCTTCACCACACTCTCCGTCAGCTTGACATTGTTTGTTCTGGCCTGTATGTTTTTATGAGGGGAATTCACCGTCAGTTCATTGGCAGTTCATGCCTGCGTGAAGGTGTGTGCGTTTGTATAGTGCGTGGAGTTTACAGGTGGTCTGCTCAGTCTGTCCGCAGATCGGCTGTGATGCTGCAGCACAAACAGATCCAGAGAAAGACCAGTATGAGGAAAATTTGTTGTGAATTCCCAGTTTGATGAAACCGAGAACAGAAAACAAACTGTCCTGATCCTCTTTAATACACTAACTCACTCTCCAAGCAGCCCCTTCCTTCAAGCTGAGCGATGCTGATTAACATGGCTCACTGAACACGTCACTAAAACAACGACTCGGTTCAGACTTGTCTGTTTTACCGCACTGTAACGTGCACAGCTTTGGGTTTTGGACTGTTGGGTCAGACACTGAGCCCAGAGCTGCAGCAGAGTCTGATCCAGTTTAGGCTTTTTTCTCTTTCTAGAGACGAAGAGGGTCAGAGGTCAATTTCTGCTTCTGTCCAGCCCATTTTCCCTGGAGGACGTTGAAGATTTGAAAGATCTTTGAACCTTTTATCACTTTACAAAGACGGAAACGCATGAGTTGGTGTTTGTGTCTCTTTTATCAACCACATCTTTTATCAACAACATTCAGTTCATAGAAACATCTATAAGACAAGTGGAACATGATTAATCAGCATCTTCTATAAAAACACACAGTGCTCACTATTCAAACTAATCACTGTTGTCTATAAAAAGGATTCGACAGCGATGATCGAGAAACTAAACACTCAGCTCTACAAACAACATGCTGGTTCCCATGGCGACACAGTGCCCTGACCAGGAGGTCAGAGGTCATCTCTTCCCCCAGAAGTTCTCTCGCCTTTTCTGAGCGCGCTCCAGGACAGCGGACGCCATGGAGCAGGAGGCCGCCGAGCGCCACGACATCACCGAGAGCCGGTCGTCTAGGCAACAGCAGAACAGGTTTAAAGGACTGAAGGTAAAATACTGTTGTTTTTTTTTAATGTGAAGAGAAGTTTTAGAAAAGTGGAGCTTCACCTTCGTCAGAGCCACAGCCTCCCCCTGAACACGGCAGCTCCCTGGACCGCGAACCCAACTCACCTGAGGGGACACAGGTGAGTCAGCACGGACTGGACACGGCAGTGACTGACCGACAGAAGACGCGTGTGCTGCTGATTTAATGACTTGGATGAAAACATAACTTTGGTTTTTGTCTGAGCTCATCTCTGTTTCATCAGAACGTGGAAAAGAAAGTACAGAGTTACAGAAGTTAGACGACACCTTTACATCAACGGTTCACTAAGACATGGGGAGAAAAATCCTTCAACTCCTATTTTTAGAAACAGGATTTATTCACTAATTCGGTTTCCTTTGTTGTATTTTGCTTTTATCGATGCAGTTCAGCCAAGTCTTAACGCTTTTTAGCAAAATTTCAGTTTTTTCATTTTGCTTTCCATAAAAGTTTCTGCACAAACTGAAAATGCTCATGAAAGCAAACAGGAAACACAACTACTGATGCCAGGTTGCCCACAATGGCCAAACATACAGGGAAGTGCTACAGGACAGTATGAACTCTGCCAACTGACAGGAGCTCCTCAGCTATTTTCCAGGATAAACATGAGACCAAAAACTGGGTGAGATGAAAGTGAGAAGGAAGTGAAGAGAAGAAGGGGAGTCCCCTGTTTCTGTATCTGCAGTTACTGCAACTGAGTCGCAGTGGTTTTCTGCCTGTTTTACACAGGCTGGATAACGGATGAGTCCAGATGATGAGGGTTAGTCGCAGCCAACATGTAAAAACAGATTTAGTGTTTGTGTCTGGATAAAATGCAGATGTTTGGGGTGTTATGATGTTACGATGTTTAAAAAGCTACAAATGTTGACGGTTGGTTACTGAGCTCACCATTGTGCTGGAAGTCGGGGTGTCTCAGCATGCCTTGGATACCGTGCTGGGGGAGGAGCACCAAAGGAGGCGGGGCTACAGGGGCTTGAGGTGTTTGCTTGGTCCTGATTGGTTTAGAGGCTGGTTTGTGGTCAGGGGAGGGGCCAGTGGAGTGCATGTGTGTGGGGCTATTGTCTGGCCACGCCTCTTGACGTTTGACCTGCACGTCAACTGCGTTATCTGCCCCCGCTGCCATGGAAACGGCTGACCCAGACCTCTGAAAATAAAAACGTACAACATGTTTCCTAACAACAAGTCTGATCAATCTGGAATTAAATATGTTTTGTGCCCTGCAACATTTAATGACGGCACCTTCAGCTCAGCAAAATCTTTTTATGTTCCAAAGACAGAAGATAAACTAAAAAACTAATCAGCAGATTAATCGATCAAGAATATTCTAATTACACAGTTTGCCCTGTTACCTGTTGCTTGGATGGAGAAGATTCATCACTGCTCTTCAGTTCTCCCACTAATATAGCGCCACCTGGAGGACAAGCAGAGGTCAGAGGTCAGAGGGTGGTGCTGTGCTGTGCGTGTGTGTGTGTATGTGTGTGTGTACCAGTGGTAGGAGTGGTGAGGTCATGGTGAGTCCTCTGAACTGGTCTCATCTTCAGCTTGGGAGTCGGTACCCTTCCCTCCTCCCTGCAGGAACACACAGACCCAGTTTTATGACTCTAACAAGTTTCAGCGTTGGCACCAGAAACAGTCACGTGAAACGCACAGGTTAGGTTTTCAGATCCAGTTTAGGATAAGAACTCATTTTAAATGTTCCTTTCATGAAAAAAAAAGGTCTGCAACAATTATTTTTCCTGCACAAATCAAACACACACACACACACACACTTGTTTTTACTGAATTATCTATAGAGACATGTTCTATGTCTTCTACTTCTCTGCTGCTGATTAATAAAGGCCCAGAGGTTCAAACCAAGATGACAAACCATCCAAATGATGCAGGTTCAGAGTCGTGGTTGATTTCAGGTCAAAGTTAAGAATCTGAAGAGAAAATCTTACTCATCCGTAGTTTCTTCTTCTTCTTCTTCTTCCCTGGCTGTTGGCCGTTCGGCAGGAGGTGCTTTTATTTGTGCGTCGTTGTGTGTGTTTTTGTTGTTGAGCTGGATTTCTCCTGAGCCCACCACAGATGACCTCTTGCTGGAGTAACTGGAGCGGCTGCAAACAAACACACAGTTGAAACATCGGCCCAGAGACGTTCCTCTCTTCACCTGCTGCGTCTCTCACCTGGCCAGGTCCAGAGCCTCCACACAAGAAGAGCTGTGGCTGTCCGGATCCTGACATAGGTCAAGGGTTGGCCGGGGGGTGGGGAGATCAGTAGCTGAGTCTGTGGTGTCGGTGGGCTCCCACAGAGCGTTGTGTTCGGACTGCAGCTGGCTCAGGTGGTCTCTGGAGAAGTTAGTTCCCCAGGCTCGACGGCGATAGGCCAGGGCCTTCTGCCTCAGCTCCTCCACCTGCACAGGAACCAACACGAGCTCTGTCGGGTTCACTTCAACCAGGTACGAATTTTCTTGGGTATGAGGCTGCTCAATTTTCAAACCAATAAATAACAGAATCACTATGGTCTAAAGTAATTCCTCGGTTGTTTCTACACACTATGTCAAACAGTCAAAAAAGAAACAGAGAAAGTGATTAAACAGGTTCCCTCTGTGCATGAATGACAAAGACTTTAATAGATAGACAAAAACTAATAAAGATGCACAGCAGCTTTGAATCTAACTCAATGGATTCTCACATTTCTGCATCAACGTGCAGTTTTGTGTCGAGTTAAAAATCAGCTACAAAAGAGTTTCATGGACGTGAATGAGCAGGAATGACATAAGTACCCAGTCTGCCATACTTGTAGTTTCTTTTTCATGGGAGCTGTAGTTTATTCTGTGCTCATTTTTGTGTCATCGTGTTCATTTGATCAGGACGACTAATGAAAGAAATGCATCGCACAGTTAATCAGCCGTGACGCTTTGAACTACAAACAGCAAACTGCAGCCTCTTTCAATCATGTGTGATCAGCTCCAAGTAAACAAAATAAATGAAACTCAGCCAAAGATCAATGAACCAGTGGGTGAGATGTAACCGCCCGATTGACTTTCCATCCTGTGGTGAGTCTGGCCTGTGAAGAGTTTCATTCTGTGGAGGGAAGCTGTCAGCTGACGTCAGTTCAGAGGAAACAAAACCTTCACTTTGAGTCGTAGTCAAACGGTTTAATTCAGGCAATCTGAGGTTTACGTTGAAAACCGGGTCGGGGTTATCCAGGGTTTGGACTGGGGTCAGGGTCAGGTTACTGTTAGGCTTACCAGAATCTACAGCACCAACTGCAACTCAAACACATTAAAGAATCACAACACAGTCATTTAAAGGTCTGACCAGTTTTGAACAAGAATTGATACGACAAAGGCAGAATAACCAGATCAGGTGTGACTGCTCAAACTTTTTTAGCATTTCTCATAACTCGACATGAATTTCTCCACACAGCATTTCCTGTGTGTGGATTTACTGTTTGATGTATGCACTGACTAATGTGTCAGTAACAGCTTCCACACATTTTTAGTATCGTTGACCACAGATAGATGAAGAGACAGAAACGGGCCCATGTGCACAGACAAGACCACCCAAGACCCTGTCTGCATAAAGCTCCTTCAATCTAAATAAGATGTTTACTTGCTGGTATTAATTTGATTAATTAAACAATTCAAAATGTTTTCATAAGGTTTTATGAAAACATTTTGAATTGAAGGGATTTCTTATTAAAACTGTTTTCCCTCCTGTATATTCAAACTTTTGCCATTTTACATTTTCTGATGTTTATCCTGTACCCTTAGTGGTTCTTACCTGTTTCATTATTTCTTTTATTTACGTCCCATTACTGGAGTCTTGGAACACACTTACATTTTAACATGTTTATCTGGATTTATCTGTCCATGTTGTGTTGGTGAATCTTAACTTATTTTAAAGGAACCAGAACCTCAACCTGAACCTGACGAGGTCTCAATTCTAATCAAGATAAACGCTCCATATGGACAAAAGTATGAAACGGTGCAGCCACATGTAAACATGTGACTAAGACACTGACTGTGACAATAACGTGCTGCTCTAACGGCCTCAGTCTTTCCAGTGGATGCTGAACCTGCTGCAGGGATTTGCTCCGATGATAACATCTGGGTCAAGCTCTTAAAGGCTCTGGATGGGGCTGAGGTCAGTGTGTGTGTTTAGGCCAGTCAAATTCTTTCACAACAAAAATTCTGATACAAAGTTAAGATGAAAAAAAATAAAATAAAATTTGGTTTTGCAGCTTTAAGATTTCCTGTCACAAGAACTAAGGCACTGAGCCTAAACCAGGAACCACTGCCCTCGTGTCCACATACTTCTGACCATATCATCTAAAAACGTTCTGAAAGCATTAGAAATAAAAATGGAAGACTAGAAGTTGCAGAAATGAGTTTTCCTGCACATGTTCAGGGAACGCACTAGTGTTTCGTTGATTCTGGTGAATGTTATGTCATTTGATGTTTTTCGCTGAACTGATGCTAAAATTTTTTGTAAATTTGATTTTACACAGAAAAGTTTTTCACCCCCCCCCCCCAACATGATACTTTCCACAGGACTGGTGGGAACCTACCTGTGTGTGTGTGTGTGTGTGTGTGTGTGTGTGTGTGTGTGTGTGAGTGTGTGTGTGTGTGTGGGAGTGACTAACAGTGTGTTGTTTCCCTGAAATGAAGCTGTGTGGTTTCACTGCTGACACTCAGCACTCTGGTTTCCATCAGCAACACACACAAACACACAGAGTTTAGCTGACAGAGGGGCCCAAACACCACATCAATGACACTGATCAGGGAAAAAGTGATGGGTGAGCTCAGTCGTCCAGTGGCTCAAATCTGCAGGTGGACAAAATTCTGCTGAGCTTGATTTTAGCTAAAGAAAAGATGGTCAAACCTTTAGTGAACCTTTAGTCTCACAAGATCAATGAATCCCCCGAAAAGACCAAACCTCCTACTAACGTGTGTCTCAAACACCGATACAAGTCCCATGAACACTGAGCACTGAACACTGACTGAGCCCCACATACGCCGTCCTCCCGCCACTAACACTCACTACAGACCAAGTGTGGATTCTTCCGCAGTTGAAAATAGTCCCCAACTAATGGACCATTTCTTCCTGTTTGTTTGATTAAAAACTACAGACTTTCAGCAAAAATTACTGAGACTTTTTTTAAATTTCAACTGTGCATTTGTGATGTGTTTTTTATGTTTCACCTCTTTACTAACCGAAGGGCCACAGACAGAACAGGGAAATGACCCTAACACTAAATCCTGACCTGAGGGGTGCTGGGGTCTGTGGCTCCACCTTCCTCTGGGATCCTGTAGAGGGGAGAACGAAATCTGGACTCATACTCTGTTAACATCCTGTCAGACAGACACACAGACAATTTCATAAACATAACGCCTTCATACAACACAACCACACACACAAGCGGATGGGTGCACATGCAAGCACGCACACAACCCACACACACACACACACACACCTGTGTCCTATCCTGTCGGCGGAAGGGGGGGTTGTGGCCTTCGAGGGTGACTGGATCTGTTCAGGGCGGGGCTTCTTCTGGGACTTTGTCCTCTTTCTCCTGTTGCCCTGGAGATAAAAACAGCCCAGTCAGCAGCTTTGAAAAGTTAAAGGGGAACTCCACCAATTTTACACATCAAAGCCTGTTTCCAGGAGTTTGGGGTACGAGTGCATGAGTGAAAACAGTGGTTTTAAAAATAAGTGAGTTTACAACAATAAAAAAAATAAAAAGTGAGCTGATAGTACTCCTACTTCCTGCTCCTGGGTTCACACCATGCATAGTGTAACAGGGCCCCTGGATCAGGCTGGAACCCTTGTCTTGGTGTACGCCACACATGCACTCGCCCACTTGTAGAGAAAATGGTGAAGAATGACTCATCTCTTTTTCTATGTCCTGAGACCGGTGCCTTTGGGGTAGCGCCACTGAACTTTAAAATGTGCATTCATCTTTGTAATGAGGGGTTAACGCACTGCAGAATCAGAATCACCTGTGCCACACAGCAGGACTGAGGACTCGTGGGTCCTACGGCTCACAGCTGTGGAAGCACCTGAAGTCGTTCTGCTTCTCCACTCATTTATTCTAGTTTAATTTGTCGCATGTGTAAATCTACATACCATGTGTGTGTGGAACAGCGGAACCCGTTGATGCTCCAGATGTTTACGAAGACGGGGTCCAGAAGGGGGGGCCAGACCCTGGAAGTTCCGCTGATATTCTGTTGCCATGGAAACTGGGTTTTTCTTAAAGGGAGGGACGGAACTGCTGTTGGAGTACAGCACCTGCAGGGAAGTGGGCGGTGGGGTATCGAAGGTCAGCAGCAATAACCAATGAACCAATAACCAGTGAACTCATCATTGAGGTCGCCTGTTCCTAGTAAACCAGAAAAACGATCTACCGCCACCTGGTGGCGACAAACCTCGAACTACAGCTGTTTAAACTATAGATGGTTTGTCATGACCCCTGAGAGACCACCTGCCCAGCCAGTACTACTATTCCCACAGAAGGTACAGCACAGGGCTCTGTGGGGGTCAGAGCATCTGCTGCAGGACTCCTTGTTCTTTTAGCTTCTGAAAATGGTTCTTCATGAACTCCAGTGGGCTCGTATAGGGGCTTGTTGGATCAATCAGACACCTGAAGGTGTGTGATGAGAATTTAAAACATCTGAAGATCCTAAAAGGTCTGGACAGCACTGTGCTTGTTCTGTAGTGAGGATGGGTGTAGTGTGTTGGACTATTTGATAGTAATTAGATGGACTTGGTCCTGTTAGGTAATATCTCACCTGTTCTGCAGTCAGTATGGGTGAAGCAGCAGCTGCAGGTTTCTTCCACCTCAACTGTCTGTGGTACTCTGACCTGTGACCTCCTGACCTTTGACCCCCTGACCTCAGCCCTGCCCTCCACCGCAGAGAATGCTCAACCTGCAACAACAGGGGAGGAAATCCTCCCAATCCTCACACTTTCTATTAAGATTATTGTTGTTTAAAATGATGCAGTCACAGGTTTTAGGTTGCTCACCTCATTGGCTGAGGGATGCTGTCCATCAGGTGCTGCTGTCAAAGGTTGGCTGGGCTGTGATTGGCTGTCAGGTTTGGAAGGGCGGGGCTTCACTGAAGTGAGAAGGTAAATCAGCTGTTAAATTCATTTGTGTTTGTTCATTTAGTTTATTTTCCTACATTGTAATTTAAAACATATTTTTATTGAAAATGAAATAGCAGAAGAATTATAAAAGCAGATTTATGTTATATTTATCTACCAGATTTGCCTGCTGGCTTTACAGATGGTCCCAGGTTTATAGAAGATCGTGGTCCAAGTGGCGGTACTGGGTCTGCAGAAGACTGTGGTCCAGGTGGAGGTCCCTGGTCTGCAGAAGATCGTGGTTCAGGTGGAGTTCCTGGGTCTGCAGGAGGTCGTGGTCGTGGTGGAGGTCCTGGGTCTGCAGGAGGTCGTGGTCCTGGGGGAGGTCCTGGGTCTGCAGGAGGTCGTGGTCCTGGGGGAGGTCCTGGGTCTGCAGTAGGTCGTGGTCCTGGGGGAGGTCCTGGGTCTGCAGGAGGTCGTGGCCCCGGTGGAGTTTCAGGCTGTACAGGAGATCGGGGTTCTCGAGACCTAGGAGGAGTTGAAGATTTGGGGTCCAAGTAACCCTCTGTCCTCTGGGCTGAAAAGGGAGAGACAAATGAATTTGCCATAGTACCAAAACAATATTTTCGGTAGATATATATGTATGATACCTCCACAGTGTTCACTACAGGTCAGGTTCAGATTTGCTTTTCAATAAGAAACATGACACAGGCAGAAATTGAGCAGGACATCAGTGCCACTGTTTCTAAATGACTACGTACATAGTTACTGTCCTGCCGTGTGGGCGCAGCATTTCATTAAATTCATAATATTTACAGCAGTTAGGTAGTTGTGAACCTAGTTCCCTTTCATTATTGATTCTTTGAGTTGGTCATAACTTATTTAATGTCCTTATTGAGTTTTTCTTTTTCTTTTTTTAAAGACTTCAGTGACTTTACCTGATGGAACCACACAGGTTTTCTTTAATTATAGCCTGTGTCATCGACATGGACACAACCTACCAGCAGAGGGCACCTTTCTGTGAGGAGTCGGGTCGGGGAGGGAGTTCTGTGGATCTGAGGGGTGGAGTTGAGAAGTGCGGGATTCAGTGAGAACACCAGATCCGACCCTCCTTCGATGCTGCAGACCTGGTTCCCTGGTGATGCCTTAGAGAAACAAACAAACTATTAAATAAAATAAGAATAATTCTGTCTTCTTTTTCTCTTGTATATTTCTACATCGGGTAACAGCATCTCAGACTTTCGATTGTTATTGTTACGGTAAACAATGTGAATTCAATTTTTAACATTGACTCATTTAAAAAATTCAGCTTAACCGAGGGAGGGGAGGGCTGCAGCTCTGACAGTTTTAACATGATTAAAGTCAAATTCCTAAAATGCTAAGATGATAAAAATCCTGCTCTGCGCTTTTAAAACTACAAAAACCAAAAGCAGCATTGTTCAGCTTTTTCTGGTTCCTGGTGGGTGGAAGGCACAAAAACCAATGACAAACTCGGATCAGGACTGAGATTGGTCCTGGCCACCTCTGGTCTGGTCTGAGGTTCCTACCCATCTGTTCGGATCGCAGGCCGGCCAGTGGGGCGCAGCGCTGAGGAGACACACTTCTGGACCGGGACACCCCATAGCTCTTCTGGTATTCACTCTGACACTAAAACAAATACAAACACAGATAGCTGTAATGTAATGTGCACATTCCTGCTCATATTTGGTGCTGCAGAAACTATTTTACTGCTTTCCTGTGTGAATGACCATTTTGTGGTCCTTGATATTTATCTTGGGGCCCTTTAAGACGGTTGGGAGCTTTAAATTACGATGAGCAGTTTTAACTAGTTCCTGACATTTTACAGACACTGTAAACTACTACTGCGTTATAATCAACAAACAGTATGAATCAACAATGAAAACAATCAGCAGCAGGTGAAGACAATGGAGTTTGTTCGATCTGAAACTGATTAGCTTCATTATTGGATTATCGCAGATTAAATCATAATAACACTGACTCTGCAGTCTCGCTCAGGCCCGGACCGGACAGGTTCGTTAGACCCCAAGCGGCCTGTTACACAGGTGGCACCCGTTTGTTCGGCTAACACCTGTAGCTAACGCTAACACCTGTAGCTAACGCTAACACCTGTAGCTAACGCTAACACCTGTTGCTAATGCTAACACCTGTCGATGTTGTTTACCTTGAAGCGGACCGTCATGGCGCGCTCACCGCTGACCAAACACCGCGAGACGTCACTCCCTCGTCATTACAATAATTGCTTAGTTTGTTAACTAGCTGGTTAGTGTCCTATAACTAGCCGACTAACTCGAACAGCGATGCTAACCAGACGCTTCCGCTACGACAACAAGCTGCCGCCGTTGCCATGGCAGCTACGCGTCCCTTTTTTTTTTTTTTTTCAAAATGCTTTATTGATATAATCGGTTTACAATCACGGCTCGGTAAAACACAAATCAAATAACTAAATAATAAAAACAGGACTGGTAAAAATAAAAATAAATAATATTATAATATCATAATAATATTAATGATGATACAATAAATGAGATTGATTTTAGTGGAGCTATAACTACATACACTAATGTAAAATTGTTTGTAATACTCTTCTATTAATGGATGATGATAATTTCATGTTTAAAACATATAAAAAGAATAAAATACATAAATAATAAACATAGAGCCAGAACTACAAATCCCAATACCAGTATCATGACATTTTTTAAATAAAAGTTGTGTAACTAATTGAAAAAACTAATTGTGTAACTAAAGTTATTAGTTAGTAAATAATATAAGATAGGATCAACTTAATTCATACCTAAAGGGAAATGTGAATATAGTATGTGAATACTCATGTACTTTTACTTAAGAAGGATTTATTTCTATTGTGTTGCAATTTTGGTACTTCAGTGAAGGATTTGAGTACAGTACTGTCTTGTTCTAAGTATATATCTAAGCCAGAATGACTCCACACCACAGTTTGCTGTTACAAAATTGCACCACTTTTATTCATTTAAGGCTTTTTAGTTTTTACTTTACATTTGGCTTCACCCCCCTCCCCTACCTCCCGCTGCTGCTGTGGGTTTCTGTACTGGAAGAAACCAGTTCAGATCGTTTCTGTACCAGTTTTAAACTCCCAACAGCTGAACTGTGATGATTCAGCAGAGTGGAAATGGGATTTTATTCTGATACATCACCGTCTGAACTGGTTTCGTTTACATTTCACTGGTCATCATGCCATACAGAGAAAAACAAGCAGATTTATTTCAGTAATGTAAAATAATTTCTTTTGCTGTGAATGAATCATTCCAGTTTGCATTTGGCTGCAGGTGCAAACGTCAGTTCATTGCCACTTCTGCATATTAAAGGAACTGTCTAAACTGCTTCTAAACTTTTCAACGACCCCATCAGTGTGCAGAAATGTGAGAGTAACGTCAAGTTTTAGCTTCTATCTCAAGCTCACTGTTTCATCATTCACACAACTAAGTTTGTGAACAATCGAGTACACCACAAACATCTTTGGGGAAAGACTGTCCAAATGCTTTTACCTTTTAGAAACAACTGAATTTTTTTTTTTTCCTCACAGCCGAGTTTTTTGAAGCATGCAGAGACCTTTGGATCTACCAAACGTCTGTGACAGGAGAATCTGATCACAGAGTCTGGCCTGAGCTGTCAAACATTACATTTCCAGAAGTTGCATGAAATGACGAATGCTACAGCAGCCTCCGTTTCTGGATGCCAGAAAGGTCTGATTGCAGCCGTGGCCAGGTGCTGATTTAAGTGGCTGTTTTTACTGGTAGCACAGGTGGGATATACTTCTACCAGCTACCGGAAATAATACTCAAACAAGCCATGCAAAGGTAAAATTTGGGCTTTATGTGACGTATGTCTTTGCTATTTGTTTTCCTTATTCTTTTCACCCACAATCGAACTAAGACCAATACCCAGCCATGGCTGCCAACAGACTTTTCCCTTAAAAGCTTCTGCCCAGCATGCAAACTGTCGCAGCACCTCCTGGAGGTCAGACTGAGTACTGACAGAAACATCAACATGCTACATGACTGAACGTACTGGAGGAGAACCAGAATACTGACAGCAGTATCACACTGCACCACAGTACTCCCTCCGTACAACACTGTGTACAGCAGTACTCACAGAGATCACTGGTCCAACATACTGTATCTGAAAGCTGACCACTCTCTCATTTCAAACAGAAGACGCCCTCTGGTCTCAACCTCAGCCGTGCTACTGTTACGAAGAAACACCAAGAATCTAGTTCAGCTTTCTTTAACTGCTGAGAATATGAACACCAGAGCCATCCATGTGCCTGCAGCACCCCACGGTTACACTTCTGCATGTTAAGTTAAAAGTATGTAGGTTCCTATTCAAATGCTAATTTTAGAAAGACACAATGAATTTATTGCATGTGCATGTTTGCACTGCATTTCGCCACATTTTGCTTCTACTGACACACCAAAAACATTTTGTAGTATTTTGAGACGTTTTCAAATTTCCAGTGTTTCCACTCACCTTTTTTATGCATGGCCCACATTGACAATGCACATAAAAAAATGGATGGAAACTCAGGTTACCACTGAACTCAGTTTATGTTTAAGTGTTAGCGTAAAATACAACATGATATGAGTCTGCATTCTCAGGACATGAAGGACCAACTCTGACTTTTTTGGTCATGTTTGGACCTGAATTCCTGGATAACTAAATATATTTCCACCAGTTAAAGGGAGCATGGACTAACAGGACTTTAAACTAATAACCATCAGATGTGTTAATAATATTAATAATCAGGTAATAACATCGTCAATAATACAGAAACAATGGTCATCACAGAAACTGGCCTGGTTCATTGTTGTTATGCAACTCACTCACAAACACACACACACTCACAAACACACACACACACACAGAGACAAAGTACTGGACCAGTGTGAGTCTGCTGTCTGAAGGCAACATGTCCGTCCTGAGCAGCAGATCTGAAGTCAGCTCAGCATGATGTTAACAAGTTAGCATGCTGCTCCCATCTGTTCCTATAGGATCGTAGCATTGTTAGCATCCCCTTAAAATATATTCAAAACATTCCAAAGGCTTTAGCCATAAAGAGCTAGCCCATTGCTAACAGTTCACATCAGTGTAATTTCTGCACAGATATATTCTCAGATTTGATTCTGCTTAAAATGCTGCTGATATTTGAAACTCAATGCTCAAGTTTTAGCATTAGCTCACAGGCAAAGCTATAGGTACGCATTGATATATATTTAAAAATATGCTAACAAAGCTAAAAGCCAACAAATATTCAGCATTTTCTCTGAATATTGGAAAGTCACACCCACAGCGGTCTGCTAACGTCAGTCGGCTCAAAGCTACCAACATGATGAGCTGACCCCAAAACCTGCTGCACCCCCCCAACCCCCCCCCCCCCCACCCCAAAACAAAAACATTAAATGACTTTTATATCGTTTCACACAGAATCATAATAATAACCACTGCAATAATAATCACTGTATCGATCCACAGGTTGGACCAGAGCCACGCACACAGTGTCAGCCATGTTAGCCATGACATACCCATAACAACTCATGGTAACCATGGCAACAACATGGCTGACAGTGAAGTGGTCAAGCTGGCTCGGTGCTGCTGGAAAATAAAGACAAACGAAAAGAAAGTAAAGGAAATAAACATTTAAAACTAAAAAGCAAGAAGCCACTCCCCAGCGCAAAATGGCTTAGCAGAGAGCATGTTGGGAACCGTAGTTTAAATTTGGGCAGGCACCATTCCTGCAACAGCAGAATCGTCATCTTCATCATCATCATCATCACCACCGCTGGAGTCTTTTGATGTTTGGTTTTAATGTTTCCAAGGCAACAGTCTCCGATAAACAATGTGGTGAGGGGGATGGGAGATGTGGTTGTCATGGCAACAGAGGTCAGAGGTGGCGGATGTTGATGATGACATGGCTGTGTTAAAGGGGCGTGGTCAGCTGGAAGATGTCGTGTGATTGGTTGGTTGGTTGGTTGGTTGGTTGGTTGGTTGGTTGTTGGTCAGGTGAGCTGAAAACTGGAGAGACAGAGTGATAGTGTGTTAAACTCGAGGTATGTTCAGTAAAGTGTGTGTGATGAGGTGTGTGTTCAAGACGTACGTGTCATTAGAGAAGTTGACAGGTGGACTTTTTGCGAGCTTTCCCTGGAACTGGACTCTTCCTGTTAATCTGTCGCACAAGATCGTAGAAGATCTGCACACAAACACGATCATTTTTAGAACAACACTGACAGGAGCTGGAAACAACCTGTGCAGATTCGTGCTGTTTGTGTACACAATGTGTGTGTGTATGTGTGTGTGTGTGGTCACCTCGTTGACATTGATCTTGCTCTTGGCTGAGGTCTCCAGGAAGGCGCAGGAGTTCCACTGGCGGGCGAGGCCGATGCCTGACTCTTTGGCCACCACGCGCTCCACCTCCAGGTCGCATTTATTTCCAACCAGGATCATGGGAACCTGTAACACCACACCCGATCTTCACACACAAAACCTGCTGACGTGCTGCGATGTTACGCTTCAAGGTATAACTCAACACAGCACGAACCTTTCAGAGAATCAATGCTTTCTTTCTAACACAACAGTATCACATGACCACCATTAATGTGCTGTGTCACAAGCCTGTCAGCAACACATCCTGCTGATTCAGGACTCACTCACAGCTGTTTAGAAGCCTCAGTGATGCTAAATAAATATAAATCAATATCTGATGATTTCGCACTTGAGCTTGGACAAAGATTTATAGATTATAGACGTCAGTATTTGCATATTTTTTACTGACTGACCGAAAATTAAGCAGCAATGAAATAATTTTAATAATTTTTAATGCGCTGTGGATTCAGACAATTCTGGATGTTTATGGAATAATTTGATATTGTTTGATTGATGTGTTTAGACTTTAGTTACTTGTTGTTGTGTTTGATTAGACCTCAAGAAGACTAGTGATTCAGGATCAGAATAAGCACAGCAGTAATGATGCTGTAATGACATTCAGTGTGACAGGTGTGTGTGTGTGTGTGTGTGTGTGTGTGTCGTACGTCCTCGGTGTCCTTCACTCTGAGGATCTGCTCTCTGAGGTCCTGAAGGTCGTTGAAGGTCGACTGAGCTGTGATGGAGTAAACCAGAGCGAAGCCCTGACCGTTCTTCATATACAGGTCTCGCATCGCTGTGAACTGCTCCTGCAGACACAAACACACAGACACACAGGTGGTCAGCAGACAGGCTAATATGGCAAAAAGCATGTGGACAACCCTGTGTGTAGTATGAAAATATTATAGAACCAAAAACCAGCTCCAGTCATTGCTGTGAAGAGAGAGAAGCTGGTGGAGCAGAGGAAACAGGGACCAGTCAACTCTTTCTTCATTCAGAGACTGTAAACAGTGACGGCCCTTCTCAGCGTCTGGAGCTGGTCTTTGGAAAAAGACCGGCCTCCCATTGCTGGTTGTGTTTTTAATAGTTTTTGGACAACAATGGAGGTCTTCAGCACAGACCAATAAGCTAAACCAGGTTCTGGATCCACACACATTACGCTGAGGACACCACATTCATGGTGCTGTTAGACAAACAGACAGAAAGTCAGTCAGACAGTCAGTCAGACAGACAGTCAGACAGGTCTTACTGTTCCTGCTGTGTCCAGGATCTCCAACATACACTGCTGTCCATCGACCTCGACTTGCTGGAAAGAGACAGACAGCACGTCAAACATCACAACAAATGAAAAACTACATGTATCTCAGAACATGGACTTTTAAATCTCATTGTTTTTGACTTGTCTCCTGATTTTGACTCAGCATCTCATCAGGTTATTACACCTTTGACTTAATTTAGACTGAGATCATAAGTTAGACAAATTATCTCATAATTTACTTATCGCATAATTCCAATGACTTTGTTTTCGCATAGTTTAGACAAACTTTTTGAGAACCTGCCATATCATAATAATTTTTACTTTTACCTTAACTTATCAGTCTCCTGCATTTTCTCTCATTTCTCATTCTCCCTCTTATATTTCTCCTCTTCCTCCCCCTCTCACCTTCATCTCTACCTTCATACTATCTGGTAGCATAATTAGCATCTAAAGTTAGCGTTCAGACAGTCCGTCCCATCAGCCCCTGGGACAGACCGGGTCACATCATGCCCGGGTGGAGACAGAAGGATCGAATGGGTCTCACCTTCCTGTAGGAATCTTCTATCGTCGGGTCGTATTTTTCCACAAAGATTCCCTGAACAAACTGGACAGTCTAGACCCAGAGAGAGAGAGACAGGCAGTGAGATAAAGAGAAGTAGGGCAGTGGTGTTAATGGAGCTCTGTTCTGCTCTGTTGAAAGTCATTAGATTGGAATTAATGTGACACACTGACACATCGCCATTATATCATCTGGAGTAAAGCACTTCATTGTAGTGAGACTCGCACCAGTGTTTGTGTGTCAGGGTTGAACAGAAGGACTGAAGGAGATGATTCATGGAAAAACAGACACACTGACATCAGTTTGCATCTATTTCCAGAGGAATTTTGATGGAAACTTTCCAATGTTGCAAAAAATAAAAACACAGATTTGATTCATTTCCCTCAGCTGGGTCATAGAAAATAGAACCAGAAACATACGAGTTTGACTTTGGACAATTTATTCCTAAAAATGTAAATGAACTTGTCCAAGGCAACGAGGCAACTGTGGTTCACGTAGCTTCAGGAAACAGGACGGGATGGGAGGGGCAAAGACCGGGAAGGAGGGGCTTATGGTGGGAGTCTGGATTCATTAGACCCTCTAAAAGCAGAGGACACATGAGGCAGAGCAGCTTTCCATAAAGAAATACACCTACATTTTGTTATTTCCATCCTTATGGAGGACACAGAATCAAATGAAGTGTTGCATGGTGATGAAGGAAAATGTCACCCAGTTGAACTGCTCACTAGTGGCTGTTTATAGATTTTAACAACATGAGAGCTCAGTGGCTTCGTGTTTTTGGACTTTTCATGAGGTTTATTGACTATTAGAAAAATATAGGATGACTCGTTTGACACAAACAGCAGAGTAAAGCCAGTAAAGTGGATTTAATAACTTACCAGAGCTGACTTTCCGACTCCTCCTGATCCTAAAACAACCAGTTTGTATTCACGCATCCTGACTGTGTGTCTGCTGGGCGAGAGACACCGACAGACAGAGAGAGAGAGAGAGAGAGAGAGAGAGAGAGAGTGAGTGAGTGAGCAGGTTACTAACTTCACAGCAGCCAATCACAGAGCAGCATTGAGCGAGGTAATGAAAACAGATGGGTCATGTGATCACACAGCTGGTGGTCATGTCACAATCTTGAAATCCTTGGTTACTGTTGCTACGCGCCCACGTGTGTGTGTATGTGTGTGTACAGTACAGTATTTGTCCATGTCTTTTTTAGCTGTGTAAACAGATTTTAGCTCATTGTGAGGACATTTCTGCATCGTGAGGACGTGTCGTCTGATCCTCGCCCCCTCACAGGCCTGTTTGAGGGTTCGGACCTGGTTTTAACCAGGTTTAGGTTAAGGTTAGGGTGTTAGAGTACAGTTAGCTATTGAAAGACCATCGTGTGTGCGTTGTCACGTTGCTGCCACAGTATGCATGCACACACATACACACACATATGCAAACATGGGCGCATAGCAACAGTAACCAAGAAGAATTCCACAAGTGTGACATCACCACCAGCTGTGTGATCACATGACATCTGTGTTTTCATTAACTCACCCAGATGCATGATGGGTAATTATTTCCCCCCACTGAGATGGATATTGAGTCGGGGGGGCGGTCTTCAAATGTAGATTGTGTGTGTGTGTGTCAGGACCAAACATTAACATCTTCTAGCTGCCATCCCACTGTTATTTTACCCAGAATCCCCCATTTTTAAGCACCAAATTGCCCACCCTCACTTTAAACTGAGTCTAATCCAACAGTAACTCACTGTTGCAGTGTGTTGACTATAAATATTTTGTAGTGGTTAAATCCGATTGTTTGCTTGATCGACTGAGTGTTCATATGTTCCTAATAAAGTGACTAGTGAGTGTACATTTGTTTAGTTTTTGGAAAATGAAATATGCCGAATTCACCAGTATCACTTCCTGAT
Organism: Mastacembelus armatus; assembly: GCF_900324485.2. Taxonomy (NCBI): domain Eukaryota; kingdom Metazoa; phylum Chordata; class Actinopteri; order Synbranchiformes; family Mastacembelidae; genus Mastacembelus; species Mastacembelus armatus. The sequence continues at coordinate 15,114,729 of NC_046655.1, read as the reverse complement.
TGCTATGAACCATTGAATGTGCTGACAAATATAAAAAAATAAATTTTATACTGAAATAAATCTAAAAACACGCTGATTCTCAGGCAGGTTCTCAGGCAGGTTCTGAAGGGCTCAGAAAGTGGACGTCAGACTGACTCAGGTGTTGTGACTACAGGTTTTGACACATGCCGCTGCAGCCCATCATGATGTTCCTTGGAGCTGTGCGTTACTGGCTCCGCTGCAACTGGTGATAAGAAGCTGAAGTGCAATTTTTAACTTCCTGTTGTTTTCACAACAACTGCACAACCACACCTGTCCTTCACAGCTCACACACTCCTCTCCTTCTGCATTTTCTTGTTTAGTTTGATAGTCCATCTCATCGAGGTTGATATTTCAGCAGTGACCACCTGCAGTGATGACGCTGCATGTTACGGTTTTTGGTTACTGCTTAACCTGACAAACATTTCTTCTATAAATCGATTAATCGTTCTGATTATAAAGAAAATAGTCAAAATGCCCAGTGTGATTGTTGTGTCCAACAAACGTCTGAAACCCAAAACATTTCGTTACAACAAGGTGGAACAAAATCCTCAAATTAAAGAAGCCTGGTCCCCTATCAACACCTGAGTAAGCACTTCCTGCCAAAAGTTAACTGCACAATCATGATCTTATGAGTGCAAACTGGAGTTCGACCTTCTGTGTGAGTCTGTGGAATCATTAGTGTTTTTACACCTGTGTTTATGAAGCAACAATCCCTGTCAAACCATCCTCCTAAGGGTGCATGAAGCGACCGGGTGGAGCCTAAGCTGCTGCAGCAGAGATGGATTTCAGCGCCTGGAGGTCTGAACATCTTCACTTTGCTCATCTCTTTGGGTTTAATGCAACAAGTCCAGGCGAGTTCAGGGACTTGCAGGAAGTCACCAAGTGAAGCAGCAGGCGAGGCCCACGAGGGGAGCGTGAATCTGCTGAATCTCTTCTGTTTTATGTGCCCTGGCTATGATGCAGTGCCTTGATTTAACATGTGCGATTACACATGCATGAAAATCAGTCCATTCTCAGACCTGACGAACTTCGATTCAATATAATAGGTATCAGTTACAGCCCAAATGAGCATTTCAGTATTTTCACAAACAGTCGATCAAGCAAACAATCAGATTAAACCATGCGGAAAATATTCACTGGGAAATATTTATAGTCAACAAACTACGAGTGTGTTTTCTTTACACATTAATGCATGTGTAATAATAATCTGAACATGTATTTATTGCTTTGAATACTTTCAATGCTTCTGTCAGCTTCCTGCTTATACGAACATATAATGATAATAATCAAAAAATATATTTATATTTACTAACATTTCTAGTATTATTCTAATTTATTTGGACTTGCAGCAGTGTACTGCAGTTTCTTATTAGTATTAGCACTTTTACTCTCAAGGATCTGAATACTTCCTCCAGAAAACCTGTACTTCAATCGCAGTACTCAGTGTGTAGTTCTGCTTTTTCAGCAGGTACCAAAGACAGCATGATGTTAATCTACTAAAGTTGCTGGAGACACACACACACACACACACACACACACACACACACACACATATACACACAGATCCTGAGTCAACCACAACTAGGTGGGGCCTGTCAATACTCGGTGTGTTTGTTGCTGACAGTACAGCAGAGAATAAAACCAGGCTGCACACAGAATAAAACCAGGCTGCACACAGGCAGCCAGACAGGTCCCTCCGAACTCATAAAACTCCACAGTCTCCAACAAGTTACTTCCTCCTCTGTTTTCTCCGGCAGAGCAGCGGGGGTTCCGCAGTTCGGTGGCCGCCCCAGAACGCTCTCTACCCGGGCAGCCCTGGCAGCAGGCCCCGCCGCCCGGAGGACCGGAGACAAGCCGGAGGCGAAACACAAAGGGCTGCACGGACACAGACAGACAGCCGCCATGATGCCGCCCAGCTGCCGGTCTGTGTCCAGCACCGACGGTGTCGTTATTATTAACGGGGCTGCTGTCTGCCGCCGCGTCCGTCCGTCTGTCCGCCGGTCGGTCGCTTCCGCAAACCCAGCCCAGCTCGGCACCGGCCTGTCTCCGTCCCTGCCCGCTGCCGCCGCCTGTCCCGGTCCGTCCCGGGCTAATCGACGTCCACCCGATTGATGGGAGAGAGAAAACAAAAGGGAGGAAAAGAGGAAAAGACAGAAAAGAGAGAAAGGACGCGGTACTCACAGTCATCCACCCGTCCGCTCCGCTGCGCGCTCGCTCTCTCTCTCCCGCTCTGTGTGAACGTCGCTCGACCACAGCCGCTCCCTCCTGCCGCTCGGGCGTCAAGCTGGACGCGGCGAGCGGGGGCGTTTCCTGTGACGTCCTTCAAAATAAAACCCTCCACAGGCAGGAAACGCTTATTAAACCCAATTTATTGTGAGGTGAAAGTTAAATAAAAGCTTCAAATTAATAATTAATAAGACAATTGATCCCACGCTGATGGAAAAAGGTACTCAGGTCTTCTGCTTAAGCAAGACTGGTAGTACTACACTATAGAGTAAGAGCTCTGCAAATAACATTTGAACTAAAAGTACAGAATGAAATAAAGAGAATTAAAAAGATAAATTGATATTTTACTACTGTGCCATTAAAACACAACTTCTGCCCAGAATTTCAGAATAAACGAAAAAAAAAATTAACGTATAAAATTAAATAAATTAAGTAAGTTTCTCAAATGGAAAACTATGTGGCTGGAAACGGAAATTGGAGTGGAAGTGACAGGAAATTAATTAAAATCAGTAACTGAGTACTTAATATCAATATCATCTGACTGTTTTAAAAATAAAGGCTTGATACATAAAGATCTATTGCAATATCTTGAAAGTAGGTAAGAGAACGTTATTTACATTAATACATATTATAAATACTTAATAAATAAAATGAATACTATCCAAATTAATTATTTGAACTTAATATGCAACAAACAGCAAAAGATTCACTGCCGATTTTCTAAATAAAAGCCATAAAAATGAGAACTTAATAGCTTAAAATGGAAACAGGTACTGAACTAATGAATGATATGCTTTTACTTTGAAGTCAATCTAGACTTATTTTCCGGTTCCGTCCTAACTCAGTTTGGATCAGCTGCTCTTGTCTTGTGACGTTTCAGCCTCCCTCCCAGCTGCTTCCGGCAAAGTAGAAACATGAAAATCTTCCCAAATGTAGTTTTTCAGAATAAAACAATAGGTTCAGACTGCTGCCTTGCTCAAAGGCTCCATAAATCCTTCTGGTTAGATCTGATTTGTCATATATTTCAAATGAACATGTGGCGTCACTGGTAACCAGGTGGCCAGATCTTCAGTGTCACTGTGAAACTGAACAACTAAAACCCACAAAGGTGTTAGTATCGGAATAGTCACATGACACTCATGTTTTGATTTTATGGTTGCAGATCATGGTGTCATGTGATGGCAGGGGTGTCTTCCTCTCCTACTGTGGGCTGAGGTCAAAGGTCAAACGATCTCCTAAAGTCACCAAACAAACCCAAACATTAAAGCATTAACATGGATGTGTGTGTTACTGCAGCTAGAGAACAGCAGAGCGTGTTGAAGCGTGTTGAGAGGAACACGCCTTGACCCACACACACACACACAGTGTCTACAACAGTCTGAGATACAGAATATTATGAAACCACACCCAAACAGGAAGGAGTCACCAGCAACAGAGGTGCCCCCCACCCAGCCAGCTTCCCTTTCACTGACACACACTTCCTGTTATATTTATAAATATGTATATATATATTTTACAGAAACTACATCAACCTAATAATGATTCTGAGGTATTTGTACTTGAGGATTTGTGCTACTTCATCCTTGGACTTCACTACATGTCAGAGTCAAACATTGTACTTTTTCCTGCTCTACATTTATCTGATCTTTTCAGAATCAGATGGATCCAACAAAATACAGACTGATATTCAAACTTTATTGATCCCTGGGGGGAAATTCCCAAGATACCCAGCAGTATATAAAGTACTTCAAATTAGAAGTATATAACGTAGTTAACGTCAGCTACCCAGCGGTATATAAAGTACTTCAAATTAGAAGTATATAAGGTAGTTAACGTCAGCTACCCAGCGGTATATAAAGTACTTCAAATCAGAAGTATATAAGGTAGTTAACGTCAGCTACCCAGCGGTATATAAAGTACTTCAAATCAGAAGTATATAAGGTAGTTAACGTCAGCTACCCAGCGGTATATAAAGTACTTCAAATTAGAAGTATATAAGGTAGTTAACGTCAGCTACCCAGCGGTATATAAAGTACTTCAAATCAGAAGTATATAAGGTAGTTAACGTCAGCTACCCAGCGGTATATAAAGTACTTCAAATCAGAAGTATATAAGGTAGTTAACGTCAGCTACCCAGCGGTATATAAAGTACTTCAAATCAGAAGTATATAAGGTAGTTAACATCAGCTACCCAGCGGTATATAAAGTACTTCAAATCAGAAGTATATAAGGTAGTTAACATCAGCTCCAACATTAAAGTGATCAACACAATAATCATCAATAATTAGAATCCAATAATATCAGATCCGTTCATGTGGAATGGGCCATTCTGCACAATGAGTACTTTTACTTTGGATACTTCAAGTACATTTGGACATTTACTTACTACAGCAACTAAATGACCTTTATGTGTAAGGTTCTCTGTTTACTTCCCTATCCACGTCTTGTGTAATTTTGCATGTTTCTGTGACTATTTTTGGCCCTTTAAAGCCTTGGGCCCCCAGCCTGGGGCCCAGTAGGCCTGTTGGTTAATCCATCTACAGAGGAATATTCACTGTCAAGGTCTCAGACGGGGGAGATTTCTCTAAACACAGCATCAGTCCATCAGCAAAGAATAAATTACTGAACTTCAAAGAAGAAAACTCACCAGCATGTCAATGATTAGCCAGGCTAATGCTAACAAACACACACACACACTGTAATACAAACATCAATTCAGCTGTTGC